>NC_084591.1:46711367-47021367 GCF_033807715.1 Cololabis saira | reverse complement strand
ACGTTGCGCTGCAAAAACTCAAAATCCTACCAAGAATATTTGTCTTATTTCTAGTTAAAATCAATGTCTCATTTTTAGTCAAAAAATCTCATTACACTTAAAACAAGAGTCATTCCCAGAAAAATAACTTACCGGTATTTGACAATTTTCACCTGTTTCAAGTAAATTTTCACTTGAAATAAGTAGGAAAATCTGCCAGTGGAACAAGATTTATCTTCTTATTACAAGCAAAAAAATCTTGTTCCACTGGCAGATTTTTCTACTTATTTCAAGTGAACATTTACTTGAAACAGGTGAAAATTGTCAAACAAGTTATTTTTCTGGTAATGACGCTTGTTTTAAGTGTAATGAGATTTGTTTGACTAAAAATGAGACATTTTAATTAGAAATAAAATAAATATTCTTGTTAAGATTTTGCAGTGCACCTTGCATCATATCTGCATGTTCTAAAAAAAGCTCCTTTTTTCCCTCTTACAGCATGCCGCCAAAGCCGGGTGCTGCGCCCCCTCCTCGTAGGGACAAGCCTCCCCTGAAGAAAGCTCCCGGTTCCCCCCCGCCCGGTGGAGCTCAGAGCAGACCCCCCAAGCCCCCGACAGAGGGAGGTAAACCCCCCGCCGGTCTCAGGGAAGCAGGAGGAGCCGCCGGCCCCGTAGGAGCTGCTGGAGCCGGCAGACCCCCGCCCCCACGGGAACCTGGGAGACCCCCAAACCCCCGAGAGGGCAGGCAGAGAGAACGACAGCAGCACCCGCCACGCAGGTAAGAATTTTTTTTTTTTTGTTTTAGATCAAATTTTTATTTTATTAACATTTTTTTAGTTAGTTAATATTTATTTCGGTCAATCACAAACAAAATAACAGGTTTTTCCCTGGTCAACATTGTGATTATTTTGACCAAAAAGGTCTGGGCTTGAAGCATAAAGATTATCTTGCCCACCTTTTAACAGAATAGAATATACAAAAAGAACAAATGAAGTATCATGAGACTGCACAAAATAATAACAATAATAACAATAATAATGATGATGATGATAATAGTAATAATAATAATAGCTTAAATAACTGTAATAATAATAATAATAATAATAATAAAATTTATAATAATAATAATGATAGCTCTGAAAACAAAGTGAAAAGATGCTAAGGAAACCTACAAAACCAATTTAGGTTGTCATTTTATCTCATGCATGTGTACATTCTTCTATGTTTGCTTATTGTGCTTCTATATATGTGTCCATTACCTTTGCTTTGAATAATATCTTGTATGCTTTTATTGAGTTTGCTAGTTTAAGGTCGTTGTCTAATGAGTTCCACACTTTTACTCCTAAAACGGATCATTCAAACAGAGATCAAACAATGATGCACAGGCACTGAATATGTTGTTACATCAACCCCCCACCCACACACATACACAAAATGAAAATAAACTATTAAAAGACCAGAACAATTATATGACGTGTGTGTATATGAAATTAAAATAAAAATCGAGACAAGGCGGCTAAAGCAAACAACAACAAAAAGATTTGTGGACTTGTGGAATAGTTAATATAAACCTATTGATGCTTCACGATGCTAAGTGAGCTAAGTCAGATACACAACAAACCACGAGGATCAGAGTAAGCGCTTCAGTGCTTCAGCTGTGGCGAGCCACATATTCACATTTGCCTCTTTTGCCCCATTTACACGGGCTGTCGATAACTCCATGTAAGTAACATCAAGAAAAGTCAAGATCCATTGTTTGATGGTCAAAGTGTGAGGGGGCTGCCAACGTACTGCTACCATCATCAGCCAAGGTACACCGTGGGCTTTATGAGCCGCTCTCAGCTGCAAATAAAACAAAAAAAGGAAGTGCCTGGTAAATTGAAGTTATTCTAAATGTCCTGAAAAGAACGTAAACCATCTAAGCTGAAAATATCACCCAAAAACTGTACACCTCCCTCTTCCCACTGAGAGTAGGTGATAGGTCTCCCCCCGATCAACAAGTCCTTATTATTGAAAATTGGTGATTGTAGGAACCATCTAGTTTAGTTTAGTTTATTTTATTTCGATCATGACATCACAAAAAAAAAATAAAAATAAGACAAATATCAAAATAGCTTTTACAAAATTAAGAATAAAATAAAAATGACAACAAGGAAACTAATACACTGTTCAAAGAAAACATTACAAAAAAGTTTCCAATATACAAATAACGTCTAGACCGAAAAAGGTGTCGGCTGAAGCAAAGCTTATTCATTGCCTACCCTCAAAAAATTATTTAAAGTAATGAAATAAAAGCAAGAAGTAAGAGATAAGACTGCCAGTAAAACAAATTGCCTCCATGGGGATAACAAAGATTCCTCAAGAAATAAGAAAGAAAGAAAAAAAAGGTGCCGTCTACATGTTTCCTTCATCTTTAAATAATCAAATCAAATGTAAAAAAAAAAAAAAAAGAAACAACACTTCATGAGAAGTTTAAGAAAACAACAACAAAACAAAGAATTTCATCCTTTAAAACTTGCTATTTTGATTTACATGTGCCAAAAAAGGAGTAGGAAGAAGTGCAGGAGTAGGAAGAAGTTCAAATCAAATCACCAATTAAATGAATACCCAAATCAACATAGTAAGCATCACTGCTCATTACTTTGATATAGAGAAATCATCCTTCTTTTCAATGTTTTTTTAAATAAGGTTAAGCTTCTGCATGGTTTCAAATCCCTCTCCAACTTATTCCATACATCCACCACACACAACGACCACCACTACAAGATATATTACTAATCCTTTCAACCGAGCGCCAAACCCGGATCCGATGGGTAAGAATTTAAAAGGCACCAGCACATGTTGTACTGAAACGTGAAACTCATACACTGCATGTGATGACATGTGACTTTCAGCACATCAAATACGGCCTGTGACTGGACAAACGATCTCTGTGGACATTTCAAACTCGTGAAGACGCTAACATCCTACATTCGGACGTCATCCACTTTGAGAAAGACCGGTTGTTTTTCTGAGTATTGTGAAATGAATCTTTCAACAAGAATAACAACTGAAGGAAGAGAACTTGGACTATCTTTCAAAAGGAATATTTGCTGATGCTTAACTGACCGTTTGAGCCTAAAACCTGTTGAAACATGTCTGGCACGTCCCCGTCTACGTCAGTCTGACAGCAGGGCAATGTTGCAACAGCACAAAGCAAAGTGTTTCCTCTTTGTCATTTTTGAACTAGAACGCCTTTAAGTTGAAAGGAATGTAATTTTGTTATATTGCACTGCTGAAACATCTCTTTCCTCCTCCGGTCGGAAGTGCATCATCACACTTGCCCTCCAGGGACCAGAACCCGTGTGCCAAACCTTGACACTGGCATCCACAAAGAACCTTAAGAGCTTAATTTATTGGTTATGTTCCATCTTAACAACCTGCACATCAACCTGTACCCTAGTGTCCTCGGCCAAGACACTGAGCCCCCAGTCATCAAGGTATCAGGGTTCACTTTGTCATTCCAAAAGTCCAAGTACAAGTGGAACGAAATGTATTGCTGGCTCAAAGCAAGCAATAAAACTCTAAACACTAAAAGATAAGGACACTAGGCTAAAAACTAAAACGCTGCGTTCTCAAAAGTGCATAAGGGCCACGGTTACATGTTTTTTAAATCCGAATTAATTATTCCGGATTAAATAATTCCGAATTAAACTATTTTCCTTCAAGTTTACATGGAAATAGTAATTCTGAATTGAGGTTTACATGGAAACACGTTTGATGGTCTTTCTCCAATTCCTCTCCAGGTCTGGGGGTTGGGAAGGTTCTGATTGGATAGGGGGGGGGACCGGAAGTTAAACTACCAGAAGAAAAACTAACTTAGCCGCTACAACTTTGAAAAGCTCACAATTTTTATGTTTCCTGTTTCCATCTGTACTTTTAATGATTTCTATTTATTAAATAAATGGTCTCTGCTCTTGACCAGCGTTTACTGCTGCTGCATCTTGAAACTTTGTTTGGAAAACCAGCCCAGCGTGGAATATAAGCGTCATGGAGACAGACGGACGAGGGAACGAGCAGAAAGAAAGACCGGAATTAATTTAAAGAGGAATGAGTGGATACATGATCTGGAATTATTCTATTCGGATTTAAAATCAGAATAAACCAGCCACTTATTTCGGAATTAAGTTCAATTTGGAATGGCCATTTTCATTTGGAATTAGGTGTTTACATGGTAATTTTTACTCATTTTAAATCAGATTTAATTTTAATTCTGAATTAATTCTGAATTAAACTTCCCATGTAAATGCACTGAAGAGCTTGGTGCAGTCCTGTAGATCGTACATTGTCGAGGGGAGACGGGGATCGGGTTCTGTTTATTTAAAACTCTTATGGAGACTTATCTCATAGTACCAGTCCCAGATAAATTAGTATAATTGTCAGGATTAGCATCCTACATAAAAACCTACAAATCAGTAAGAACACCATAATCTGCTGTGCTTACATGCTGTGATTTTCTGAGTTTGCAGTTTTGCTTGTCAGTTTGGATGGAAGTTCTTTTGGAAACTTACCTCTTGGAACTGAATTCGACTGTATTTAATAAGATTAAATTGGACTCGTATACTATACAGAAACTTTAAACTTAATTGTATAAGTATAATTGTTTCTACATTTGTGACGAGTCAGTATGTGAATGGGATACTTGTGTGCTGCCAAACACACACGGTTGGCAAGTGTTAAAGCTGTGTGAGAAATGTTGCATTGTTATGTCATACTTGATTGACGGCAAAGGCAAATTTATTTATATAGCACATTTCACGCGACATGCATAGACTCAATGAGCTCAAATAACAACCAAACACGATTACAGGGTTACAATAACAGAAACAGACAAAGGGATGTCAAGAGAATAACAACAATAACAACTGATTCCATTATAACAAAAATGCTATCACTCAGCCAATCATGTACAGGACTGTCTCAGAAAATTAGAATATTGTGATAAAGTCCTTTATTTTCTGTAATGCAAAAATGTCATACATTCTGGATTCATTACAAATCAACTGAAATATTGCAAGCCTTTTATTATTTTAATATTGCTGATTATGGTTTACAGTTTAAGAAAACACCTATCTCAAAATATTAGAATATTCTGGGAATCTTAATCTTAAACTGTAAACCATAATCAGCAATATTAAAATAATAAAAGGCTTGCAATATTTCAGTTGATTTGTAATGAATCCAGAATGTATGACATTTTTGTTTTTTTAATTGCATTACAGAAAATAAAGAACTTTATCACAATATTTTAATTTTCTGAGACAGTCTTGTACAGTTTAGCCCAAACAGACATCACAGACAGACACAGACGTGGTGTTTATAAACCCCTTGCATCTCCAGTGAGCGTTGCGGGGGCATGCAGGAATGCAGGGAGCTGGCTGTAGTTTTCGGTGCGTGCTTGTGGGGAGGAAACTGTTGGTACACCTGTTTGTTTGCAAGGAAGTACTCTTAACAAGCTCCACAACTGTGGAACCAAACATTTTTTCTATTTACATATTTTTCCATGCCATATTGTGATACAGCAGGTGTGTTTCACGGCTGGGCATTTTGAAGGAAGGGCCTGCACGCGGGGGTGTTGGAGGAAAGGCCTTACTTTTGTCCGTTTGTGTTCAGTGGCATTTCACAGATGGAATATCCTGCAGAAAGTAGGAAACATCAAAGTGCAGGAAAGACCGCTTGGTGTGACTTTTTGATTGTGGGTGTGTGAGTATTTGTACATGTGTGGGCAACCGGGGTTTAACACCAACACTGTCCTGAAAAACCAGTTGCAGTGCCTGTTCATTATTTTATGTTTTTATGACGTACATTCCTCCAGTGCCAGGGCCCTTTGGAATCCTGGTGGCAAGTCCACTTTCTAACACCAATGTTTGCCATCAATGAGTTGTACATAGCGTAGAATTCACTCAATAACGCAGCTCATCTTCAGTTTGGGCAGGTCATTTTTCCCAGTCACACCCCTCAAAGTTTCACTCACCTTTATTGAAGGACACTTAAATACAGGACTGTCTCAGAAAATTAGAATATTGTGATTTTCTGTAATGCAATTTAAAAAAAAAAAAAAAACATTCTGGATTCATTACAAATCAACTGAAATATTGCAAGCCTTTTATTATTTTAATATTGCTGATCATGGCTTACAGCTTAAGAAAACTCAAACAGAGCCGCCGCAAGGGGTGTGCGAACCGTGCGACCGCACAGGGCCTCGCGCCCCAAGGGGCCTCGCGCTATGGGCTGTTTTTGGAAAAACATTTTTTTTTTTTTTTTTTTTTTTTCCGTTTCTTTTTTTCGTTTTTTCCCTTATAAATATCAACAGTCACATTCCATTACAGACCTAAATGTGTACTAGTCTGTGCATATCAATAAATATATGTGCAATGATGCGCGTGTCTGTTGTTCAATACAACTGATCGGACCAAGCGCAGACACAAGCTGCTCTGATCCAGACGGGTGGAGTTGGAACAAACTGTCACACAATGTCGAGAGAACGAGACAGATTCAGGAAATTTCCATCAGGGGATGAAAAAAGAAAAAAACTAAAGAAAATGGAAGAGTTTAATGCCTCTCTGAAAGGCACGTTTGATAAATTTGTTAGAAAAATCACCAATCCGACTGGGTCTCAAGCAGCCGTGGGGCCCCGCGTCGAGGCAAGCCCAGATGATGATGAGGCAGGGAAAGGTATCCAGTATTTTGCTAATTGGAGAGTTAAAATTGCGCATATAGACACCCGATCCGACCCGAAAAACCCAAAAATTTCGCGCGCGGAACTGTAAGCCATAATCAGCAATATTAAAATAATAAAAGGCTTACAATATTTCAGTTGATTTGTAATGAATCCAGAATGTATGACATTTTTGTTTTTTTAATTGCATTACAGAAAATAAAGAATTTTATCACAATGTTCTAATTTTCTGAGACAGTCCTGTAAATAGATAAGATAAGATAAGAAATCCTTTAATAGTCCCACAGAGGGGAAATTTAATCTTTAAAAAAATAGTATAGAATTCACTCAATAACGCAGCTCATCTTCAGTTTGGGCACGTCATTTTTCCCAGTCACACCCCAAAAGTTTCACTCACCTTTATTGAAGGACACTTAAATAGTATTTCCACTTCTATATCACAGTACAAAATATGAACAAAAAGTATGAAATTCATTTTTTCACACGCTGTTAAGTACCAGTAGTATTTGTCTTTATTGGTCTTTGTGTTTTTTTTTAATTATTATTATTTCTTTTTTTTTTGCCTGATTTCATTTTGGTGTAAATATTGTTTGAAGTGCATCATAACCATCTCAAAATATCTTCTAAAGGAAACATACACACCAGTGATTAGTGCAGTCCTTATTGTTTACTTAGCCTTTTCAACACAGACGACGGATACTGTTGCTGCTGCAAGTTTAAAAATGTGGCTCCGCCGCATTTCAATGACCTGGTTTACACCTCCAGACAGAAGTAGGAAGTGGAGCAACGCTGCGCTGCCAACATCATAAACATGTAATAAACCAGAGCAATTGATCCTTTCAGTGTGTGTGGAAAGGCAAGAAGGGAATTCAATATTTAAATCGGTGTGTATGGCAAACAAGAGGCCACCATGTCATGGTGGGAACATTTTAAATGTCACAGTTGGAAATTCATGGGCAGAAATATTAATTTATATTTAGATTGGAATGAGCCTTTGGTCTTGGTGTTGGTATTGTGGCTGCTGCTTCATGGGATTTTCCTGGTCCCAGGTCAGCAAATGTCAAAGGAATTCAAGTTATTATTGTTCTTTGTGCTTCAAACATATTACTCTGCATCAGTCTTAAGAAAAACAAAAGCCAAAATACGGAAGCAGTACATGAGTGAAAGTGAATTATACCCTTTATTTATTTATTTTTATTTTATTCATATGCACAATGATAAAACAGTAATTATATTAACAATACAAGGACAAATAATTGTGCAGGAGAGGAAAAGAAGGCCGAAGGGCTTATAAAAAATCCTCCCCCTCAATACAAAATCACAAAAACAAATCAATCAATAGAAAAAGAAAAGAAAGGAAAAAAGAAAAGGTAAAAGAAACAAAGAAAAACACAATAAACACACAAACAAAAAATATCCATAAAATGGCAATTTCATTTCAATTAGAATAGCCTATTAATTTAGCCTAGATAAGAGATTCCCCACCAAGCTAGTCCTAAACATTTTTAAGGATGATGCAAACTTAGGAGACCGATCTAAAGAGTTCCAGAGTTGAGGGCCATGGAATTTGATAAAGGATTGGTGACTGCAGGTACGACAAAGAGGTAAATGAAAGAGTGAATATCTGATGATAACAGAAATAAATGATGAAAAGTGCCTGGAGCGTCTTGTTTGGAATAAATGAACTTAAACATAAACAGGCATGTTTGAAACATATTAATAGAAAAAATTGATAATAATTTAAATTTGCTAAATAAGGGTGCAGAAGGTGCTTGATGAGTAGAATATGAAATCATTCTCAAGAATCTTTTCTGAATTAAAAATAATTGATTAAGGTACGAAGAATAAAAAGCGCCCCAAACAATGTTACAATATGTCAAGTATGGATAAATTAGACTTTAATATAATATCATGAGACAGGACTGATTAACTAAGAAAGAAACTCTTCTAATAATGCCATAGGACATACTGTACATACTCAATATGTTTTCCCTTAATGCCTTCATCAGAATTAAGGTCATACGTAGCAGCCAGATGCCACTAATCAAATACGATTGATTTATTGATCATCTGCAAGTATGAGCACCGCTATAAAACAGAAGTTTTTGTAGTTTGTCCGTCTGGAGCATTCAGGTGTTATAACACAATGCCAAGGATGAAAAACCCGATAAAGTGTCATAAGTTCATTTACAAACAACTTGGAATCATCACGCCACAGTGAGACTCTTGAGTAAATTACACAACCAATCTACCAGTTTAACAGCTAAGATGTTAAAGGATACTCATTATTACCCTTTTTTCATATGCATAGACAATTTCAAATATTGTTTTGATAACATTCATGGCGATACAATGAGGAAAACAAATTGTGAGGGTTGTTTGGAAGGGTTAGCAGGAGGAGGTCTCCTCTCTCTGGCTCAGGCTTGCTCAGCTACATCTGTCAAACTTCTAGAGGCTGAAATGGCCGAATGTAGACACAACATGCATTAAACTGGATTAGTGAAAAACATCTCCCAACAGCTGTAAGCACGGTGGTGGAGCAGTTATCATTTGGAGTTGTTTTGCAGTCACTGAACCTGGATCATTGAGTTGACCATGAACTCCTGAATACAAACATCACCCATCAGTCCCATCCATGACCCAATCTGAGTCAAGACTAGTGGTGGGGAAAAAAATCCATATTGCAATATATTGTTGCGCTCTCTGTCGCAATAAATACTCTATAAACTGACGGCAAATATTGATATTTTATTACAACACATAATGGATTTAGGCGGTTGTCACCGCACTATTGTTCATGCACTTCAGTTTGTCCAGCTGTACAGTGTTTACATTTACTATGCAAAATTAAGTTGCTTACTGACTTTTCAGTATTAGAAACAAAGCAGTGCACTGTCCTGGTTTATATAAAACATGTTATTAATGTTCATGCACTTTTGTCCAGCTGTACAGAGTTTACATTTACAAGACCAGCAGGCAGTGAGGAAATATACAAATGCACTTTCTTTGTACATTGTATGAAGTTTCGGCATTGAATAAATGCATAACTACAGTTTTCCTTTTTATGGGTATTTTTTCTTTTTCAGTCACATATATGGAATATCGTAGATATCGTGTATCGTGATATTACCGTTATCGTGGGCCACATATCGCCACAGTATTGAATCGTGTTACCCGTATCGTCCCACCTCTAGTCAAGACCTTAATCCAACTGAAGATGCTGCTTTAAGTCCTAAAGAGAGCAGGGCTTTAACAAACTCCCACAAGCCTCCATGAACTTTAGAAATAAAAGTTATTTCACAACCATGTCAGAAACTGTGTGACAGAGAAACTAATAACTGCAAGCGTTTGCTGGAGTTCTAGGATGTACTTAGTTCACAAACCGCTTGTTGACTTTTTGCTTGTTTTAGGATAAATGAATGACAGTGTCACATGTTGAGAATCTGAAGTTTTATTTAACAAATAAAAAAACTGATAATGTCAAGATGGTATTAATGTCCTGATAATTGAAAGGGGGTGTATTTTCTTTTTCACAAGTGTAAGGTGCCACTGGACCTTTTTTTTGTTTTTTTTTTAACTTTATTTAAAAAAAGTAAATAAATTATGGCTATTGACCAAATGGGGCAATGCTCTGTGTCCTCAGGAGAAAATGAGAAAATGATGTGTCGCGGTCATAATAAACGCCCCCCGCCCCCCCGGTCTGAAAATGTGTTCCCCCTGTGTTTCCTGCAGGCGAACTGTGAGTGGGAGTGTGAGTGGAAGTGCCAGCAGTTACACCGGCTCTAGCTCCAGATCCCGGTCCTCGTCCAACTCCCTTTCACGCTCACGCTCTGGATCCAGAAAACTGAGGTACAGACTAACTCGTCTGAAGAGCAGCTTGCAAAGCCTCGTCCTTCAAAACACATGTCAGGCTCTAACCTGCTTTCAGGTGCACTGAGAGAGGACAAGATTGCTTAATTTGTTCAGAAAATAATAGACTACTATGATAGACTTTTTTTTACTACTTATTACAGGCAGTTCAGAACATGTATTTTTAACAATTTTTTTTTTTTTTTAATTTAGCACAATTTTTTAAAAACAGTGCCTGGAGAGAACAAAGCCCGAAGGGCTTGTACAGAATTCCACTCCCATCAACATCATGGACTAAGTTTACATGCAGTCAAAATTGGGGTTAAGGTCAATATTCCGGTTACTGAAACATTGGGAATAATGTGTTTCCATGCGTGAGCAAACAGGGTTATCCCTGTTTACATGGTAATTAATCATTTGGGATATCTGGATCAAACCAGCGACGCACGGAGAACGTCATGACGCAATTCTTGTTTCTTGGTCCTGTAGTTCTCCTTTTTCAGCGTCTTCCAGCGGAGCTTGATCTGGTCTGGCGTTTCCTACAAATCCTGCTTCACGCAACTTTTCAATCACCTTTTTATAAATCTGTGTATCCCTGTACTTTCTACCATCTACAAATGCAGAAATGTTCATATCCTTCATTACATTTATGACGTGATTAGTCTCCTTGCGAAAAACACCTTGCGCAGAAAACAGATTCCTGTTCCTTTTGATGGGGAAATCCCGTTAGGCGTTTACATGACCCAATATTCAGTTAGAAAAAGGAGTAACCCAGGGCTCATATTCAGGTTTTTAAAAACCGGAATATGAGCAAATTCAGGTTATTCAAAGGGGTTATTGGTGTTTACATGGCCGTGCAAAACTGTGTTATTGCTAATATTCCGGTTAGAAAAGTGTTATTGATGCACGTAAACGTAGTCTGTGATGAAGTAACAAAGATAATGTACAACAAATTTAAAAAATGATAAATATAAACGTATAAGAGAACCTGGATACAAGGTCTGGATTACAGAAAAGATAAGGACATTGAAGGTTAAAGGGATTGTGACATGAAAAACAAATTTTTCTTGATTTTTTTGTGTTTTGTTGGGTGTCTTGACATCAATTACACCCAAAAAACAACAAACTTTTAACATTCAGTGTATTGTGTGCTTTCTGGGATTTTCCGCATAACTATGCAAAAACGGCGCATGTGGTTTGGTGGCGGATCGTTACGTAACGATCCGCTAAATCACCGCCCCCTCCACCCAGCTCCCTGTCTCCGCTCCTCTCCAGCGCACCATAAAGGCTGATTTATGGTTCCGCGTTACACCGACGCAGAATCTACGGCGTAGGGTTACGCGGCGACGCGCACCATACGCTGAACCCTACGGCGTAGGCTCTGCGTCGATTTAACGCGGAACCATAATTGAGGCTTAACAAGGAGCTGTTTAGAGCCTCTTTTGTTCTAATCACCGGAGGAAAACTGCTAAGAAGACCCGCGGCCACTGACTGGACTTAAGATAAGGGGACAGTGCTGCTTGCATGCCTTTATTTTTATGATTGTTTGCTGTGGTTCGCCCTCCTGCTTTTCCGTGCATGCTTCGCCTGTCGCTCTCCGACGCCGCTGTGAGCGTATGGCTGGAGGAGGAGGTTGGGAGGAGGAGCGGAGCAATGATTGACAGGAAAGGGGGGAAAGGAAGCATTTTTCACGGGGCAAAAAAACACTGTAATAAAAAGCCAGGAAAAGATTACTAGAGTGAAGTTTTTCTTGTTACACTCTTTTAGACACATTTGAGGGATGTTGGCCAAGACTTTTAATAGTGTTAAAAGCATGTTAAAAATGATGTCACAATACCTTTAAGACAGAATAAGATGTTTTTTTTAATAACTTTCTGAAGGAGGTAAAAGATAATGTTGATTTCAGCGACACATTCAAGTCATTCCAGAGTTTTGGATCTAAATGTAATATTAAATGAATGACCAGATGTTTGACAAAGGGGTAAATGAAGATCACCACTGTGCCTAGTTGGATATGAATTAAAATCAAATGAAAAAGTAAAAAACTGCTGGAGAGTGACAGGAAGATCTTGTTTTCTATTGATAAACTTATGCACAAACAAGCATGAGTGAAAAACATTAAGTTTATGAATGGATAAAAGTGAATATTTCATAAAAAGAGGTGCAGATGGTTCTTGTCTACCAGACTGAGATTGTTCTTAAGAATCTTTTTTGGGTTATCAGTAATTTGTTGAGAAAAGTTGGATAAGTTGCAGACCAGACAATATTGCAGTAATTCACATATGGAAATAGGAAACTATAATACAGAGTCAAGTGAGTGACAAACCTTTTTCAGTATGCCAAGCATTTTCATTGATCTTTTGCAAACTTGATTAATATGATTGTTCCAATTTAGACCTTCATCCAAAACAACACCCAGAAATTTTGTGTGCGATACTTGAAGGATTTTAGCTTCTTCTTTTGCATAAGGTTTATTTTTGTTGCAGAAGATCATAAAGTTAGATTTCTTTACATTTAGAGTTAGCTCATTGATCTGGAACCAATTAGAAACAGTTGATGATTCATGATTTACACATGTGAGGAGAGACTCATGGACATGGACATAAATAAACGTTGAACATCACTCATATGTTATTTCATAAAACTGGAATCTAACTTGTGCCTTTCTGACAAGCCAAGATGTTTCCTATTCTGGCATCCAAAGTATTTTAAAGTACTTTTTGGAGTACATGTTATCGGTCTGTTCCTTTCCGCTTTAGTCAGTGTGTTTGCTTGTGTTTTGATGTTCTGACGTGTTTGTCCTCTGTTTCTTGCATGTACCATCTCTTCTGGGGAAATCCACCAGGAAATCCAGGTATGATAGATATTGTTCCTTTGACTTGAAAATATTATATACCGTATTTTCTGGACTATAAGCCGCACCTGCATATAAGCCGCATCCGCTCTATTTAAAAAAAAAAAAAAAAAAAAAAATATATGCAAGCCGCAGATATTTCTGTTGTTAGATTAGATATTTACTACATGTACAGAAGGATTTTGAACTGTAAATGATGTACATGTTTGTACCTAAATAGATCCTTTCCTAACAGTGTCTTTTAACACGGCAGCAACTTTGCTGATTAAAACGGGACAGAACCAAGAGAAAATAACCAGTATTTATTTATCTGTTTGAAATCTGCTTCTACCTACTTCTATCTGCTAAAGTAGAAGTAGGGTATTCTTCTTTGCATTTATTTTGTCTTAGTTTTGATTCTAATTCCGGTTAGAGCGCCCCGAGCGGTGGAAGAAAAATCCACAGAATAGAATAACCTTTGTATAAGCTGCATGGTTGAAAACCTATGAAAAAAGTAGCGGCTTATAGTCCAGAAAATACAGTAGATTAAAATGTGTGTTGTGTTTGGCCGTACTGGATCGTGTATGCACGTCACAGTACGTATTGTTTGTTCCTGCAGGTCACTGAGTGTGAGCAGCGTGTCGTCGGTGTCGTCGGCGTCGTCCAGCAGCAGCTCGGTGCGCAGCGCCGACTCGGAGGACATGTACGCCGACCTGGCCAGCCCCGTGTCCTCCGCCAGCTCCCGCTCCCCCATACCTAACCAGCCCCGCAAAGAGCGCAGGCCGGCCCGGGACCGCTCCCCGCCCGGGAGAGACCGGACCAGAGGTCCCAACAGAGGTGAAACAAACAAACTGGACATGGATACATGATGTTTTTTAATTCAGAATTCATTATTCGGAATTAAATAATTCAGAATTAAACTATTTTCTTTCGAGTTTACATGGAAATAGTAATTCTGAATTGAGGTTTACATGGAAAACACGTTTGATGGTCTTTCTCCAATTCCTCTCCAGGTCTGGGGGTTGGGAAGGTTCTGATTGGATAGGGGGGGGACCGGAAGTTAAACTACTGGAAGAAAAACTAACTTAGCCGCTACAACTTTGAAAAGCTCATAATTTTGATGTTTCCTGTTTCCATCTGTTCTTTTAATGATTTCTATTTATTAAATAAATGGTCTCTGCTCTTGACCAGCGTTTACTGCTGCTGCATCTTGAAACTTTGTTAGGAAAACCAGCCCAGCGCGGAATATAAGCGTCATGGAGACAGACGGGCGAGGGAACGAGCAGAAAGAAAGACCGGAATTAATCTAAAGTAGAATGAGTGTAAACATGATCTGGAATTATTCTATTCGGATTTAAAATCGGAATAAACCAGCCACTTACTTCGGAATTAAGTTTAATTCAGAATGGCCATTTTCATTCGGAATAAGGTGTTTGCATGGTCATTTTTATTCATTTTAAATCGGATTTAATTTTAATTCTGAATTAAAGAGGAATTAAACTTCCCATGTAAACGCACTCAGTGACAGCTTTACAAACACATCAAAAATACCTGGACTAAAGCTGGGACTCAAGAAACGAATGAATGTTGACCAGAGTTTATTTGTAAAGTTACTGGATGTAATTCCAGGTCTAGAAATGCAGTGTGAGACACACATAGACACAGTTATCATTATTATTAAGTAATGTCTGCGTAAAAATGTATATACTGTCTATATTTCGTAATTATATATTTTTACTTTCTTTACCTTTTTACCCCTCCCCTGCATGTGTGTGTTAAGTGTACTGCTGCTGAACAATGTGAGTTTCCCCATTGAGGGAGAAATAAAGGATAATCTAATCTAATCTAAAAGGTCCAACATCTCCGACAGACCTGGCCTTAAATTGGTTAAAGTTGGCTTGACAGATTCCATCAAATATAAATCAGCTGTATAAAAGAACCAGACTTTATTATTGTGTAAAAATTACAGATTTTGAATATTCTAATCATCCTCTGTTGCTATATCCGGTTTATCCAGTTGGACAAAACAGCCGTCTCTCTCGTTCACATTAATGGAAAAAGCATAGTTTTTACTTGCCTTGTATCAACATTTAAATCCTGGATAATTTTTTTTTAACTTTGTATTTGTAAGAGGAACACTTAGGAACACGCTGCCCACCGTGCAGTGAGGGTGCAGCGTTGTTTTTATCCCCGAACTGGCACAAATCTGATCCGTACTGCCAGGACAAAGTGGGCTCGGTAGCAGCTACAACCCATAGCTACGACAGCCAAAGCATTTATTTATCTTAAAATGGTTAAGCGGTGTGTTTGGGGCACTTGTAAAAGTGACAGCCACTACCCAGAGAGAATCACACACGGCAAAAACTCAAAATCTTGAAGAATATTTGTCTTATTTCTAGTAAAAATGTCGAATTTTTTTGTCAAAAACTCTCATTACCAGAAAAATAACTTATTTGACAATTTTCACCTGTTTCAAGTAAATTTTCACTTAAAATAAGTAGAAAAATCTGCCAGTGGAACAAGATTTTTTTGCTTGTAATGAGAAGATAAATCTTGTCCCACTGGCAGATTTTTCTACTTATTTCAAGTGGAAATCTACTTGAAACAGGTGAAAATTGTCAAAAAACAAGTTATTTTTCTGGTAATGAGTCTTGTTTTAAGTGTAATGAGATTTTTTGACTAAAAATTAGACATTTTAACTAGAAATAAGACAAATATTCTTGTTAAGAATTTGAGTTTTTGCAGTACAGGAATACATTTCATCCCAAAACCAACGGTAAATTAGGAAAAATGTCTGCTTTGGATAAAGCTTTGTGGACGGCTGCTACTCGCAGTTCCACCGTGCTGTCACCTAAACTCATCAAAACATCTCGGTTTTGCTGAAAACCTCAGTTTAAACTCACTACACTTTACCTGAAGTGTTCCTTTTTATTTCTATCTAGTTGCTGTTGATTTTCTTTGGTACATTAATCAGAAATGAAGTGATGTAAAACCCCGTTTCTACAATAGAAGTGGACAGAGAGATGGCGGTTTTGTCCGACCTAGCGGCTGGACAACTGCAATTCAATTGCATTCATCTGAATGTTCCTCTGATTTTTTGTTTCCTTATCACAGAAAGACCATCAAAGAAAGACGAGCCTTTCAGGGATGAGCGCAGGAAAGCGGATCAGTCCGGTGTCCCGCCCAGAGGCAACGCCATGCCCCGGTCCGGACCGGGCAACAGGGGGGGTCACCCTGCACACCCTCCCCCCGGCCTCATGCTCCCGCCCGCTGGTTACGGAGGCTCCGGTTCCCACAAAGACATCAAACTCACCCTCCTCAACAAGGTTAGTGTTAGTGCAGGGTCACCCAGCTTTAACCTGTATATCCTTCATATTAGTACCGGTAATTGTCTCGAATTAAGACAAAGTTCAGATATGTCGAAAAGGCATCCAAGATAAATTTGGAGGTTCTGAAACTGAGGACCAGAAACAAATGTCCGCATTTGTAGAATTCCCAGTTCAACTCCCAGTTGGCTGACCTTCATTTTGTTTAGTTTGTAGAATTTGTAGACTTTATTAAAGGATAGCCTGCGGTGGCCGAGACCCGCCATGGCTGAAAATAAAAGTAACGCTGCAAACAAACAAACGCCGCTGCAAATAAAAGAAACGCTGCAAATAAAAGAAACGCTGCTGCAAATAAAAAATTAAAAAAACGACACAAATAAAAAAGCCACAACGGAAGTGAATTACCGGGGAGTATTTTTGCTTTTATTTGCATCGTTTTTTTTTTTATTTTTAGCGGCGTTTATTTTATTGCAGCGTTTCTTTTATTTTCAGCAATGGCGGGTCTCGGCCACCGTAATAGCCCCTTGAGAGTTAACATCTCATTTTCAAGGGGTGTCCCAAGAAAACATACATTATAATATATCACATTACAGTACAGACATACATGACATAAAACACACACAGACATCTGTCTCACTCTCCCACACACAACGCCTACACACATACGTCTAGTTACAAAATAGACTGATTGAATAACTGAAACAATAAGATAAATATAACATAACAGAGAGAAGAAAGAAAAATAGATAGAAAAAAGGACAAAAAATACATAAATAAATTAAAAACATAGGCAATTTGTTTTAAGATGAGAATATAATGCCAACTTAAAACAATGAAAAGAGGTAATAGAACGCAAAAAGAGAGGAAGATTATTCCAATCTGATGGAGCTTTAAAATAAAATGATCTTTTACCAACCTCTGAAGAAAAAATGAAAATTCATATATCTGAGTGAGTATGGAGAGTTATATATAGAATCATGAGTTCTTTTAAATATGGAGGACAGTGAAAATAAACACATTTAAAAAGGAAGTGAAGCCGGTGAAGTTGGCGTCTAGATTTGGGTTGAAACCAGTTCAATGAATCAAACATAAAACAATGATGTTCTGAAAGGACAACGTAACACAAATCTACATAATGAATTAAATAATACAGGTTTAAGATGGGAATCTGGAGTATTTTGATAAACAATATCTGCATAATCAACAAGTGGTAGTATGAGTTGAGAAATTAACCTTATTCTGACAGAAAGTGTGAAACAGTTGATTGAACGGTAAAGTGAAGCGAGACAGCCATACAGGACTGTCTCAGGAAATTAGAATATTGTGATAAAGTTCTTTATTCTCTGTAATGCAATTTTAAAAAAAAAAACAAAAAAAAAACAAGTCATACATTCTGGATTCATTACAAATCAACTGAAATATTGCAAGCCTTTTATTATTTTAATATTGCTGATCATGGCTTACAGCTTAAGATTAAGATTCCCAGAATATTCTAATTTTTTGAGATAGGATATTTGAGTTTTCTTAAGCTGTAAGCCATGATCAGCAATATTAAAATAATAAAAGGCTTGCAATATTTCAGTTGATTTGTAATGAATCCAGAATGTATGACATTTTTGCATTACAGAAAATAAAGGACTTTATCACAGTATTCTAATTTTCTGAGACAGTCCTGTATGGTTTTTTAACAGTATAATCAATGTGAGGTTTAAAGGTGAGTTCCAGTCAATCCAAAGTCCAAGATATTTGAATGTGTCAACTTTATCAACAAGAGATCCATCGGAAAAATAAATAGGAAAATCAGATGAACGGGATCGGAGGTGACGTGTACTGAAAACCTGCTGCAGGACTTCTTTAGGTTTAATATGAGTTTGTTCTTACGGAACCACTCTTGAACCATATTAAAATCAAGCTGTAAAGAGTTCTGGATGTGTAAATATATCAAAGTTTGAGGTGTATATCATCAACCTTTATTTGAATTCGGAGAAATAATTGAGAGCAAGCCCTCATTTACAATGATGCCGAATGTACAACAACCATATAAAAAGAATAATACAATAAAAATAAAAGAGAAAAATTAAAAACATGAGTAAAATGGTCAGCAATTAAGGATTTGAATTGACCAAGCTGCACAAACGTTTCCAACTTCAATGCAAGTTGCAAAATGTTCCAAGTGTGAGCCGCGCAGTAGCTATATATATAACAGTGTCATCAGCACATAGTTCTCCTGATCTTCCTCTACTCACCTAAAAATAGCAAGAAAATGTTATCTCTCCTGCATAGTTAAAAAGCAAAAAATAAAAACAAAAGATTGAGCCCGTGTCAGCCATGGCACGGGCTGGTATCTTGAATGAGACGTTCCGTGTCTCCGTTTGCGTGATTCCATCTGTGTGTTCGTTCCTCAGCAGCAGGCAGATAAAGGCAGCAGGAAGAGGTACCTGCCGTCAGACAAGGACCGGCCCGGCTCCCCCGCCAACAAGAGGATGGCCCTGTCTCCAGACCGAGGTGAGAGACGTGCTGAACACACACTGATCTGTGACTACGTTTACATGCAGTCAAAATTGGGGTTATTGCTAATATTCCGGTTACTGAAACATTCAGAATATTCTGTTTCCATGGTAATTAATCATTTGGGATATCTGGATCAAACCAGCGACGCACGGAGAACGTCATGACGCAATTACCATCATTTCCGCTTCTTCTTCCTGTATCCAAATTCAAAACAAATGCTGCTTTGCGCAACTTTTCTCTCACCTTCTTGTAAATCTGTCTATCCCGGTACTTTCTACCGTCTACAAATGCAGAAATGTTCATATCCTTCATTACATTTATGAAGTGATTAGTCTCCTCCTGGTCTTGTGTTTCTCCGTGTTTATAAGAACTTCCTGGACTCAAAAGACCAGGATTCCTTGTGAACAGCAAATTCTGGTTATTCAAAGGTAGGGGTGGGTATTGGGAAGGACCTCACGATACGATACGCATCACGATACTTGAGCCACGATACGATACCCATTGCGATATCCCGATTATGCGATATCCCGATTATTATATTCTACATAGTTCACCGAAAAATTTAAAAATGCATTACACATCTTAAAATCCAAGTTGTATAAATGTACATCAGATGATAGTGATGGATCTTAAAATCCGAGTTGCACGTTCATCAGATTATAGTGACAATTCATGGGACAAACTGAGTCAAAACAATGTTTTATTATAACTATACAAGCTAAAGTTACAACATATTTGTATATGTTTTTCATATTATTTACATCATATGAAATTAACATTAAATTTAGTATGAGGTTGCTTTAATTATGTGGCAAATGATAATAAACACAAGAAAGATGGGTACTAAAACCAAGGACAGGCACAGTGATCAGTCAGTATAGATATAAATCCATAAATAAATAAACCTCTGTCCATTATTTTTCATTTTTTAAGGACAGGCAATTGTGTTATATAAAAAATAAATTATAAAATGAAATAAAACCTGAGCTCAGTGCAGGGCCCTCCCAGGGTTGGTAGAGAGTGGCAATGCCCAGGACTGTCACTTAGGTAGGAGCACTGGGTGATATAATGGGAAAAAAATCGGGGATAAAAAAAAAAAAAAAAATCGATATTCAAATTTTTAATATCGATATTGAATCAGCTGGAAAAGTATCGCGATATATTGCCATATCGATATTTTTGCCCACCCCTATTCAAAGGGGTTATTGGTGTTTACATGGCCGTGCAAATTCGGCTTATTGCCAATATTGGGGTTTTAAAAGGGTTATTGATGCATGGAAACACAGTCAGTGATCACTCACACACACACAGCAAAGTGGCAGACAGTCGTTTATTTTTGTTTGTTTTTAACCTTGTCTGCACACATATTAATGGTTGATACCATGCTGGTAAAAACCTAAGGCATATATATGTGCATTGTTACTATATTTAATATATATACAGACAGTTGGGTTTTTAACTCCAGACTACACAGGATGCAACACCTGTCAACCAATTCTTACCTGTCTTTTTTTTTTTAAATCTAATTCTGCCTAAAATACAGACAGAATAAAGATTCCTGTCTTTGATTGTAACCTTTATTTAAACTTTTTATAATGGTTTGTGTGTGTGTTTGAAAGTAATTAAATAAGATCAAATTTCAACTAAAATACCATTATTTTTTTTTGGAGCGGGGCAGGGAGGGGGTCGTCGTCCACTTGCTCTATAGAGCTGGGTATCATCACTGACCTCCCGATACGATTCCGATACACTAGGTCCCAAGACGATACGATTTCCGATACGATTCGATATCGATATTCTGGTTACAATAAGGGAATAACGTGATCCTTCCACGCGCCACGTCTGGCCAGAGAAACCCCACCCTGCCTGGTGAAAAGAAGCAGCCTGCTCACTCCTCAAGTAAGGAGGAGACTTGAGCTCAGTGCAGGGCCTCCCGGGGTTGGTAGATGGAGCAATGCCCAGGACTGACTTAGGTAGGAGCACTGGGTGATAAAATAGGGGGAAAAATCGGGATTAAAAAAAAAATTACATTTTTTTTTTTTTTTTTTTTTAAATCGAATACTTGGATTTATGTATCGATAATCGTTCCTACACATGCATATCGATAAAATATCGATATATCAATATTTTTAACCCACCCCTATTGCTCTATGTTGAGTCGTTTTTGATCTAATGTTTTGCACTGAAATCAATTCCACACTGCAGCCTGTCGAAATGAATAGGAGGAATATTATATATATCAAACAATTGTTTTGTCATGTTTTTGTCGAGTTTTTTTTTTTTGGGACTCAAATAAATGCCAGAATATATATTTAATAACACGAGAGAGAGAGCCAGCTGCATAAAAAGTGATGAAAAAGAAGAATGCAGCAAAGGAAGAAGGAGAAGAATAAACAAGTAAACTGGGACAGGGATGTGTTTTTGTTAGTTTTTTTAACTGTAGCAATGGAGATTATAAGAAAATCCCCCAACGGACCTCTACATTGGTGTAATGTGCTGACGAGGCCTCAACCTCTCTAGGTTTTTTTCTGTAATCTCCATCTTCCTCAAATTTAAACGCATGCAAATTGTTTCTGTTCCAGACGGCTCAAATGAGTTGTGATTAATGTTCAAGTGAGAGTGCTGAACGTGATGTCTAAATCCTGCTGGGCAGAGACGAGTAGTTCCTGTAGTATCTCCTCCTACAGGGAGGTTTTTTGCCTCCTCCAGGCCACTGTTGCAGGCCGTTCCTGCTAAAGACTGGATTATGGTTCTGTGTTAAATCCACGGCGTGGCGTGCGCCGCAGGTTGCGCCGCAATGACCCCCCCACGGTGCACACCACGCCGTGCCTGACGCACCTCCCAAAAAATGTAACTACGCGTTGAGAGGTCGCAGACACAACGCAGACCGAGAGGGCTGTGATTGGTTCGCTTGGTAGCAACACATTTCCGGTCCAGTTCGTGAAGCAGTCGTGAACTTTCAGCGCTCTTTTCTTCATGTGTGTGTGTGTGTGTGTGATTAGGGCCTGAGCAGTTACAGTGCGAAGGCCCTAATGTATCTGTAGGAATTTTCCTTTTCCTTATTTTTTTTTTTCTTCCGGTGAAATGAGGGGGACATTTTTTTCCCCCTAAACGTGCCCCAAAAGTCACCAAATTCTGCACGCAGGCCTGGCGAAAAATGTGATATTTAATGGTTTGCATTAATGGGCGTGGCCTAATGGCTCAACAGCGCCCCCTAGAAAACTTTGTATCTCAATCCCCACAATACGGTTTGACATACATGCACAAAAATCGGTACACACCTGTATCATGTCGCAACTTAAAGAAAAGTCTCTTGGCACCATGGCCCAAACCCAACAGGAAGTCGGCCATTTTGAATTAATCGTGTAATTTTGGTGCAATTTATGCCATTCCTTCAGCAGTTAATACGGCTGAACCGTAACGTGCACCCAGGTGTGTTATACATCAAAATGTTCGTCTCCATCTTGCGACGATGCGCATTACTTTTCTCAGTCAAAAGCGTTACCGTGGCGACGATAGACGCCAAAAAGCGCGCCCACCCTTCATCTGATTGGTCCATATTTGATAGTTCCTACTTTTTGCCATAACTTTTGAATGGTTTGACATAGAGAGTCGTGGGTGGTGTCATCGGACTCGGTTTTGAGTCCTTGAACATAATTGGTGCAAATTAGCCCCGCCCCTTCGTCTGATTGGTTGATATCTGATAGTTCCTATTTTCTGCTATAACTTTTGAATGGTTTGATATAGAGAGTCGTGGGTGGTTTCATCCGCTAAATGTCCAGGCCTGAAGAATCTACATCAAGTCATACAAGCTTCCACTGCAGCCTGAACGTGATCATGGGCCCGTTCATCGCTGCTTGCAGCTTTCAATTTTTTTGTTACTTGTCCGTATCTCTTTGATTCACTGTGACCGGATAAACCATTCAGGAAAGGAACGCACCCCCCTAGCGCTCGCGGCGAAAATGGAGTGACAGAAGTCAGAAGGTTTCACGACGGCACCACAACGGCGTCACGGCAGCGTTGTGTGCTCTGCGTTGGTTTAACTCAGAAACATAATCCAGGCTTAATGGAGACGCATCCACCATCCAGCGCCAGAAAATCTACTTGCGACCCATGCAAATTTGTGCTTTTTGTGCTAATGCTGTTTCATTTTTTTTTGTGCGAGTCACTGTTTTAACTCTACTCTGTATTAATGAAACAGTTGATTGAGTGATGTGTGAGCCTTCACAGTGTGGTTTAAGAAGGTCCTGTTCTCTGGGATCTTCTTCTGGGATTTCCATGACTTCTTCTTCTACTTATGTTTAGGAACTTAAATGACAAACCCACGCCTTGATTTACATGACTAAAAAGTGGAAGTTGAATAGCTGTTTAGAGATTAGTGGTGGTTTGTACCGTATAAAACTATTTAACTGTTGTTTTTCAGGTCGCGATAAAAGGATTCCTGGCCGACCCCCGATCTCCCCCCGAATGGAGCGGCCCAGGGGCCAGGGGCCCCGGGCCCTGCCCCCCCAAGGAGACAGGTCTGTAACCCCTGCTATCTCTCTGCACACAGCAGCCTACAGGAAACTAGAGCTGGCTGGAAGTGTGGACTTTCTAAGGCTGTGGTTCAGGCCCAACGCACCAACGTTTGCATTTTCATGACAAGTTGAGGAACAAGCTGCAAAAAGTGGAAGCATGCAGACGTAAAAGCACGGCTGCACGTGTGGCTCCTGCACAAAGCTGTAAAACAGCTGCTTTGATATGGAGCTAGATCTGTTTCTTAATTATTCAATCAAAAAAAAGTGTTTGAATGCAAAAAAATATTGAGACTCAAAAAAATGCATTCTTTTTTTGTTTGAAGCAACTTTTTTGATTGAAGAAGTGTTGTTTTGTGTTTGGGCCATATTATGGGTAGGACATTTGTGTCTTTATCATTTAATAAAAAAAAAAGTTGCTTCAAAAAGAAAAAAATATTTTCAATAAAAAAAATCCAATAAAAAAAAAACTTTTTCAATCTAAGAAAAAAAGTGTTTGAATGCAAAAAAATACTTTTTTTGGATTTGGATTTTTTGAATACTTTTTTTGATTTGAAGTGATTATTTTTTTTTTTTTTTTTTTTTTTTTTTTTTTTGATTGAATCATTTTGACACAAACATCAGACATGTTTACGACTCATCCGTGTCTCTGCTACAAACACGGGCAACATGCTTCACAAGTCTTACTTCTGTTTTCAAGAGATATTATCTTGACAGTGGTTTAAAAATAAGTAAACGTGTGTGTATCGCCGTGATCAAGAACAGGCAGAAAAGTGGCTGATATCAGAAACTTTTGCGCTCTTGAGGGAAAAACATGCCTTGTTTCTGTAATAGAAACCGAGTTTCAACCTTCATTTAGAGACCACATTTTTGAATGTGTGCTTTAAATGTAAGCTCCCCATCAATAATGAACCCCAGGTATTTGCAGCGAGTGAGCAGCTCCAGAGCTTTACCACGGACAGTTTTTTTTTTTTATATATATGTTTTTATTGGCAAATTGTTTCCACAATACAGAGCAAAACAGATGAACATGCCTTTTTTTTCCTCCCTTTCCCCATCCCTCCCCCCACGGTTATCATCATTAATCTTTCTTTGGGAATAGCAAAAAAAAAAAATTAATAATAATAAAATTTAAAAAAATAGTAAATAAAAAGATACTAATATAGTGACACAACAAAAAAGTAGTAGTAGTGCAATGAATGTAAACTTAAATAACAAAATAAAATGAAAGCGAAACCGAAATGGGTTATCTAGAGCAGTGGTCCCCAACCTTTTTTCCTTGTTTCCCCTCTACTTGTGTCTAAGACCAGCCGGGCCCCCCGACCCGTACGTACTAGCACCATAAGAGTAAAGTGATTCGTTACAAACCTTTAATTGAAAAAAATTAACATTAATTATGTTTTTTTGATACATTTCTCTTTGGTTTACCCTGTACAGATATGACTTTTTTTCTCACCTTAGTTTGGCGTCACCAATGTATAAAATACGAACAAAAACATAAAATAATTTCTGAAAAATGTGTCTTTTAATATGAGAGCAATATTTTTCAACATTTTTCCTTCAACAACCTGTCAGAGTAGTAGTATGATGAATAAATAAAATACTAAGTGGGTTTATACAGATTTGGATTAGAGTATTCCATTAGGTGTGTTATTATGATTTTTTTATTTATTTAACATGCGCAAATATAATTTTTACAACTGCATATCCTCAAAGCAGACAAAGATTCGCGCCCCCCCAGGGGGGGCCCGGACCCCAGGTTAGGAGACACTGATCTAGAGATTAATAATTATTTCTTAGATCAATAGATAGCAATTCCAGTAATAGTCACAAGTTATACTAGTAAACACTTGAGTGGGAATGTTGTCATATATCACCCCCAGAGTTATATTTATACCAATGTATTAGTAATTAGGCTGTTACTATTTTTAGGGATAGAAAAACGAAAAACAACAAAAAACTACCATGGACAGTTTTAATTGACGTGGTTTTCTCCGAGAGCCTGAGTCAGCTGCTGTTAACTGACTGCAACTTGTTCTTTCCTTCCTAGGAAACGGCCTCTGTCTCCAGCACCAAAGTCCTCGGGGAAAGGCCCCGCCCCGCCGTCGAGCAAGCAGCCCCCCCCGGCCTCGTCCTCGGCCCCGGCCGCCGGCTCGGCCAGCAAGCCCAGCAACACGCTGTCCCGGCGCGAGGAGCTGCTGAAGCAGCTGAAGGCCGTGGAGGACGCCATCGCCCGCAAGAGAGCCAAGATCCCCGCCAAGTAACGGGGGGAGCCAGCAGTCCGCAGGAAACACACCGGCAGGAGAGGTCTAGGGTTCACGCATAACGGCTGTTGTGGTGAGTAAACGGGAAGATGATGCCACGAGAAAAGCATCTTGCGTTCCTCAGACGAGATGAACTGTATTTAAGGCTCCGGTTGAGTGAGCAGGAGAGACTCGTGGGCGGAGAGTCAGAACACGGGGATGGAAACCTGCACTTCATCCCCGGCTGGAAGCATCTTCCTCATGTGTGACAGACAGCAGATTCTAAACTTTGTCTTTTCTCTGCCCTCTTTTATCTTCTTCCTCTCAACTTTTCCTTTGTTTCCCGTATCCGGAGCTCCGATTGTCGGCTCAGCCCTGCAGGGCAATCGGAACACTTCTGTAAATCTACAAGCATCAACGTCGGGCCACTTTCACGATCATCCGTGTTCAGTATTTAAGGGCGGCATTTGCCTTTATTCATTGTACTATAATACCAACTCATCAGATTCCTTCAGTCCTATGGTTATAGACAACAGTGATGTGAATTATTTCTTTTTTAACTTCATTTTTTTTTCTTCTTAGCTCTTAAGTGTGTTTTGTTGTCACATTTTTAGTTGGAGGAGTAGGAGGGGTTGAATGGGGACATGTAGACAAGCATTGTCTTGCTTTTGTGTGACAAAAGCCTTCTAAATAAACTATTTTGATAAACAAAATCTTCAGTTTGAGCTTTTTTTCCCCCCCTGGTGCTGATCAAAACAAAGAGGAAGTTTGAACGGTAAGAATCTATAAAATGTGTTAATCCTCAAAAAGATAATTTTGTGGGATACATTTTTGAGGGGAAAAAAATGTTATTTAATTTTTCATGTTTTTATACAGGACTGTCTCAGAAAATTAGAATATTGTGATAAAGTTCTTTATTTTCTGTAATGCAATTAAAAAAATAAAAAATGTCATACATTCTGGATTCATTACAAATTAACTGAAATATTGCAAGCCTTTTATTATTTTAATATTGCTGATTATGGCTTACAGTTTAAGATTAAGATTCCCAGAATATTCTAATTTTTTGAGATAGGATATTTGAGTTTTCTTAAGCTGTAAGCCATGATCAGCAATATTAAAATAATAAAAGGCTTGCAATATTTCAGTTGATTTGTAATGAATCCAGAATGTATGACGTTTTTGTTTTTGTAATTGCATTACAGAAAATCACTATATTCTAATTTTCTGAGACAGAATGTTGCAGAACAACAAAAGAGGGATCAAACAAAAGGCAAAAAAAAGACAAAATGCCATACGTTAAAGCAAAACATGCAGCTGATAATGTGCAATAAGTAAATGTCTCTTCTAGATCACATAGTGATGAGGCCGTGAGCCAGACTGGAGTTTGGTTTGTCCGGACGAAGGTAAAACCATCTCTATCTCAGACTTCCTCAAGACAATCATCCAAACTTGGGAGAGCGCTGGATTTCCAGACTAGTAGCACAAGTTCTTCAGCTTCCACCAATCTGAGCTGCAGAGCTTTTTGCAGGTCGGATGTGCAACATGAAGCTTCTGTGATTGGCCTGTGTTGAAAAAATCTATTTTCTGATTCTAAATCGATTCTCATATTCATTCCTAAAAATCGATTCGTATGTCTAAAGATCCATTTTTTTTTCTTCCCGTCATTACATTACAACTTGTTTTTTATGCCCAAAAAAGCAATGTTTTGTTGGACACGAGAATAACTGGTGCCATGTTTTTGCCTTTAAATATGTTTAAAGGTTGGAAAACAATGTTTTCAGTTATAATTGCATAAATTGTCTATATTTCTTTGCTTTATATACTGTCTTGGGGTTACATTTGCATAAAATGCTAAAAACCAAATTCTCAAAAATGAGAAAAAATAAAAGCGATTTCATCCGTCTCTGTTTCCTCCCTGGATGTGTTTGATAATTCTGCCCCACGATGTTTCCTAAAGCAGTTCTATCAGCATTCTGGGAGCTGATTGGTCCTTACAGCATCATTAGCTGCAATACTTGCTGTTGAATCTCAATAAAATACGTTGCATAACTACACAGTCATATAATTCATGCAACTGCTGAAAAAACAGTTTTCAATATCGGAATAGAATCGGATCGAATCAAGCCGTGATAATCGATTCTGAATCTTAAGAATCGAATCGATTCATGACATTTGAACCGATCCCCAGCCCTGGTCTGTGACACATGCAAAAAAGTCTGGGTTGTGGTCTAGTAAAATGACTAGAATAACATTTGGAGAAGCATTTGAAAACTGCAGACCCAAACAGTCCAGGAACAAGTCCTCCTACCTAGTTAGAACCAACCACAACAATGATTTCTATTATGTTTAGTTTCTCCTATTAGTGAAATTGGATGTTGTGGTTTTTGATTTTGGGGGAAAATGTGTGGTTTTTTGCCTCTTCTTTAGAACTACTCCAAACCCTGAAAAGGGGCCAAATTGGGCCAGTTGGAATAGGGGAAATGTGAGAAAAAAAGCCCATAACTTGAGAATTCTCCCTCTTTTCTGCATCAAACCTGCTGAGGTTTGAGCCAGCTGTCTGTCCACCATCATCAAACAGTCAGAACATGATTTACCTGAGAAAATAGTAAAATATAGCACTGTAATCATACCTTTAGTTTAGGCGGAAATTGTACTTTTTGGTAATAAGAACATATAGGACTCCTTCACTTTTCTTTCATTTATCAGAAAAACATAAATTATCCCTATTAAATATACTATTAGTTAGTTGTCTTGGATGCTATTGAATGCTAACCAGTGGTTTAATGGAGATATCTGGTACAGTTCTCTTGATTTCTTTAGACACATTCCTCTCTGAAACAGTCAAATGAAGTCATTCCTAATGGAGGATTAGTGGCATAACAGCCTACAAATTAAGTATTCTCACTCTGATGGTGATCATATCTGGAGAGGGGAATGTCAGGTGGCTGAACTACATCACCAGATAGTCAGAATGTGACTAACCCAATAAAATTAAGTTTACCTATATTACAAGCCTCTAAAACGGAGATCCGTGTCACAATAAATGTACCCAAACTGGAACATCAATCCAATCTACATAGAGAAAATTTGAATATTGTGATTTTCTGTAATGCAATTACAAAAACAAAAATGCCATACATTCTGGATTCATTACAAATCAACTGAAATATTGCAAGCCTTTTATTATTTTAATATTGCTGATCATGGCTTACAGCTTAAGAAAACTCAAATATCCTATCTCAAAAAATTTGAATATTCTGGGAATCTTAATCTTAAACTGTAAACCATAATCAGCAATATTAAAATAAGTTTAAGTTTTATGCAAAACACGTTTGATCGGCTTTCTCCAATTCCTCTCCAGGTCTGGGGGTTGGGAAGGTTCTGATTGGATAGTGGGGACCGGAAGTTACAAAATTTTAATGTTTCCTGCCTTCTGTTCTTTTAGTTATTTGCAGGTCCAAGCTATTTATTAAATAAATGGTCTCTGCTCTTGACCAGCGTTTACTGCTGCTGCATCTTGAAACTTTGTTAGGAAAACCAGCCCAGCGTGGAATATAAGATCATGGAGACAGACGGGCGAGGGAACGAGCAGAAAGAAAGACCGGAATTAATTTAAAGAGGAATGAGTGGAAACATGATCTGGAATTATTCTATTCAGATTTTAAATCAGAATAAACCAGCCACTTACTTCGGAATTAAGTTTAATTCAGAATGGCCATTTTCATTCAGAATTAGGTGTTTACATGGTCATTTTTACTCATTTTAAATCAGATTTAATTTTAATTCTGAAGTAAAGAGGAATTAAACTATCCATGTAAACGCACTCAGTGTCTTTTACAGATCGTAAGTCGGTCTTTGCTTTCAGATGTCTTTCCTCAACCCACTCCTATTAAAATAAAACGTATACACCTCCCTCGTGAGCAGCTATGCCAACGTAAAGCCTTCCCTTTATTGGTCAAATCCTAGCAACAGCTATCTTTCAACAACTGCATGAATTCCTGACAGTGACTTTTGGCCCCGTTAAGGTCTTCATGGACATATACCTGAACACACATAGTGGCAACAATCCCAGTCCTGCCTTCGCACGCTCAAGCTTAATATCTTAATAGACCGTCTGAAAAACTGGATAGGACTGTTAGGTACGGTACACAACTGATTTCAGTCCCAAAAATAACTTTTCTCAAGGTTTCATTCAAATTCTGAAAAACGAAAAAAAAAAAAAAAACAAGAAAAAATTAAAGCTGCAAGCAGCGATGAACGGTCCTCCACCCTTGTGCACGTTCAGGCTGCAGTGGAAGCTTGTATGACTAATGTACATTCTTCAGTCCTGGACATTTAGCAGATGACACCACCCACGACTCTCTATATCAAACCATTCAAAAGTTATGGCAGAAAGTAGGAACTATCAAATATGGACCAATCAGAAGAAGGGGGGGTGCGCTTTTTGGCGTCTAGCGTCGCCACGGTAACACTTTTGAAAGAGAAAAGTAATGCGCGTCGTCGCAGGATGGAGATGCACATTTTGATGTATAACACACCTGGGTGCACGTTACGGTTCAGGCCGCATTAACTGCCGAAGGAATGAATTAAATTGCACCAAAATTACACGATTAATTCAAAATGGCCGACTTCCTGTTGGGTTTCGGCCATGGCGCCAAGAGACTTTTCTTTAAGTTGCGACATGATACAGGTGTGTACCGATTTTCGTGCATGTATGTCAAACCGTATTGTGGGGCTTGAGACACAAAGTTTTCTAGGGGGCGCTGTTGAGCCATTAGGCCACACCCATTAATGCAAACCATTACATATCACATTTTTCACCAGGCCTGGCTTGGTGCAAAATTTGGTGACTTTAGGGGCACGTTTAGGGGGAAAAAGGCCCTCATTTCATCAGAAAAATGAAGAAAGAAGAAGAATTCCTACAGATACAATAGGGCCTTCGCACTGTAAGTGCTCGGGCCCTAAAAATAATAATTATGCAGATGACACAAATCTACAAAACCATCTTACAATAACCTACTAACATCTTGACCTGCAGCCCAACAAGACAAAGGTGAAATAATCGTTCTTGGAGCCAAAGAAGAAAGATTGACAGTCAGCAGCATCAAATGATGTTGAAAACCAATAACCAAGCCAGAAATCTGGAATTAGTCATGGACGCTTCCCTGAATTTCATGAATCACATTACGGCAATAGTGAAGTCAGTCTGTTATTGATCACTTAAAGAACATATCCAGGGTGGAGGACTGATGACTCAGCAGTATTCTAGAGGCATTCCACCCTTGGGGCTGTAGCAAAGCAATATTTCTAGCCTTTTCCCAGCCGTGTAGCTGGCATGTTAATCTAATTGTTATGGTGATGAAACGTGCTTCATTTGTGGAACTTAACTTGGTTTTTAGTTTGGCTCTGACTTGAATGATAAAAACCATGTTCACTGTGAATGCATCACTTTCACAAGTTGAATAAAGCCGGGAGGAACATTATATTATATTATTGGAAACATGACCAATGACTGAATGCTGTTGTTTCAACTGATGGAGTTAGTAAAGTTTCTTTCCTTATCTCTTAAATCCCACTTTCGGTCGGAGCTGTTCTGTTGTATGCACATGTGTTCAGTTTTATTGCTGTATAATTAGTTTGGATTTTTGTCAACATCCCTGGGCGATAAACGTGTTTATAGGCTGCAGTAAATAATAAAAAGCACCAGCCTGCCTCAAACCACCGGTGTGCAGGGAGGGCAGAAAAAACCAGCATGACTGGTGGATTCCAAGGTTCCCCTTTCTTTCCTCAAAGATTTCATACTTTTCCACCCATAGCTATTAGAATTCCCTGTTTTTTACATTCAGGTAGTAACAAAGACGCACAAACACTGAAGAGCTTCTGTATGTCGACCTGTGGATGAAACTGGAACAGCCTGAACATGGAGCTAAAACAAAGTAGAAACATGTCACCATTTAAAAAAAGATACAAAGAAACATTCTATTAAAATACAGATGCAAATAAACATGTAGATATGTACATTAATATATGTAGATATAGATGTATATTATGGATATAGATATGTTATATGTAGGTATGGATATGGATATATTGCGTTGTATTATATGTACAGTATTTGTGTATCTATATCTCTGTAAATATATATTGATTTATAGTTCTATGTAGATATATAGGTTTATAGTAATTTTTATGTATATAATTGGAGGTAAATATATGAACCAGTGTATATATAGCATATCTACTCTTATATAGTTAATCAAGTACATTGTTATACCATTGCTGTCTATGGTTCTCTATTATATTGTAGTATTATAGTAAAGTAATGATAATGTAATACTATGCATTATAATTACTTCTATTAGTACATACACACATAGTAGCACAACTAAATGCTGCTTAATGCGTTTGTTTTGTTTGCCTTGATTTGTTTGATTTTGACTATATTTATATATACATATAATTGAGTATTATATCACTTTATTGAACAGTTATTAAAGTAGATATGGGTGTTTTATAAGTAAGCTTATAATATATATATATATATATATATATATATATGAAATAAAATCTTCCAATCAAATCAAAAGTATTAAGTACCAGAACCTAAACTAGGGTTTTCTGACACCTGTAAATTCTCCAAAACATTGCAGAATAATTACTGGCCAGTGCAGTGTGACAGCCACTCAGCCGCAGGTGCTTTCTTATTCTCAATAAAATGTGTAGCTTACTCATCAGCTGTGCCGAAACCGAAAAGAAATGAGACGTTTTTTTTTTTTTTTTAAAGGAATCATCAGGGTAAATAAGTGGCCTATTTACAGAGAGGGTCGTATTATTAAAAAAATAATTGGTTTCAGCATTAGGCAAGTAAAACCTCAGAGGAGAAATGACATATAACTTTTTTTTTTTCACTGAGCTATTATTTATACGATCAAAATTAAAGCCAAAAAGACTCAATCATGTGGCAACAGTAAACTCTTTCCTGCTCCAATAGGATCCAAGAGAATAGGTTGTAGCCAAGTGCTGCTGATCCTCAGCTATTGATCATCATACGCTGTGCAGACCGCTGTAAAAGCAGACATTTGGCCAATTTGTTGTTCAGGAGCATTCAGGTGTGTTAACATAACACCAAAAGGGAAAGAAGAAAGCAATGGTATTGTACGGTGGCTGAGACCCGCCTTTGCTGAAAATAAAAGTAACGCTGCAAACAGAAACAAACGCAGCTGCAAATAAATTAGAAAACCGATGCAAATAAAAAAGCCACAACGGAAGTGAATTACCGGGGACTATTTTTCCTTTTCACTTACGTCCTCTTCGTCTTCTTCTCCTCTCACGTAAAAAACCCCGGTGCATCAGCAAAAATAGTCCCCGGTAATTCACTTCCATTGTGGCTTTTTTTATTTGCGTTTTTTTTTTTTTATTTGCAGCGGGGTTTATTTTATTTGCAGCAGCGTTTGTTTTTATTTGCAGCGTTTATTTTATTTGCAAAGCGTTTATTTTATTTGCAGCAGCGTTTCTTTCTATTTCTCTGTCGTAGGTGTAAACCCAACAGCGTAGGCCACCGTGCAGCCGGATGTGCAACTCACTCCAAACGTTACTACACCTTGTGTTGACACGCACCACAAGAAATGGGATTGTTGGATTTGTCCTTCTTTGTTTTCAAATTTCCCACCACTATTTCTTCTTCATCATTTTCCAATCCCGTGGAACAATAGTTTGCTACGTCTTTTAAAAATGACATTTCTTGCCATTTCTGTTGCTATAGCTGGGCAATATTACGATGGAGTATTAGGGCCAAACTAAGACAAAAAAAAAGGGAAATTACGAGAATAAAGTCGTAATATTATGAAAATAAAGTCATAATTTTATGAGAATAAAGTGGTAATTTATGAGAACTCTAACAGGAAGAGCTTCTTCTCCCTGTGTTAAAATGAGGAATATCAGAGGGAATGCGCATGACGTCACAGATGCGAGTTACAGCGGGTTACAACCACTGAGTGTCAGAAAGACTGAGTGTCAGCGTAAACATTCAGTTTGAGCAACTGGAAAACATCTAAAATGGGAAAGAGCTGTTGTGCGATCGACTGTACTCACAGAGTTATCGTTTTACAGACTGCCGAAAAATAAGCTTAAGAGAGACAAATGGATCGCTGCAATTCACAGAAACAACTGGATTCCAGGAACCGAAACGTGGATTTGTGGTTCCCATTTTGTATCAGGTAATGTTGGATTTTTGGGTAGCTAACGTTAAACGGTCAAATCATAAAGTTCTGTGTCCTCATCACTTTAATTTCTACAACAAATCCTGCCTTGAAGTCGGACCAAGCGTCAAGACTTTTGTATCTTCAAGCTTTGCTTCATGTATTTCCCCGGTGTACAAATTAAGTACATATAAATATCAGGAAACTGGATTGGTGTCCAAATATTAATGTCCATGGACCACTGGTTCTTGGTAACTGTACCAAATATTAATGTCCATGGACCACTGGTTCTTGGTAACTGTACCAAATATTAATGTCCATGGACCACTGGTTCTTGGTAACTGTACCAAATATTAATGTCCATGGACCACTGGTTCTTGGTAACTGTACCAAATATGAATGTCCATGGACCACTGGTTCTTGGTAACTGTACCAAAAATGAATGTCCATGGACCACTGGTTCTTGGGGTAACTGTACCAAATATTAATGTCCATGGACCACTGGTTCTTGGGGTAACTGTACCAAATATTAATGTCCATGGACCACTGGTTCTTGGGGTAACTGTACCAAATATTAATGTCCATGGACCACTGGTTCTTGGGGTAACTGTACCAAATATTAATGTCCATGGACCACTGGTTCTTGGGGTAACTGTACGGGTCACTGTCAAGTCCAACTGCCTTTAATTTAAGCTGATAATCAGCTGTTATCCCGTCTTCTCCACTAGTTGCAGCTGTTTTTGCCACTCAGAGCCAGTAAGGGGGCTGGTCCAGTGGGGAAGTGACATCAATGCATACCCTCTATATATCAAATCAGGGATGGTAATGATGTCGTATTAAATCCATATACTTCAATCTGGAGTTGGTCCTCTTTTTGCACGTCCTTTTTCAACAGTTTCTGTTCTTCTAGTAAGATCTTCCAAGAGAGTTTGGAGTGTTTCTGTGGGAACTTGTACCTGTTCCTTTTATAAGGTCAGATGTTGGACAAGACAGGCTGGCTGACAATTTCTGTTCCCATTAATCCCAAAGGTGCTCAGTGTGGTTATCGTCGGGGCAGTAATGGTGCAGAAAAGGGCCCGTCCCCAAACTGCTGCCACAAAGCTGGAAGCACATAATTGTCCAAATGATCTTGCTAAGCTGAAGCAGTTGCGACTTCCCTTCCCTGGAGAAAAGAGACATAAACCCAACTCTGAAGAAAGAGCCCCGTACGTTATTCCTCCTGTAGCACGCGTCACAGCTAAACTCATCGGTCAGGCAGGTAGTGGTAGACATAATCCAACCCTCGTCTCGTCCTTCTGAGGACCAGAACAGAGAAGTGGGATTAGTGACTCAGCAGAGCAGGTTTCCACTGCGTCATAGTCCAGTGTTGGTGTGCTTTGACGTTGGCGTTGGTGATGTGGGTTTGTAGGCAGTGGCTTGGCCAGGAAGCTGTGGGCACACAGTCTTTGTACCTACAATAATCTTGGGCATTGAGTGTTTGCAACCTTTACTCACCGTTGACCTCACTCTGAGACTTAATAGTTCAAGTTCAAGTTCAAATTCCTCATATTGCCACACGGCTAGGCCGGTGGAATTAGTTTCACAGTGCAGGTGGTAGCTGCAACAATACACCACAACAATACAAAAGACACACAATACAGATACACAACAGGACATATCAGACAGGACCACCGAAACAGGACAAGGAGTTAAGCATTTAGTAGTCGTACGGCCGAGGGAAAGAAAGAGTCGTTGTATCTCTTGTTCCTTTTACCCTGTGACTCATCAATAATCCTCTTCTGGGAGCGGAGGCGCTTAAACAGGTACTTAGCAGGGTGTGAGGGTCCTCAGTTATTTTAGTTAGTGTGATGGTGTGGTGTTTGTAAAGGGAGTCCAATGTGGAGAGTTCATGTTTAGAGATTTTGGAAGCCCTTTTAATGATCCTGTCCAGTCTGTGTAGTGCAGGGGTCACCAACCCGGTGCCCGCAGCGACCACATCAGTCGCCCGCAGGCCAGTTCTAAAAGTAGCACTAATCCCGAACTAGCTCTGTCTAAAATTGTATTTAATTGTGTTGCTATTCTTTTGAAATTACATTCACAGTGATGTCAATTCAAAAATAAATACATAAAAAACGTATATTAAAAAAAATATTGTAGCACGGCGAGTGCCACGGGGCCCGACCGACAGGATGGAGGGCACACGGAGTTTTGTGCAGAACCCTTTTATTAATAATCACCCAGATCGCCGCCACACACGTGCAGAAGCACCTTCTCCCACAACATCCACCAGCAGCTCCTCCGACCACCTGCTGCTGTCCAGCTCTGCCTTATAAGGCAGGCAGGGTGGAGAGCGGCAGCCACTCAGGCGGATGGGACACAGGTGCGTGTGTCCCATCAACCTCTCCACCCTGCCACAAATATATATATATATAAATGGTGAAAAAAGTACGAGCGCTGACGTAATATGGGTCAAGGCTGATTTATGGTTCCGCGTTACACCAACGCAGAGCCTACGGCGTAGGGTACGCGGTGACGTGCGCCGTACGATGCGCGTCGCCGCGTACCCTACGCCGTAGGCTCTGCGTTGGTGTAACGCGGAACCATAAGAGGTCCGTCTAGTGCGCATGACCAACCACAGCTTTGCTGAGACGAGCTCGGAGCGCGGAGCAGACAGAAGCGGTTTCTACAGACAAAAAATGACGGAAAAAAGGAAAAAAACGTACCATTTTCACAGTGAATGGGAGGTAGAGTTCTTTTTTACCAACGTGAAAGAAAACTGTGTGTGTCTTATTTGCGGTGCGACTGTGGCGACGGCTAAGCGGCACAACGTGGAGAGACACTTCAGTAAGTGTCACAAAAGTTACAATGTTAACTACCCACCGGGCAGCGCCCTACGGACGGAAAAAGCGCTGGAGTTAAAGGCAGCTTTGGGCAAACAGCAGTCTTTTTTTTACGAGGCCGGTGAAAAACTCTCCAAAATCAACCGAGGCCTCATTTAGAGCTACACATTTTTTGATGAAAAAGAAGAAGGCGTTTTCAGACGGGGAGGTTCTCAAAGAATCAATGATGATTATTGCGAAAACTGTATTAAAAGATGAGGAAAAATAGAACAGATATCCTCTCCACTCTCTCCGATGTCCAGCTGGGTGCGAGCACGATGGCTAGAAGAGTGTCTGATATGTCTGGGAACTTGACAGAGCAGCTGGACCGGGATCTGGCGAGGTGCAGGTGGTTTAGCATCCAGTGCGACGAGTCTGTGGACAACAGCAGTCCTGCGCAGCTGATGATCTTTATTCGGATGGTATTTGATGATTTCTCTACAAATGAAGAACTCCTGACACTGCTGCCCCTGAAGACAACTACGAGGGGAGTCGACATTTATAATGCAGTTAAGAGTTTAGTGGAGAAAAAAAGTACCACTGGAAAAGCTGGTATCGTTGACGACAGACGGAGCTCCTGCTATGACCGGCCGGCATGCAGGTTTCATCCACACTGTAAAGGTGATGTAGACTTCCCACCATTTCTGCATTACCACTGCATCATTCACCAGCAGGCGATATGTGCAAAAGTGACGGGCTTTGAGCATGTGATGACTCCCGTCGTGAAGATCATAAACGGCATCCGCTCCAAAGCGAAACAGCACAGGACATTTAAGGTGCTATTGGAGGAGCTGGAAGCTGAATATGGGGACCTGTTACTGCACACAGAAATCCCATGGCTAAGCAGAGGACGGATTTTACAACGCTTTTTGTTGCTTTTGGGTGAAATCAAAGAGTTCATGCAGTCCAAAGGTGAAGACACGTCCCTGCTGGAGGACACTGAGTGGATACTTGACCTTGCATTTTTAACTGACATCACTGGGAAACTAAACCATTTGAACTGTGAGCTGCAGGGCAAAGATAAGACTGTTGCTGACATGATAAGTTCTGTCAATGCATTTAAAGCTAAGATGAGCCTTTTCTCCATGCATTTACAGAGGAAAAAAGCGCTGCACTTTCCTTCTGTGCAGTCAGTGCTGAAAGACAATGCTTCTGCATCTGAGTCTTTTGACAAAGCTGCAGAAAAGTACTCTCAAGTCATAAACAGACTCGGGCAACAGTTTGAGAACAGGTTTTGTGACTTTGATCAGCTCGAGCCATGTGTGTCATTCATTTCCAATCCAATTAATGCAATTGGATACGACATGCACTGCTGAGCAACTAAGTGCAACATTCAACTTGGATGTTGGACAGGTGAAGATTGAAATTGTAACATTGCAAAATGACCTCCATCTCAAAGCCCACCAGGCCGCACCAAACTTCTGGTGCCTTGCAGACACTGAAAAGTACAGTGGTGTATGCACAGCAGCCATGATGGTTGCCAGCATGTTTGGTTCAACATATCTGTGTGAATCAGCCTTTTCTGACATGAACTCTATTAAAAACAAACAAAGAACACGCCTCACTGATGCACATCGGCAAGAGTCACTCAGAGTTGCAGTGTCAACTTATGTCCCAGATTACAGTACACTGGTGAAGAGCATGCAATGCCAGGTTTCCCACTAACAGACAAAGAAACAAATGCCAGATGTTGTTGGTGGCAACATGTCAGTGCCATGGCAAAGATACATTAAAATATTGAAAAACTGTTACAGATGTGTTACTAAGTTTAACGGACATGATAATTTGTTTTAATGGCTGCAAATGTAGTGATTAGTACAAATGTGATAAGATTTATTTTAAAAGGAGTTATTTTTTGTTAAATCTTATATTATTGATCATTTTTACAAACATGGTTCAGAGTTCATAATTTGATCAAAACTGTTAGTGGCTTGTGAAAATTAAAAAAACTTTCCTGCTAAATGTTGTGGAAGTGATCATTTGAAAATGAAACTCTTGGAAAGGTAAATAAGAAATGAAATATTAATTTAATTTAATTAATGAATTAATATATTGTTTCCTACCTTGTTTAATCATTCTGAATAATCATTTTTGATGAATCATTAACGATTAGTGTTTTCATTAATAATAATGTTAAATTAAAGGTAAACTGTGTAACTTTGTTATTTCAGAAGTGTTTTATCAAAGTGGTAGCCCTTTGCTTTACTCCGTGCCCTTGAAGTAGCTCTCAGTTTTAAGAAGGTTGGTGACCCCTGGTGTAGTGTATGTTTGGTTGTATTACCGTACCATATGGTGATTGATACACAGAATATTTTGGATTATGGCAGTGTAGGATTGGACCTTTAAATTCTTCCTGATTCTGTATTTTCTTAGTTGTCTGAGGTGAAATAGTCTCTGGTTTGCTGTTTTGAGAAGATGAGTGGTTAGTTCAGTTTATTGTTGATGTGTGAGCTGAGGAATTTGAATGAATCTGAGCCAGAGATGGGTTGGTGGTTGATGATGATGGTTGGTTGTTGATGATGATGGTTGGTGGTTGATGGTGATGGTTGGTGGTTGATGGTGATGGTTGGTGGTTGATGGTGATGGTTGGTTGTTGGTGATGATGGTTGGTTGTTGATGATGATGGTTGGTTGTTGATGATGATGGTTGGTTGTTGATGGTGATGGTTGGTTGTTGATGACAATGGTTGGTTGTTGATGATGATGGTTGGTTGTTGATGACGATGGTTGGTTGTTGGTGATGATGGTTGGTTGGTAATGGTGATGGTTGGTTGTTGATGATGATGGTTGGTTGTTGATGATGATGGTTGGTTGGTAATGGTGATGGTTGGTTGTTGGTGATGATGGTTGGTTGTTGGTGATGATGGTTGGTGGTTGATGGTGATGGTTGGTTGTTGATGATGATGGTTGGTTGGTAATGGTGATGGTTGGTTGGTAATGGTGATGGTTGGTTGTTGATGACGATGGTTGGTTGTTGGTGATGATGGTTGGTGGTTGATGATGATGGTTGGTTGTTGATGTTGATGGTTGGTTGTTGATGACGATGGTTGGTTGTTGGTGATGATGGTTGGTGGTTGATGGTGATGGTTGGTTGTTGATGATGATGGTTGGTTGGTAATGGTGATGGTTGGTTGTTGGTGATGATGGTTGGTGGTTGATGGTGATGGTTGGTTGTTGGTGATGATGGTTGGTGGTTGATGGTGATGGTTGGTTGTTGGTGATGATGGTTGGTGGTTGGTGATGATGGTTGGTTGTTGATGATGATGGTTGGTTGGTAATGGTGATGGTTGGTTGTTGGTGATGATGGTTGGTGGTTGGTGATGATGGTTGGTTGTTGATGATGATGGTTGGTTGGTAATGGTGATGGTTGGTTGTTGGTGATGATGGTTGGTGGTTGGTGATGATGGTTGGTTGTTGATGATGATGGTTGGTTGGTAATGGTGATGGTTGGTGGTTGATGGTGATGGTTGGTTGTTGGTGATGATGGTTGGTGGTTGATGGTGATGGTTGGTTGTTGATGATGATGGTTGGTTGGTAATGGTGATGGTTGGTGGTTGATGGTGATGGTTGGTTGTTGATGATGATGGTTGGTTGTTGATGATGATGGTTGGTGGTTGATGATGATGGGAGCCTTGACGGGAGTGTCTTTATGGAAGTCAATGACCAGTTCCACAGTTTTAGCTTCATTGAGGATGAGGTCGTAGTCCCTGCACTTGTTCACTGTCCTCTCCACCTCTGACCTGCAGTCGTCCTCCCTGCCGTCTCTGATCAGCCCCACCATGGGGGTGTCATCTGCGTATTTCAGCAGCTTGACAAAAGGGGAGGCTGATCAGAGGTCGTTGGTGCAGAGCAGGGGTCTTCAACTAGATTAGGCCGGGGGCTACACTGCGTTCGTGCACAAAGCGCGCACGCAGAAAATGTTGGGGTTTTCAAAATGTATTTTGCACTCAAAGACGAATATTTATGTTTATATAATACATTTGTGCACAGGAATGAGCAGGAGAATATCTGTCTAGTTTACATATTGATTATGTATTAATTGTCTCCAGATTTAGTCATTGTGAATGTAAAATATAATATTCAGATAAAGAAATATTATTTCAAATGCAAGTTCATTTTGAAACCATGCATTGTGCAAAACTTAATGAAGTTGATATTGACCTACTTTTAATAAAACACGCCATAATGACAAAGCACCACTTTCCACCAAGATTTGATCCTTATTTGAATATTATATTAAACATTGAGCACAAGCATTTCAGTCCATAGTAGCCAGTTTGATTTTATAAATAAGGAACCAAAATATTAACCATAAGCTCCTTTATTTATGACACATCTGTGTATTATATCAGCAAAACAAAACAATCACATGAAATGATAGGAGGTTTAGAAGTTCATCTGAAATGCAGAGTCCTCATTTAGAGATTCAAATGAAAAACATTTCAGGCCAATCCTAGAAGCCTAATGATGTAAACAAGTCCTCTATAAACGGAGGTTAATAACAAATAATGTGTCAAATATTATCACTGTGAAACACTGGCAAAAAATCTGAAGTAGTAAAAACATCTCTAGCAGAGATTAACATGTACAAACTCTGTCCAATGAATCATTAACCAACTGAAAAGGCTACCAAGCATCTGAAACTGTTATTAATTATCAAAATGCGATATGTAAACCATGGCGGCCGGAAGTGACGTTAAATGCAACGAAATATAAAACTATTTAATATATATTAAAAACATTAATAACTAGGTATATCCCGATACTGTTTTGGCCGATACCGATTGTGGCAGGGTGGAAGTGCAGCCACTCAGTAGATTGGGCACAGGTGTGTCCAATCAACCTCTCCACCCTGCCTGACTTCATAAGAAGCAGCTGCACTCCAGAGAGTGCAGCTGCTAGGAGAAGGTTCTGCTGGTGCACGTGTGGCGGTGGGATTAAATAAAGAGTTCCTGCACTAAAACCCTGTGTCCTCTGTCCTGTCGGTCGACCCCCGTACTAGCCTTGCTACACCAATGTTTTGAAAATGCCGTGATTGGGACAACACTACTTTCCCCCCCTTTTTTGAAATATGACCAGGGGCCACATAAAAGCTCCTGGCGGGCCGCAAGTGGCCCGCGGGCCGCCAGTTGAATTTCCCTGGTGTAGAGGGAGAAGAGCAGCGGGGATAAGACACACCCCTGTGGCACCCCGGTGTTGGTGGTTATATGGTTATATGGATTGCTGTAGTTTCACTTTCATGTATCCTGTTACACCAAAATGTCATTAACACCTGAGGCAACTGTCATTTTCAATGAACTATTAAGTATTAGTGGATTCAATTCAATTCCATTTTATTTATATAACGTCTATTACAACACAAGTTGCCTCTAGGACCTTACAAAAACATAGTTTTACTTCTGTAACTTATTTCTGTAAATGTTTCTAAATATGCTACAACAAAAGTGAAAGTAAAACTCCCTGCAGTCCAGACCTATGATATTTGGGCCCAAAATATCTCAGAAAAAACCCCACAGCCTTTCACTTTCAATCGTGCAGCACATGTTTGAGATGAGCGTGCTGTCGGGGAAGAAAGTACCAGCCCTGTTGTGGCAGGTTGCTGCTCATGATCTCACCATGTTTGAGCTCAGCATGAGGTTTTGTTAATAGTGTCCATCTATCAAGTGAGGGGAATGTCCTCTTATCAGGAGGAGTGTTACAGGGGCATTTACAGTTAACTTTCCAGGGGGCAATCCCTTGAATAATCAATCAGTTTGTGAGCACGGCCAGCTCCACGCTCCACGATTTAGACCGTTTCTACACTGCAAAAACTCAAAATCTTAACAAGAATATTTGTCTTATTTCTAGTTAAAATGTCTCATTTTTAGTCAAAACATTGTCATTACACTTAAAACAAGAGTCATTACCAGAAAAATAACTTGTTATTTGACAATTGTCACCTGTTTCAAGTACATTTTCTGCCATCTGCCAGTGGAACAAGAATTTTTTGCTTGTAATAAGAAGATAAATCTTGTCCCACTGGCAGATTTTTCTACTTATTTCAAGTGAAAATCTACTTGAAACAGGTGAAAATTGTCAAATAAGTTATTTTTCTGGTGTTATTTTTCTGGTGATGACTCTAAATGTTGAAATAGCAGTAAAACCACATTCATTGATGAAATGACATAAGGGATGGAAAGGAGGGATGGCAGTTTTACAGGGGGGATGATTTTTACCGTTTTTATTTCAGGGGGGGATGCCCTCCCCCCTCATCCCCCCTCAACTCCAGTACTGGCTGTAATAACAAGTTATTTTTCTGTTAATGACTCTTGTTTTAAATGTAATGAGATTTTTTGACTAAAAATGAAACATTTTAACTAGAAATAAGACAATATTCTTGGTAAGATTTTGAGTTTTTGCAGCGTATTCCTTAATGACGGCTATAACAGAACTCTGTGGGATGCCCAGTAATTTGGAAATCTTCCTGCAGCCAATCTCCGGTCTTATACTTTTCAATGATCTTTTCTCTGTGTTGCTTTATGTGTTATTTGGTCTTCGTGTTGGAGTTGCAGCAGGAATACTGACGAACCAGAGCCTGGACCCTCCAGACACTGGTGTTTTTACACTAGTCACTTGATACACATCAAATCAGCCATTATGAACCTGCGCTCACAGAACTTTATTCAAATGCAGGTCCCGAGAGCCAGAACTGAACAACTGGGTAAAAAGGCACTCAAGTTTTCTGCCCCGTCAACCTGGAATGATGCGCAGAAGGACTTGAAATTGGATGATCTAGTATCCTTGGGTGAATTCAAATCAATTTTAAAAGACAGAGAAATTAGCTCTCTCGGTTCTTGTGACTGCCCCGTTGTGTAAATGTTACTATTGTTTCCCCCGGAATGTGTGACTGACTGTCTGTATTAGTACAGGACTGTCTCAGAAAATTAGAATATTGTGATAAAGTTCTTTATTTTCTGTAATGCAATTTAAAAAAACAAAAATGTCATACATTCTGGATTCATTACAAATCAACTGAAATATTACAAGCCTTTTATTATTTTAATATTGCTGATCATGGTTTACATCTTAAGAAAACTCAAATATCCTATCTCAAAAAATTAGAATATTCTGGGAATCTTAATCTTAAACTGTAAACCATAATCAGCAATATTAAAATAATAAAAGGCTTGCAATATTTCAGTTGATTTGTAATGAATCCAGAATGTATGACATTTTTGTTTTTTTAATTGCATTACAGAAAATAAAGAACTTTATCACAATATTCTAATTTTCTGAGACAGTCCTGTATGTATTGTTGTATTGTTTTTATGCTGCCATTTTGGCCAGGTCACTCTTGGAAAAGAGGTTTTAATCTCAATGAGTTTTTTACCTGGTTAAATAAAGGATATATAATATATATATATATATATATATATATATATATATATATATATATATATATATATATATATATATATATATATATATACTGCACTCGGGTGACCTCCATTTCAGTCACTGTGAAACTGCTGGCAACAACCCGCAGGTGCATGACTTTAAAGATGGGGCAATATTTATTCAATCACTTATTTTACATTATATATTTTTAATTCATTAACATTAACATTTTTCCAAATCTGTTTCCACTTTTGTTGCAAATTCATGTTAAACAAGCCAAATTACACTGACCGTGATTTCATTTATGAAAGCAATAAAAGGTTGAAACAATCACCGGGATCCTGCCTCTATTGGACATATGTTTTGGGAATGAACGTCTTTGACAACATTTTGGAAGAATATTTTCGATGCCTTCTCGACTATTTGTCAAATAATTATTCAACCCAATCCCATGACTGCTATATTTGGAGTTTCCTCAAGACCATTTTATTGCATTTTCTTCTCTCATAGCCCGGAGACTTTTATCCTCCGCAATTGGAAATCTGACAAACCCCCAACATTCATGGAATGGGTCAAAGATGTGATATCTTTCAAGTTCAAGTTAACTTTATTAATACCCGTAGGTAGATTTGTTTTGCAGTAGATGGAAGGCATCTCACACACAATCTGTACCGTCATTAATTTAACACAGGACAAGAACAATGAAAACAATGAGCAGGTTTGCAGCAGCACAAGACACACATGGCCGGTATCACAATGCTCACTGACAGGATCAAAGTAGATGTTGCCCACAGGGCAAAGAACAATGAATGAATAAAGAAAGTAAAAACCAAGGTCAGGGTTTCTAATAAATAGAAATAAATAAGTTAAAAGCAGGATAGGCCTCAGTAATAAATAAAATGCGTTAAGATTTGTTTAAAAGAGAGACAGCAGCAGGGACAGAGCTGTTACTATAGTTCCTCGTTCTGGGGACTATGAACCTGCGTCCTGATGGCAGTAACTGGAACTCACTCACTAAGGGAGGGAGGCATCACTGACTGTGTTTCCATGCATCAATAACCCTTTTAAAACCCGAATATTGGCAATAACCCGAATTTGCACGGCCATGTAAACACCAATAACCCCTTTGAATAACTCGAATTTGCTCTTTTGACCCCTGGGTTACTCCTTTTAAAACCTGAATATTGGGTCATGTAAACGCCAAATGGAATATCCCCATCAAACGGAACATGAATTAGTTTTCTGCACATGCTCTGTTCACAAGGAATCCTGGTCTTTTGAGTCCAGGAAGTTCTTATAAACACGGAGAAACCAAGACCAGGAGGAGACTAATCACTTCATAAATGTAATGAAAGATATGAACATTTCTGCATTTGTAGACGCTAGAAAGTACCGGGATAGTGAGATTTAAAAAAAGGTGAGAGAAAAGTTGCGCAAAGCAGCATTTGTTTTGAATTTGGATACAGGAAAAAGTGGAAATGACGGGAATTGCGTCATCACGTTCTCTGCGCGTCGCTGGTTTGATCCAGATATCCCGAATGATTAATTACCATGGAAACGGAATATTCCGAATGTTTCAGTAACCGGAATATTAGCAATAACCTGAATTTTGACTGCATGTAAACGTAGTCACAGGGGATGGAGCTGGAGCTGGAGCTGCAACTGTTTAGCGTCCAGCGACTCCAGGCCCAGCTGTGTTTCCCCAATCAGCCAACTTGACCACTTAATAATTTGGTTGTGTGAGCTCCTTTCTTTTAGGGGGAGGTTTCCCAACCATGATGCAAGTGAAAAAGCTTAAACAGGTTCAATAAAAGCATGATAAAAAAGTGTCATCATGGGCCTGTCAATGTGGAAATGGGACAACGTCCTCAGACAGAACAGCCGCTGCTGTCCCTTCCTGCTCCCAGTTCTCTTTAAAGTTTAAGGTAGAGTCAATGATTGTCCCCAGATATTTATAGGACTGCACTTGTTCAATGACTTGTCCCTTAATCCTAACCGGTTCAGGTGTTTTGGCATTCTTCCTGAAATCAATAGCCATGTCTTTGGTCTTTGTCAGATTGAGCTGTAGGTAGGAGGTAAGTTTTCAACCACAGGGCCGTGGTCATTTTCATTTCCCTGCAGCAGGCTAACAATCACAGACTCATCTGCATACTTTAACATGAGGCGGTTGTTAAAAGTGCTCTGACAAATATTAGTGTATAAAATGAATAACAAGGGGTTTATACCTTTAGAAAAGCTCAGATACAACAGATTCAAATCTCGCCAAAAATCTATAAAGGCTTGGTCCCCTTTCTTAGAATTCGTCCTTACGCTGTCTTTCCATGATGTAGCTTAGCATTTATTTTGTCATGTTTACAGTGTTACTTGGATGTGTGCAAACCCTCAATTGTACGACTAACTGACAGATGTTTGGACTAATGTGTAACCCTTAACTGTCCATGTGTTATTCATCTATTTATTTATTTTATTATCATTACTGTTGTTATTATTACTATTATTATTTTATTTATGTATTTATTTATTTATTTTATTTTATCTTTATTTCCTTGTTTTTATATTCTGTTTTATTTCTATTATCTTCTTTGTATGTGGGAACCGGGGATGGTGGGATATATGTGGGGTTGTTTGTCTTAAAAAATATTGAAATATCTTATAAATAAAATTATTTAAAAAAAAAGGTTGAAACAAAGGGGCTGAAACTTTTTTATGGGTATCATATATTTATGGAACAGTGATCTTTAGATGACTATATTTATATATACATATAATTGAGACCAAAGAGGAGATGTTTGGACATAAAGCACAGAAGTATTAGTGTTTGGTGATAACCAAACACTAATTTAACAAATACACCTGCAAGTGTCAAGCACGGGGGTGGAAGGGTGATGACCAGGGCTTGTTTTCCAAAATGCCAAATGCCAAAATATTCTTGTCAAATGATCCCAAAACACCCGCAAATCTACAGCAGAATGAGTGAAAAAAAGAAACAATGAAGGGGATTTTCAGCATGTGTTGGTGTCTATGTTTGTTTTCTGTGTGAGTGTGTTCTTGACCTGCCTCATTTCATCAAGAATGCATTGTGAAAAGTCTTGTGCAGGATCAAGACAGTGAAAATATCCAAAAATGCATTTGACATTATCAAGGGGAAGTGATGGTAGGGGGGGAAGCTCACGATTGCAAGACTTTTTGCACAAGAATGTGGCTCTTCTGTATTCAAATTGGTGGTTGGTTCCTCAAGAGCTGTGATCTCATCAAATACAATGGTGTCCCAAGATGGGGGAGACACGTTCCCGTCAGCACGCCCTTCAATTGTTTGTCGTCCAGAGCTGAGGTTGCCAAAAAGAAGCGGCCAACAGTGTTGTGCAAGTTCTTAGTTCTCTCTTAGTTCAAAGTTCAGCTCACATAGTTTAAAAATGAACAGTTCACGTTCATAATTCACCATTTTCATTTTGAACTAGTTCAAATTCAGTTCATTTCAATATTTTTACGTGAGAGAGTACGAATGAAACGCCCCCCTATCCTAAAACTGTTCACTGTACAATCATGTATTGTTCTAGTGGCGTTTCAACTTTACTCAGAGGCTGTAAATCTCCAACAATGTAGACCATTATCAGTGTTTCTACCTGTTGCAGGTAAATCCTCCCTGAAGGAGCAGCAGTGACTGGGGTCGTTTGGGACTGTTGGGTCTTCTGGGTCTTTCCTGATGACTTTGTTCAATTGTCAAGGACTTGCAGATACAGTATGTATTGTTTTTACCTGCTTTTATTGCACCGTGGATGAGAGGGAAACACAATTTCATTCCTTGTACGTCTGATATATATTTGGTGTGACAAATAAAGTAACCTTGAACCTTGAAGCTTGATATTTTCTCACACTGGACGGATGCTTTAACTCCACATGACGTTTCCAATGTGAAGTTGACGAGGCAGACGCTCAGACTTGTTTTCTCAGAGCAGGTGGACATCATTTGCACAGAAAAGTTAGATTTTTACCGTCAGACTCTTTGGGAGACGATGTGTAACATTCCTGCAGATAATGATAAGGATCATCATCTGACGTCTCGCTGACGCTGCGTCTGCATCGTCTCTCTCTTCACTGGTCATGTAAAGATGCACCGGGCTCGGGCCACCGTTGCCATGGAGATGGTGCCCGTTGCTATGCTAGTGTGCACTGCATTGTGGGTAATGTAGTGTGAAGTCGTCGTCTCGTGGAGTATTTTAAATGTGTGTCACCCGCTGGTGAAATGAGAAGGATTATTCTGTAATAATTGGACCTAAACACTGAAGCTGAAAGTCACATAATCTGAACAGTTCAAATTCCAGTTCCTGATCTGCAGAATGAACAAGTTCACGTTCAAGTTCTTTATTTGCAAATATGTTGCGTTCAGTTCAACGTTCTCACAGAAATGAACGCGTTCATGCACAACACTGGCGGCCAAATGTTGGCAAAGGCCCAAAGTCCAGACCTCCAACTGATAAAGATGGTGTATGGACCTCAGCGCTACACATAACTGAATGATCTTCAATGTTGCAAACTTTTTTTCCCGGAAGGATGAAAGACTGATCATCCATCCATCCGCTTTATCTTTTGCAGGGTCACGGGGGTCTGCTGGAATCTATCCCAGCTATTTTCATGCAAGAGGTAGGGGTTACACCCTGGACATGTCACCAGTCCATCACAGGACCACAAATAGAGACACACAACCAGACACACTCACACCTACGGGCAATTTAGAATGATCAATTAACCTAGCATGCATGTTTTTGGACTGTGGGAGGAAGCTGGAGTACCCGGAGAGAACCCACGCAAGCACGGGGAGAACATGCAAACTCCACACAGAAAGACCCTGCCGGGCCTGGGAGTCAAACCGGGAACCTTCTTGCTGTGAGGCAACAGTGCTAACCACCAAGCCACCGTGGCCACTAACCACCAAGACTGATCATGTCATAATAACACAATTTGTTCACTTCTATTTCTGCAAAAGGTGGTTCTGCATTTGAATTAAAGGATGCAGTTTGTTTTTCATACATTGCTTTTGGATTTCTTTCTTTTTAAATTTTTTTTTACAAATTCGCATTGGCAGTGCAGGAAGTCATGTTTTTGTTCATCTGACGCTTTATTTGCCTCATTTTAATACCTGGTACGGACCAGATTATTAGCATTTTATTGTGTCCTCTTACATAAAACCTTTGACCTCCACTTTCACCTCACAAACACGGGGTTTACTGATCATGACTTGGATCCAAACTTGACTTTAAGCCAGTTGGAGACGTGAATTAAACTCATTGGTTTTGACAGTCCTACTTGAGTGTCCTTGTTTGCTTATGGGTGTGGCGCCTGGTTTTGCTCATAAAGTAGAGACTACGATTGAAATAAATGTGTCTGTCTCAGTTCACTGAAACATGAAGTGCTGCAACTGAAACACCAAATGTTTATATCCAAAAGGGAGAAGTTGGTAGTTTTGGAACAGATGTAAACCAGCTCAATAATTTTCCTGAAGAAAGGTGGTATTGTGACCAACAGGAACTTCAGCACGAGGATGTTTTTTTTATTGTTTGTCTTTTTTAAAGGCCAGATTGTCAGCTGCTCTGTTTAAACCACAGAATGTAATTACCAGGCTAGAGGTAAACATTACAAGTCTTCTCTCTCTTGTCCAAATATGCATGAAAGTGTATTGGAGTTGGAGTGTTGTCTGATTACACAACACCGGACTGTCTTGAGTCCTCCACTCGTTCCCTCTCAACACTTTTAGGCCCCGTTTTACACGTAGCAAAAACTGTGGTGTTTTCGTGCATTTTGGCCGTTCGTTTACACGAAAACGAAGCTCAAAGTCACCAAAAATGATCATTCCTGAAAACTCCGGCCAAAGTGGAGATTTGCAAAAACTCTGTCTTCACGTTTGCTTGTAAACGGAGGGAAACGGATATTTAGGCTTCAGAACGTCACGTTATGTGACAGAAACTTCACCATGTGTGCGACCTGTGTTTACATACCTGTGTTTCAATATTTTCTTGTATTTTACCTGTTTTATATTCTAATGTCACACTTAAAAGTAACTCCACTTCTCTGTCACTCCAAACCAAAGACTCTCGTTCATCTTGGAAGTAACTGGAAGATACTCGTGTCATTTGTTGATGTTTTTTTCCAGGATTCTGATTGGCTAGCATGACTTTATCTTCTCGTTACACTGCCCCCTGCAGGTCTGGCTGCTCATAGCACCTTAACAGATATTTATGCGGGTTCGTGTAATTGATGGTATTTTTTTTAAACGTAGAGGGGGAAATATCCGTTTCCGGCTGCCACTAACGATTATTTTCTTGTTGATTAATCTATCTATTATTTTTTTGATTAATCAAACAATTTATTTTTTTAGATTAATCTTGTGATGATTTCTTTTCACTTTTTTTCCCATCTTTCTGTTCAATGCCAACAAATAATACATTTGACCATGCTCACAATTTTTTACTTTTAAGTGTAAAAAAATAAAATAAATGTAATACATAAACCACAGCAAAAGTATGTAGGGCATCGTTTGGTTTATTCTCCATAAATCTCAAATAACTTATTCAGAGCCCAAAAAGTGTGAACACTGTTTAAAACATCACTTTGTGTAAAAGTCCATAATTCTAACATCAATTCTGCCCAATTTGTAAGTCTGAATGGTTTTCCATCACAAGCGTTAATCACTGCACAATTCATGTTGAATATGTTACTTTTTAATCTTTTAATCTTTTACCAGGTGAAGGCACAAAGTGAGATGTAATTTTCCAACTGTTTTATTGACAGACAGCTCAAACATGACATTAATAGAAATCAATATTGTTTAGTGTTAAGTGCTCAAAAAAGAGAAGCCGTTAAACTACATTTAATGCGGCTAATGCGTTTACTGCCACTTAATAATGAGGTGAAAGCTTATATTGTTGTAGTGTCGTCATTTTTAAAGAACTACAGTGAATTCTTTGAAACTTTCGTGGTTAACACCAGTTCCCTTTCTGAGTTTAGTGCAAAAGTGAAAACTAATTTTTGCGTCGATGTTTGAAAATAGACTTAAAAACACAGGGGTGGGGTCCGTGGAAAGCTCAGCGGGTTGAGCAGGTGCCCTTTCCTGATAAAAAAAATAGTAAAAAATACAGGGGAAAAAACCCATCTAAATATGACAGAAGAAACTTTTACCAAAATGTTTCTAATCCGTCACAGATGACAAAAATATTGATGAGGGAAGTTTTATTATGTTAGGATTTCATGAAATGTTTTTCTCTATTAGCAGGGTTTAATTCAGATATTTACTCTTCGTTAAGTGAAGACAATGAAGAGGAACAGATATTTTAACACTGATGGGTCTTATCTGTTATCTGGGTTGACATCCTAAAGGCTGAGCTATGGTTCTGCGTCACACCAACGCAGAGCACACGCCGCAGCCGTGACGCCGTGCTGAACCCTTCTGACTTCTCCGTCTCTCCATTTGGTCGCGGTGCAGTACCCCCCGCGGCCACTAGTTAGCGATCTTTTTCTGAATGGTTTATCCGACTTTTTCCGGTGACAGTAAATCAAACTATTGTGCAAAAAAACAAAAACAAAAAAAATCACACATAAACGAAGAAAAGAGCCCTGGAAGTTCACTAATGATTCAAACCGGAAACCGGAAATGCTTCGCTTTCAAACGAACCAATCACAGCCCTCTCGGTCTGCGTGTGGTCTGCGTCTCCTCGACGCGTAGTTACAATTTTCAGGAGGTGCACGTCAGCGACGGCGCAGGTGACGGCGTGTCCTCTGCGTCGATCCAAACCACACGCCGTAGGCACGGCGTCATTTTGACGCAGAAGCATAACTGAGCCTTAAGGAGGAAACAATAAACAGGGACGCTGAAGGGCCGACATGTTTGGCAGATGGGGTTCACGTACAAAGAACACCTCCCTTTTTAGTATAAATAGGGCTGGATCGATGACCACCGGGTGCATTTCTCTCCTGCCTTTGTGGTTTGAGAAAAGTGAACCTCCGGCCGGAAAACATTGTGCACGATATAATAAAAGCTCGTATTAACTTTGATTCTATTTCACCGGTTTTCTTATGGTGCACCAAACAAACTAACACGCAGGATCTTTCAATTAGAAGAAACATCTCAAAACCGTGTCAAGTAAAACTAACTCAACGTTTATGACTATGAATTGAAATCCGGAGCTAAACCTAAACATACATTAGTCCAGGAGTCAGAGCAGCAGAAATCAGCCTTAACCTTAGCAGAATGGTTCATGAATGCAGAGAAACTTCTGCAGCAGTCTTCGTCTCTTGGCCACCTCACTGCTGTGTGAGTCAGAGCTTCGTTTATCCATCCATCCATCTTCTCTACCCGCTTTATCCTCTGCTTTATCGCCAGTCCATCACAGGGCCACATATACAGACAAACAACCAGACACAATCACACCTACGGGCAATTTATACTCATCAATCAACCTACAGTACTATGCATGTTTTTGGACTGTGGGAGGAAGCTGGAGTAACCGGAGGAACCCACGCAAGCACGGGGAGAACATGCAAACTCCACACAGAAAGGCCCCGCCGGGTCAGGGAGTGGAACCAGGAACCTTCTTGCTGTGAGGAAGTGCTAACCACTAAACCACCGTGCTGCCCGAGCTTCGTTTAGTCGGAACCAAATGCACAACTTGCAACATTCTTCTTGGATTTTGTGTAATTTAATGTTCTTCATCTGAACGCAGCAGCTAAAACTACGGAAGAGTATTAGGGCCATGCAGGAGAAAAAATATTTGAGAGGGGAAGGTTTTTTTTATTGTGCACCTCGAGAAAAGAGTCGAAATGTCGAGAAAAAAGTCGAAATGTCGAGAATAAAGTTGAAATACAATTTCAAGAATAAAGTCGAAATTTCGCCTTATTTCTCAACATTTCAACTTTATTCACAAATTGTCCTTTAATTGTATTGAACCGTTAGTTAAACTTCAGGCATGTCTCAAGGACTGGATGTCCGGAAATGTTTTGCTTCTAAATTCAGATAAAACAGAGGTTATCATTCTTGGTCCAGAGCATCTTAGGAAGGGATTAGATGGTGTTGCGATGACTTCCAGTGCAACTGTGAGAAACCTTGGTGTTGTTATCGACCAGGATTTGTCGTTTAAACCATATATTAATCAGGTTTGTAAAATAGCATTTTTCCATCTCCGTAAATGTAATGTGTTATTAGTAGGATGTCCAAGTAATTTGCTGAACAGGCCCATCCTAAATGCAGCAGTGCGAGTGCTGACAGGAATTAGCGGGAGAGACCACGTCTCTCCGTAAAAATTCAGAATCCAATTTAAAATTTTATTACTTGCCTATAAATCCCAAAATGGCTTAGCTCCACAATATTTGCAAGACCTGATAGTGCCTTATGTTCCTGTCAGAGCTCTCCGTTCTCGGAGTGCAGGTTTACTAGATTTACTAGATTACTTGTTCCTAGAGTATCCAATGTAGCCGCAGTTCTGCAGAACCACCGTCTCCGGCTACCTTGTTTAGGAGTGTTTGGCAGCTGCTTTGGTAAATGTTTGACTCGCCATGTGTTTCAATAAATTTGTATAATAGTACAACATATAGTACATGTTTTGTATCCCTCTTACTTCTCTTTTCTTTTTTTTTGACTGCTATATTATGTTGAAGAGGCTCCGAGGCATGAGCAATATTTTTTTTTCCTCATGAGATTATTTGTTTCCTCTGCAGCTACAAATAAGAGTTCATATTTTTTCCTCAACAAACTAGTTTTATCTGAAGATTGGGGTTAATTGCACCGCAGAGAGCTGGCCAGCAACTGCGTTTAGCTGGCGAAGTGGGGAATAAAACCCGTGTTTTGATCCGACCCGGTCTGTGTGAATGCTTGTGGTTTAAGGCTGATTTATGGTTCCGCGTTAAATCGACGCAGAGCCTACGCCGTAGGGTACGCGGCGACACACACCGTACGTTGCGCGTCGCCACGTACCCTACTAATTCAGGCTTTACTGTGTGGAAGGTTTGGTCGTTACAGCCGCGATCCAAGCAAGCCAACGACTCTTTCACTCTTTTACTCTATTATATCAGATACTTGGTCTCCGTGGTTCTGCCTCCGAGCAGGAAACCGGTGAAAAGTTAAACCATTAACGATCTTTTCCCCACGTCTGTTGTGTGGAACTGCTGCAGCCACAACGCAGCAATGGGTTAGCAGCTTCTGCGGAGCTGTGCTCCACGCCCCGCCCATTTTCGTCTCGACTGCGAATCGGGAAGGAGGGGGAAGTGACGTATGCCGTAAAGCAGTCAAAGTCGTAACGATTTGTAGTTTTTTAGTGTGGAAGGGTTCCTACCATGCTCCTCAAAGTTACATAGTGCCAGTGAAGGTGATACAGACCCCTCAGACCATGACAGAGGTTCATTAAACCTGTTGGAAGTTGATGTACCGTCACAATGACTCTGGAAATATGATATTAAGGTGGAAAAGTTACGTAGTGTCGCTTTAAGTATAAGTTGATCTGGTCCAGTATTGTCATGCCAACAGTAGAAAAAAACATATTTGAATAGTCGAGTCGGGATGGGGTCTAACATACATGTGGTTGATTTAGCTCTATTGACGAGTGAAGTCAGCTCAGGGAGGTCTATAGGATCAAAACAATCTAGAGTCAAGTCAGAGCCTAGGGAAGTCGCTAAAGCTGAAGAAACACCTACAACCGGCTGGTTGATTTCTTCTCTAATTCTCGTGATTTTACTGTTAAAGAAGCTCATAAAGTCTTCACTACTGAGAGCTGCAGGAATGCACGGCTCCACAGAGTTGTGACTCTTTGTCAGCCTGGCTACAGTGCTGAACAGAAAACGTGGGTTACTTTTGTTATCCTCTATCAACAATAATAAGCTGTTCTTGCTTTGCGAATGGCTTTTTTATATACTATTAGAATATCTTTCCATTCACGATAAGAGTCTACAGACTTACAAGAGTCCTCCTTTCCATTTTAACCACGTTTTGTTTCAACATGCGGATATCTGAATTATACCAGGGAGTTAAGCTCCTGTGGCTAGAAACCCTCCTTTTCAAAGGAGCAACTGCATCTAAAGCTGAATGCAGAAAATCAGCAGTGTTACTAGCAAGAAAATCAACATCTGCAGAGGTAGAACCCAGGTCACTGGCCTCGACTACATCACTATTTTCCACAGTGGTAAGACGAGTGATGGCCTCTCTAAATTCAGCAATAGTAGAGGTAGAGGTAATACCTCCTATTTTGTGCTTCAACGTCAGAAATGTTAAATCCAAACGTTATTAGAAGTATAACAAGGTGAAGGCCATTCGTAACACTCAAGAACAGGAAATTCAGATAAGACTTTGCTGGGTAACAACTACAAAAAGCCTTCCAGGTTCTGTAATCAGATTGTTTAGATAGATTATCCCAAGATAAACTTGTATCAGAATTATGTATGGAACTCTCTACCCACTGAGTTAAAATTAGAGACCAATACAAAAGATTTTAACAAAGTACTCAAACAGCGGTTAAAATCTAATCAGCAGTGTGCACATGAATAGTTCTTAACTTGTTGACTGCTTGCTTTGTTGTCTTTTTATGTTTCTAATTGAAAATTGTTTGTATTTCTTTGATTTCCTTTCCAATTGTTTTGTTGTTTGTTTGTTTTTTTCATTTTTCATTTATTTATTTTATTATTTCTATTTATTTATTTTTGTCCCATTCTTGTTATCTTAATATTTTATTGCTCTCTATTCTTTTCAAAAGCTGCCTATGGACAAGTGTTGCGAATTAGCACTTGAACAATGCATCTGGTTTGTCCAATGTAATTGCTACGTCCATATCAAATAAACATAAATAATAATAATGTGAAGAGAAAAGTATGGAGAAGTCAATCGCTTGATCTCAGCCCAACAGACTTTTATTTTTCATTTTCCAATCAAGGTGCTGCAGTGAAGGTCTGGCAAAACCTTTCCAGCGAAGAAACTCAGAATTTGGTGATGTCCAAGAGCTCCAGTCATCAGTCTTTTCAATTTTTATCTAAGTATCTAAAATTACGGTAATGTTTACATTTGACATTTTATGAAAACTTGATCATTTGACCTTACCTCATATAATATGCTAAATGTTCTTGCACATCTATAGGGCCTTTTTGATCATGGCCAGGTTCTACAAACAGCTTTACGTTGGGTTTTCTCTTCTACTCATTCACACAAACACACTAACTCAACTACAACACTTGTAGTACAGAGTCATTTTAGAAACAGCTCCACTTTGATTTCTACATTCGTAAACGAATGACCACATCAGGTTTTTGCTCAAGGGCACTTCATGACAGGGACATGGATCAACCCGCTAAACTTCCTGGACAAACACTTAAGGCTGAATTATGGTTGTGCGTTAAACCTACGCCGTAGGGTACGCGGCTACACGGGAGGCTCTTGTTGTGATCGAACCTGATCACCCCGGATCTGTTGATCGAGCTGGAAAAGTTAAAGGAGAACAGAAGACTCCGAATACAGTTTTGGCCTCTGCAGAGGGAGAGGTCTGCCCGCCCCGCTGAGTTCTGACCACTCTGTGTGTGAGACTAGGCTTTTATTGCCTTTTCAAGGTCAGGAGGATGAAACCTCTTATCTCCTGCCTGGTACAGAATGCTCCTTTCAGTGAGAAGTCAGAGTAAACTCACAGTAAGCTTAACACACACATTACGTTGATCAGCATATACAGTTTAGTTATGAATGATTTTATTCAACACTCTCCGTAGCCTACGCCGTAGCCTGACGTGCACCTCCCAAAAAATGGAACTATGCTTCGAGATGATTGGTCCGCTTGGTAGCAACGCATTTCCGGTTCCGGTTCGTGAAGCAGTAGTGAACTTTCAGCGCTCTTTTCTTTGTGTATGTGTGATTTTTTTTGTTTTGGTTTTTTGCACAATAGTTGTCCTTATCTCTTTGATTCACTGTGACCGGAAAAGCCGGAAGCTCCGAAGAAGTCCGTAGAGTTCACGACGGTGTCACGGCAACGGCGTAGGCTCTGCGTTGGTTTAACGCAGAACCATAAATCAGGCTTTATTCCCACCCAAAGTATAATTTTGCTCTTTTATTTAAGTTATAGTTAGTTATTCATGTATCATCTGATGGAGATGAACATTGTTCTGACGAACCTTTACTGAACTTTAACCTTTTTTGCGACTCTAACTTTTGAATCTCCTGAATGCACTAGAGCTCAGATTCCAGAAATTTCCAGCATTTTTCTTCGTCTCGTGTTATGTTTCCTTTTACTCTGTTTAAAACAATCGTACACACTCGTGCAGTGATCTCAGCACTGATGGAGCTCAGGTTAGGTGAGTCAGGTATAGTGGCTGCTGTTGCCCGTTACAAAGCAGATGCATTTGTTCCTAAAAGCTGAATGAACACAAAGACAACAGCAAAAGTCCGTCTCACGCCTCACTGCCACGGAGCCGGCAACAGCAAAGGTATGTATGACAACAGTCGTCACCTAATATCCTCAAGGGAGGCTTTCTGTGCCAGCTGGACAAACTGCTGGAAATTTTGCTGGAGCTAAAAATAGCAACGGACCTTTTGGATATCTGACAAGTAGCATAAAAACCAGTTTTATTGCATCACCAGAAGTGACACCAGGGCTCACGGTGGAACCAGTTTTCAGCTTCAGCGTCACGTCCAAGCCCAACCCACTTTTTCTCAACATGGAGGAAGCTGGATAAGATAAAGAGTTCCCTGTAGTTATTTTTCTAGTTATTTTTTAGCATACTTTATTTCATTTTATTTATTCACCCTTTTGTAACCACAATCCCAGTTCCCAAAACGTTGAGATTTTGTCTAAATTCTAAAGGTAAAACGTGATGATTAGAAGATCTCATACAGAGGCCATGTTTACATCAAAGAAACACGCCAGTCATGAATGCAGTGCTGCCTTCGGCCAGAAGATCACACGTCTTGATTAACATTGATTTTTGCACTTGTTCCAAGTTCAGAGAGATTTCTCCAGATTCTCTGGATTTTTTGTTGATATTGTTGATACTATTTTGTACCATACAAGATGAGGTCTGCAAAGTTTTTAGGTTTTCCTCTGAGGAATATTATTCTGTAATTCTTTCACCATTTGAAGATGCAGTTTTTTGCAGATTGGTGAACCAACAGTATTCTTATTCCCAATCCTGTCGCTTCTCTTTTGCCAATTAAACTAAATTAGTTTGCAGGATGTTGCAAATCATTGCAATCTTTATTTACATCCATGTTAACAACTTTTGGGTGGGAATTGAGGTTATAAACTACACTAATATACATATTCACATTACCTGCTGTCTCAGCCATTGCATTCCATCGGTCATCTTCATTCTTGGTAAGAAATAGTTATTTGTTGCTCAAAGCTACAAAAATGTTTTCAAAGATCTGGTTGAATGTTTTGCCACTTCAGATGACATTTGATGATGTTGTGACAACGGATTTGACATTTTCCTGTCCGCATTCTGACTACTTTCTTTACCTGGAGCATCCGCTTGTCCTCTTGAAAAAAAAATGATGTTTGCTACTTGCACACATTTGGCTGTGTCACCCTCTAACAGCTCTAGATATGTATTTATTGACTTTAAATTAATACATTCAAAACCTGTTTGGCCCAATCATAACTAAACATTCAACTAAACATTCATAAATGGCTTGAGCTGTCTTATTTAACTCCTAATGTAAAGAAAACTGTCTCCATGTGTTTCTCTATACGTGATAGGGCTGCTAATGACGTATTTGAGGTATGGATCCACAATGAAAGAATGGATGTAGTGACCGAAGTCAAGTACCTAAGCATTATTCTGGACAAGAATTTAAAATTTGACAGTCAGGTTAAGCAAATTTCCAAGAAGGTCAAACCAAATCTAAATTTATTTCGTTATATTCGAAGGAATTTGTCATGTCAAACTGCTCGATTATACATGCATGCAATGATCTTTGCACGTTTGTCATATTGCATCACATCATTTGCCTCTCCAACAACTCTAAAACCTATAATATCATTATACAAGCAGGCAATAAAAATGATGGATCAGAAACCTATGAGATTGCACCATTGTGAAATTTTAAGAAAACACAACCTTTTCACTTTTGAAAACTTTGTGAATTTAGTAGTCTTAAACTGGTTTTTAAATGTTTACATAATCATGTTTCCCCCCTGTTCTCTGAAGTAGTTATTAGGTAGAGTAACCACACGGGCCTCCACCAATGGTGATTGTCGTATCCCAAAGTACAAGACCTCTTTTGGTGAGTCTGTGAAGGGTGCAAAACTCTGGAATTCTTTACCCACAACAGAGGACTCAAACTATGGCTCAAATCTAAACAACAGTGCCTACATGAATAGGGTCTGGTTGTGCTCTTGAATTATGTTGTCTTTGCTTTATATCATCCTCTAATTTTAATGTATATTTTATTGTCTATACTTTTTTTAAAAGCCTCCTGTGGACAAGTGTTGCAAATTAGCATGTATGCTAAAACACTCAAACAGTGCATTTGGTTTGTCCATGCCAAATAAAGAAAAGAAAAAAAACAACCTACGTTTCCAGTTTTCTCTGGCCCCCCATTGGTTCAGGGTATGTGTGGTTGCCTACCAAACATGGATAACATTATGACCCATGAAACAACAGGTCAGATCCAGGTCATGACCTATGAGCCACTTCTAACCCGTTTCAGAGTCACACGTGTGGAAAGCAGCCAAGATTAGTCGACATGTAGCTACACGTTACGTAGGAAGTCACCCTCAATCATTTGGGAGAGGGAAACTGCACCTGAAAGTGGACAGTCAGAAGTCAGGAAAGTAAAACTTTTACTTGTTTGATTGGTGAAGAGGCGTAACGACTGTTTTCTTTCCCCTTTCCTTTCCCCCCCTTTCCTTCCCCCCGATCACCTGGAAAAACTTGATGAGCAGCTGGAGACTCACGTTTACACAATTTAGCTTTATATAAACTACAGCATCACTGATACAGCTCTTCGCAGAACATTCTGCATTGTTGTGTATTTTCCTCTATTATTTTCTCTTTAATCATTTTGCTTTCATACATTTCTTTTGTGTATTTGTAGACATGGCAATCATATATTGAGAAATCCATCCATCCATCCATCCATCCATCCATCCATCCATCATCCATCCATCCATCCATCGATACAAATTCATAGATCCATACATCCATCTATCCATGTACATGTGAAAGAGTTGAAATCCATCTTAGGTACCATAATGACTCCAGTTACCCCCCTAGATCTCTTTGATAAATGACCAAAACATCAGTTGCTTCTGTGGATATTATAAATGTTTAGTTTTAAAAGAAATCTAACTAAACATAAATTAAAGGTTAATCCATTCAGTACATTCTCCCCTTTAGGAGGGACCGCAGGCCAGCACGCAGCTCCCGAAGCTCCGGCCTGCAAACATGCACAAAAGAGAAAAAAGGGGGCCAGCACAAGAATCTTCAGGAACGATGGACAAAAATGATGGCCACAATCCACAATCCGTCCGTCCATCCGTCCATCCGTCCATCCGTCCATCCATCCATCCATCCATCCATCCATCCATCCATCCATCCATCCATCCATCCATCCATCCATCCATCCATCCATCCATCCATCCATCCATCCATCCATCAATTCATCTATCCATTAACCTCTTATCGAAGGTTGGATCACAGGAGCAGCAACCTAGCCTGAGGGGCTCATGTCCCGGATCTTCTGCCTCTTCCTGGTTGGACATTCCCACAACCCCAACAGAGCTGTCCAGGGGGGCATCCTCACCCGCATCCTCACCCGCATCCTCACCCGCATCCTCACCCGCATCCTCACCCGCATCCTCACCCGCAGGAACCACCTCACCATCCTTCCATCCATCCATCCACAACCCCTCCAACAGAGGTGTCCAGGGGGGCATCCTCACCCGCATCCTCACCCGCAGGAACCACCTCACCTGGCTCCTCTCAAACCAACCATCCATCCATCCATCCATCCATCCATCCATCCATCCATCCATCCATCCATCCATCCATCCATCCATCCATCCATCCATCCATCCATCCATCCATCCATCCATCCATCCATCCATCCATCCATCCATCCATCCATCCATCCATCCATTCATCCACCTGGCTCCCCTCAACATGAGGAGCAGTGACTCTCTGGAGGACTCAGCTTCTCACCCTTTCCCTGAGGGAGAGCCCAGACACTGTGGAGGAAATTAATTTGAGCTACTTGTGTCCGCAATATAATTTTTTCGTTTGCTACCCATAGGGTAGAAACGTAGATCACCTGGAAAAAGAGAGCCTTGCCTTTTGCCTCATCCCTCTCTTCACCTCAACAAACTAATAGAGTCAATGTTACTGCAGACACTGCCCCGACCCACCTGAAGGCTCAATTCCAACCCTAAAAGTCAGAGAAATCTCGGCTGTTTCTCAGTATCTGTACTTGTATTTGTTTTTCTTGTGAAATGTCAACAGCTTAAGCAGAAATGTAGTTCTGCATCTCATCAAGTATGGTATTGATCCCCATTGTTGCACCACCCATTTTATCAAGATTCATCCAATGGACTCTTGCGTATAGATTCAGACTGCAAAATATCCCAGAGTGCATTTCACACTAACGAGCAGAAGTAATAGCGAAAGAAAAAGTTATATCTTTATTGTTGTCTAATAGAATGTCGTTTTAAGATGTTTTAATGAGAGAATATAATTGTTCAAACTTCCTATTTGTGATTTGTGTTATCAAGATACAGCCAGTACTGGAGTTGAGGGGGGATGAGGGGGGATGAGGGTGGATGGCATCCCCCCCTGAAATAAAAACGGTCCAAATCATCCCCCGTGTAAAACTGCCACCCCCCCTTTCCATCCCATGTCATTTCATCAATGAATGTGGTTTTACTGCTATTTCAACATTTAGAGTCATCACCAGAAAAATAACACCAGAAAAATAACTTATTTGACAATTTTCACCTGTTTCAAGTACATTTTCACTTGAAATAAGTAGGAAAATCTGCCAGTGGGACAATATTTATCTTCTTATTACAAGCAAAAAAAATCTTGTTCAACTGGCAGATTTTTCTACTTATTTCAAGTGAAAATATACCTGAAACAGGTGAAAATTGTTGTTTTTTCCAGTGATGAGTCTTGTTTTAAGTGTAATGAGATTTTTTTTACTAAAATGAGACATTTTAACTAGAAATAAGACAAATATTCTTGTTAAGATTGTGAGTTTTTGCAGTGATCCATTTTACTTATCCTGTGAAGGACAGAGTCATATTGATAAGTTCAGAAAAGTGTTTTTTATTGTTGTGTTTTGATGTATTTGATGTAAGCCCAGTGGATATTTAAAGCTTACAGAAGGCTGCATTTAACTGCTGCTATGTCATTCCTGCAGTATTTCTGCAGGTGTTTTGGTCACTGCTATTATTTGTAATATATTATGTAATCAGCGCAAATTATCTGTCCCCATATGATAAAATCCACCACCCCCCTGATTTTTTTTTTTTTACAATTCGAGAACTGGATACAGCCTAATTCAAAATTTCTTCCAATGCTTCATTCATCATTTGTAATGCACCAGGTGGCCCGTTCAGAGTCATATTCATGTTAGGTGTGTTTACTGCGGGCCGACGCTGAGGATGAGGTGGATGAAGGTCCGTCTACACAGCGCAGGTTTCTAATAATAGCTACAACTTTGTGTGTGTGTGTGTGTGTGTGTGTGTGTGAGATTGAATGAGTGGCTGAGTGAGTGAGGGAGCAGCAGTACCTCCCTCTTTTTTCTCTCTTTTTATTATCTGTTGCTTCCTACTCTCAGCAAAGGGGAAGTCGGTCACCTTTTTCCTCCCCGGCGGTGTTTCCCCGGCGCAGTGCGGATAAAAAAGCCGCTCGGCGTCAGTCAGGACCAGACCAGAGCAGAACCAGAGCCGTCAAGAGCCGCCAGCACCAGACTCACCTGAACCCCAGACTCACCTGGACCACACACTCACCTGGACGGACAGATGGACCTGAAGCAGGTGAGTGCCATCCATCCCCAGGGGCCACTTCCATTCTTGGGGTGGACACCAAAACTAAAAGCCATCATTACAGGACTTATTATACCGTAACTAACTTGTCTGCATATATATTAATAGTTAATACCATGTTGGTAAAAACCTAAGGCATACATACATATATATATATATATATATATATATATATATATATATATATATATATATATATATATATATATATATATATAGGCTATATATATTAATTTTTTTATTATTAGGCTCAGAAATACTTAAAGAAACGCCTACTGATATGCATTTTGCCCAAATGATTTGGGATGAAACGCATAACTGACAGATTGACAGACTGATACCCCTCCATCACCCCCTCCATCACCCCTCCATCCTCCCTGCACCCGCACCCTCCCTCCATACCAGCAGTTGTTCCAACCAATCACTAAAGCAGCTCCTCTGCAGGTAGATGGATAGGTCCTTAGTGAAAACCCCTGTTCTAAATGTACTGGCTGATCCAGAAACATGCACAGCACCTGGATTATACACCTCTAGAATGTGCTTTAATGTTTGTTTTTTTCAAAATCAAAAGTAGTTTTGAATCAATCTCAAATGAAGGCCAATTTTGAAATGGAGTCAGTCTCAAAGCACCATTAGTCAAATAATTTTCTTTACATTAAGCTGATATTTGCTCATTAAAACATACACCTGTGGATCAGCCTGTACATTTAGAACAGGTGTTTTCACTAACGACCATCTACCTGCAGAGGAGCTGCTTTAGTGATGGGTTGGAACAACTGCTGGACTGGATTTTTACTTTATGACACCTGGATTATACACCTCTGCCCTCCATCCATCCATCCCTCCTCCATCCTTCCATCCCTCCATCCTGACCATGCTCTCCTCCCCAGATTCTCGCCCTGGCTCTGTGCGTGGTGCCCGCGCTGACGTGCCCGCGCCGCTGCATGAAGGAGTCGGAGCTGGCGGCGGCGGCGGAGAGGATGCTGAGCCGACGGCTGCGGCGGCCCCCGGAGCTGCCCCTCCCCGCCTCCAGCAGCTCCCCGGCCCGCTGCCCGCTGGAGGGGCTGCAGGGGCCGCAGGGGCCGCAGGGGCTGCAGGGGCAGGCAAACCCCTCCGACCTCAGCCTCAGGTCCATCTCCCCCTGGAGATACGTGTGAGTAACACCCCCCTGACACGCACACCATCACCTTATAGTGCTTTTACCAACCAGGCGGTCAAACACGGCCCTCAGATCCCACCTTAACTCCCAGCAGGAGACAAGCTGGAGTTTAGTGGAAGCCGGGATTCTATTTGAACTCTGCATAGAGGAGACAAAACAATCACGGAAATGAACAGTTGCACATTTCTGACTGTCATGTCAAGTTACTCGGTGCGTCCGAAATTCCATACTAAACAGTGTATCCAGTACTCGAGTTGTAAATAAAATCAGGGGGGATGGTGGATTTTATCATATGGGGACAGATAATTTGTGCTGATTACAAATAATATAATATATTACAAATAATAGCAGTGACCAAAACAGCTGCAGAAATACTGCAGGAATGACATAGCAGCAGTTAAATGCAGCCTTCTGTAAGCTTTAAATATCCACTGGGCTTACATCAAATACATCAAAACACAACAATAAAAAACACTTTTCTGAACTTATCAATATGACTCTGTCCTTCACAGGATAAGTAACATGGATCACTGCAAAAACTCAAAATCTTAACAAGAATATTTGTCTTATTTCTAGTTAAAATGTCTCATTTTAGTAAAAAAATCTCATTACACTTAAAACAAGACTCATCACTGGAAAAAACAACAATTTCCACCTGTTTCAAGTAGATTTTCACTAGAAATACGTAGAAAAATCTGCCAGTGGAACAAGATTTTTTTGCCTTACCTTTTTTTGCTTTGCTAATAAGAAGATAAATCTTGTTCCACTGGCAGATTTTTCTACTTATTTCAAGTGAAAATTTACTTGAAACAGGTGAAAATTGTCAAATAAGTTATTTTTCTGGTGATGACTCTAAATGTTGAAATAGCAGTAAAACCACATTCATTGATGAAATGACATAAGGGATGGAAAGGAGGGATGGCAGTTTTACAGGGGGATGATTTGGACTGTTTTTATTTCCGGGGGGGATGCCATCCATCCCCCCTCCTCCCCCTCAACTCTAGTACTGAGTGTGTTTCCCTGTTTTCCAGGCGGGTGACCAACGCGGACTACTTCCCGTCCAGCTACGCGGCGGCGGAGTGTCTGTGCTCCGGCTGCGTGCTGCTCAACGAGCGGACCTTCGTGCTGGGAGAGAGCCACAACTACAACTCCCGCCGGGTGACGCAGACGCGGGTGTTCCTGCGGCGGGAGCGCTGCGAGGGGGACGGGCCTGGGGGGGACGGGCCCGGGGGGGACGGGCCCGGGGGGGACGGGCCCGCCACCTACCGGCTGAAGCCCGTCTACCTGCAGGTGCCCGTGGCCTGCACCTGCGTGCGCTACCAGCTCTGAGCGCATGCGCGTGGCCTGCACCTGCGTGCGCCCCCAGCTCTGAGCGCATGCGCATGCGCTGCCAGCTCGGAGCGCGTCCCTGCGGCCTGGACTCATGTCAGCAGCGTCTCCAGCACTGGATTTATTTTCCTATTTATTGTTTATTTATTTATTGACGTGTATTTCATAAGCTCTTCATAGGTCATGTTGGTATGACGGAGTATTAGGGGCAAACTAAGAAAAAAAAAGGGAAATTATGAGAATAAAGTCGTAATATTATGAGAATAAAGTCGTAAAAGTATATATATATATATATATAGATATACTATACTATACCAGACAGCTCCTCTTCCACAAAAGACGGATGTGCTTTTCCTGTTACAGTTCTCATAAATTACCACTTTATTCTCGTAATATTACGACTTTATTCTCATATTATGACTTTATTCTCATTAATTATGACTTTATTTTAATATATTACGACTTTATTCTCACATTATATTACAACTTTATTCTCGTAATTTTACGACTTTATTCTCATATTACTTTATTCTCATAAATTCTCATATTACTTTATTCTCATAATATCATGCCTTTATTCTCATAATAATATGACTTCTCATATTATGACTTTATTCTCGTAATTTTATTACTTCATTCTCATTACTTTATTCTCGTAATTTCCATTGTTTTTGTCTTAGTTTGGCTCTAATACTCGTATGTTGGATCGTCATCGTAACTCGTATTTAGCTCTGCATAGTGCAGCGAAACTGGGTCTTTTATCACCCGTTTTTATATTGATGATGTCATCTAAGAAACTAACTATTGTATAGTTCTCATAAATAATACCTGAACTAAAGTTAATCAATTATTTGGTTTGTTTTCATGTTAAATGTCTGGGCATTTAAGCTGTTCTTCAAAGAGGAATACTTGGTTGTAATTTGCTGATTTTGTTCCAGTGGGACTTCAACAGTTCAGCTTCTTTGAAGCTAATTAAATAAATGCGTTGCAAGTTAAAGAATATGAGTGTAATTGTGTATTTGGAGTCAAGCTCATGTGTCCTTAATGACTCCCTCCCTTTTCATTCATACAGCAACATCATCACCAACATCTCCTGATTGCACTTAAAAGAAAAACTTCAGATGAAAAGATATTTGGTGGCAGTTGGGAGAAAAAACAACAAGCTACCATTAAGAAATAGTCGTGTTCATGGTCAGAAACGTTGCTGCAGCAATTTGGATCATAATGTCAGTCATTTAGGGACAGTTTCAAAAGGAACCAATTCTTACATCCCGGTGCTTTTTTAATTTGGATGAAACTCAGATTAATCTGGCGTCTGCCTGCTACTTACAGATATCAGTAAAGAATGATTACAGGAAATGTTATTGCAATTAATGAAGTCAAAGTGTAGTAACTAATCACAAATCTCTGCAACTTATATGAATCTTAAAGGGAAATTACTGTCCAGATAGAAGCTTATCTGTAGATGAGGAGCTGGTGTACAATCCCAACATTTCAGTGTACAGCAGGAAAAAAGAGATGATTTGAAGTTAAAAAAAAAAAAAAAAAGAAAAAAAAAAATATATATATATATACACAGAGGGGCAAAAAAGTATTTATTCAGCCACCAATTGTGCAAGTTCTGCCACTTAAAAAGATGAGAGGTCTGTAATTTCCATCATCGGTAACTTCAACTATGAGAGACTGAATGGAGGGAAAGAATCCAGGAAATCACATTGTAGGATTTTTACTGAATTAATTGGTAAATTCCTCTGTAAAATAAATATTTTGTCACCTCCAAACAAGCAAGATTTCTCTTTCACAGACCTGTAACTTCTTCTTTAAGAGGCTCCTCTGTCCTCCACTCGTTACCTGTATTAATGCACCTGTTTTAACTGGTTATCAGTATAAAAGACACCTGTTTTAACTGGTTACCAGTATAAAAGACACCTGTTTTAACTGGTTATCAGTATAAAAGACACCAGTTTTAACTGGTTATCAGTATAAAAGACATCTGTCCACAAACTCAAACAATCACACTCCAAACTCCACTATGGCCAAGACCAAAGAGCTGTCAAAGGACGTGAGAAACTAAACTGTAGACCTGCACCAGGACCAGGACCAGGACTAGACCTGCACCAGCTGGGAAGACTGAAACTGCAACAGGTAACAGCTCGGTGGGAAGAAATCAACTGTGGGAGCAATTATTAGAAAATGGAAGACATACAAGACACTGATAATCTCCCTCCATCTGGGGCTCCAAGATCTCACCCGGGGGGGTAAAAATGATCACCAGAACGGTGAGTAAAGATCCCAGAACCACACGGGGACCTAGTGAAGGACCTGCAGAGCTGGGACCAGAGTAACAAAGGAACCATCAGTAACTAGTTAATTCTTTTTATTTGGCTACTGCTGGGTAGATTTAAAGGTTTACGTGATCGTGGTAAAAAGGAGCTGAGTGGAAAGGTGAAGCTCTCGATTTACCGGTCAATCTATGCACCCACCCACACCTATGGTCATGAACTTCGGGTAGTGACCGAAAGGACAAGACAAGGGACAAGGACAAGTGGCCGAGATGAGTAAATGGATGGATGCTTAAAAGGTCTAAAACAAAACACATCCAGCTTCCTCCCTGCTGTCAATGGCAGTGAAGAACATTTCTGGATCAGAAAATTATTCAAAAGGCTTCGCAGCAGCAGGACACATGAATTTGCACAACCATAGACAATAACTGAATAAAAGCTATGTATGCAGGAGCATGTCGTCCAAAACAACACACATCCAGTTTGGAAGTGGGACTGCTGCGGCAGTAAATACAAGATTATTCAGTTCAAACCTCCTGCTGAACCTCAGCTGCGTTCCTCCATCGTCTTGCTCAGATGAAGTGTTTTAATTAAGTCTTATTTAATCCTCCACATCTGAGCTCCATGAATGAGCTTCACACTACAAACGCAGGCAACCGTCAATCTGGGTGAACATTGGCAGGTTTAATATTCAAGAACAGACAGAAGACATTTAAAAAAATAAAAACCAACTTTTGATTAAAAGAATAAAATATAGTTTGATGTTGCAAATTTTATTCTGGAACTTGTGTATTTTGAAAGTGAAATCTATTCAGTCCTGTCTAAAACAAAAAAGAAAATAAGCCTTCCAGTTTTGTTTTATAAAAAAAAAAACCACACGGATAACAGCAAATTGTTTGGTTTATTACTTATCAAAACACCTCCTTTAAAGTGGAGACACATGGACAGCGCTGGGCTGGGATCAGGTTTACGTGGCGAACCTCTTGTGCCTGACGGGTGCAGGGAGCTGGGCCAGCACGTCCAGCAGGGGGCGCTGCACCAGCACCAGGGAGCCGTCCTGCAGCAGGGCCGCGCTCACCAGGTGCTGCGGGGCAAACACAGCCGTCAAAACACATCACTAAACACATCACTAAACACATCACTAAACACATCATTAAACACATCACTAAACACATCATTACCACGGAGTATTGGGGACAAACTAAGACAAAAAACATTTGGAAATTATGAGAATAAAGTCGTAATTTACGAGAATAAAGTCATAATATTAAGACTTTATTCTCAAAACATTATTACTCTCGTAATTTTACGACATTATTTTCGTATTATTACGACTTTATTCTCGTATTATTACGACTTTATTCTCGTGTTATTACGACTTTATTCTCATGTTATTACGGCTATTCTGGCAACATTAGGCTATGACTTTCTTCTCGTCATTTTACGACTTTCTTCTCGTCATTTTACGACTTTCTTCTCGTCATTTTACGACTTTCTTCTCGTCATTTTACGACTTTATTCTCGGAACATTAGGCTATGACTTTATTATTTAAAGCATGAATAACTGATTTAATATTTATGTTTTTTGGTAAGTGACCATGGTATCCCTTACTCAGTACTCGAGTTGTAAAAAGAAATCAGGGGGGATGGTGGATTTTATCATATGGGGACAGATAATTTGTGCTGATTACAAATAATATAATATATTACAAATAATAGCAGTGACCAAAACACCTGCAGAAATACTGCAGGAATGACATAGCAGCAGTTAAATGCAGCCTTCTGTAAGCTTTAAATATCCACTGGGCTTACATCAAATACATCAAAACACAACAATAAAAAACACTTTTCTGAACTTATCAATATGACTCTGTCCTTCACAGGATAAGTAACATGGATCACTGCAAAAACTCAAAATCTAAACGAGAATATTTGTCTTATTTCTAGTTAAAATGTCTTGTTTTAGTAAAAACATCTCATTACACTTAAAACAAGACTCATCACTGGAAAAAACACTTGAAATAAACTACTTTTCTACTTAAAATAAGTAGAAAAATCTGCCAGTGGAACAAGATTTTTTTTTTTGCTTGTAATGAGAAGATAAATCTTGTCCCACTGGCAGATTTTCCTACTTATTTCAACTTTTACAACTCGAGTACTGAGTAAGGGATACCACGGTCACTTTCCAAAAAACATAAATATTAAATCAGTTATTCATGCTTTAAATAATAAAGTCATAGCCTAATGTTGCGAGAATAGTTGTAATATGACGAGAATAAAGTCGTAATATTACGACTTTATTCTCGTAATATTATGACTTTATTCTCGCAACATTAGGCTATGACTTTATTCTCGTAATTTTACAACTTTATTCTCCTAATTTCCTTTTTTTTGTCTTAGTTTGGCCCTAATACGTCGTACATCATACATGTAGCTCTGATTACTAATAAAACCATGATGATGATAATAATAATAATATTTACTTTAATGGAATGAAAATTGGACTGTGTAAAAAGTGGGGTTCAGATCAGCCTGTATGAGAAGAACTGTAGTGGAATTCCAAACAGCACCATTCATGTATAAAGCTAGGAACAACTTATTACCATCTCACTTACAGGAAATGTTTTGTGACAGAGGGGAGGTTTAATTTAAGGGGTACTCTAAATGTTAGGACTTGCAGAACACGAACAACTATGAAAAGATTTTCTACATCAGTCAGTGGAGTTAAACTATGGAACAGAATGGATTCAGAATTAAAACAATGTCCAAACATTAACCAGTTTAAAAACAAATATAAAAACATGATTTTCACGAGGTACAAAGAGGAAGGGGTTTAGCGGCTTTAGGGGCCTGATATAACACTATTGGTGAACGGGTAGATTTATATTTATGTACAGAAATGGGCAGCTAATTATATATATGTGTGTGTGTGAGTGTGTGAATACGTGTGTAAGTAGATATTCAATTCAATTTGTATAACGTTTAATACAACAAACACCTCTAATTACACTTTTTTTTTGTTGCTTTTTGCAATGTTACCTGGAAAAAAAACTAAACATTTATTTCTATTGTTTTGTGAACAGTGGCAGCATAATTGAAAATGTCCGAAACAGAAAGTTCCAGGAACTCAACTTTGCACATGAGGAATATGCAAAAGGTCCCTACCTGGAAGTTCTTGCAGATCTTAAAGGCGTGACTGTGCTTGACCCGCTCCGGCAGAGGAAGGCTCCTCAGCCTCGCCTGGTTGTACAGAGTCGTCTTTGCTTCAGGAAGCGGCTGCATGTGTAGAAAAAGACCCCCCGCCCCCAAAACACAGGTTATGGAAGAGTTTGTGGATGCCCTGAATTCATGTCCAAAGTACCGTATTTTCCACACTGTAAAGGAGCACTTAAAACCCTTAAATTTGCTCAAAAACCGTCAGTGCACCTTTTATATGGTACACTGCACTCAGAAATCTGTCAAACTGTTTTAGTGCGACTTCGGTGAGCGATCGAGCCGCGCTGCTTGATTGGTTGGTTGTCGGACCGTTCAGCTGACACAGGGACGTTATATTAAAGTCGGTCCTTGGTTGGATACAGGTTGCAACGTCAGACACCGTTAAGCCCCAGATATACTTGCTGTTGGTGCTTGCGTTCACATCCGTTCTCGTGCACCACCAAGCCCAACGTCGCTCGTGTACGTGAGGAGAGCGCGTCGTACCGGCTGTGACCGATAGGGGGCAGTAAGCTGAGCAACAGTTGGAAAAACGATTAAAGGAGACCTATTATGGCAATTAATACCTATTTTAAACAGGCCTTGAATGTCTTAAAAACAAGCTTTTGATTGTTTTTGCTAAATAAATTAGAAATTCCGAAATTTTTGCATAAACCCAGTTTTCAAATCTATATCCTAATCCAATTATAATCAAATGTTGGACTACAATGTTCTTCCAACCTCACACTAACTTCAGATGTCCACTATCGCTGGCAATGATGAACAAATCAGAGAGCAGGACGTAGTACGACGCTACTTTCCACTTTTTATTTGCGGATTCGTGGAAGACGAATTATTTAAAATGTGATTGTATTTATCTGTTTCAGTTAAAACTGAACGATATTCTGCATTATTGTGAATGAGTTGAATAAAGTTCAACCTACCAGACTGTTTTGTTTGTCTTTATATATATTTATCATGCCCCTCATAGCCCGGTGCGCCTTATATATAAAAATAGACCCTTTCATTGATATTGCGCCCTATAGTCCGCAAAATATAGTCATTTTTTTTAGCTAGAAATCCACTTCAGAAACAAACATCCGTCTTATTTTTGAACACAGACACAGCGCTGAGCACTGATGGGGATGACATCAATAATGTGGAGATAAAATAAAAAAGGAGATAAATGAATAATGTTTAGTGAACAAGATGAATGCATGAAAATGAACAAAGAAATGTCAGCATTTATTCATCAGTGAGGGGCGCGTGATTTAGCTCGTTTCTCTCTCAGATAAACATTCAGCTCAGATAATTACTCATTAATTAGACCAAAGTCAAAGCTGAGTGATGATAATGACATGATACACATAAAGCTAGACAAAAGTTAAGGTTAATTAAAGTTTCTCAGAGCAGACGGTATCTGTGACTGGCTCAGTGTCAACAGTGCATCTCCATAGTGCAGGAAAGGCTGCTTGCTTTCACAAAAATCTTTAAAAAGGTCTGATGGAAACAAAAGGCACGACGAGTTCCTTGTCCGGGGAAAATAACGGGGTCTACTCTAAAGATGGCTTAGGTTTCTCCTGTTCCATGGAAAAACCTGGTTACAGTTCAGTGAGCAGGAGCACCATCTACTGGCAGAACTAACACTCAGATCATTGGAGGTGTAAGAGAGTCTTCAACTCCAGTCCTCACTCCCCCTGCCTTGCAGGCTTTACATTGGTCAACTCATCTGATTCCAATTAATGCTCCTCATTAGCTTGGCACCAACTGTGTTGATGAGAGAGACGCCTGTATCAGTGAACTGAAGCAGGAAACACACCAACCCCAGGACAGAGTCTCCCCGCATCGCTCAAACAAATCCTCCCCAACACACCAACCCAACACCCACTAGAACAGGGATAATCATCTGGCGGCCCGCGGGCCACTTGCGGCCCGCCAGGAGTTTTATGTGGCCCCTGGTCATATTTCACTTCCTGTCGGCGGATGGAAGTAACGAAGTAAGCGAAACTAACATGGTTTACATATCGCATTTTGTTAATTAATACAAGTTTAAGATGCTTGGTAGCCTTTTCAGTTGGTTAATGATTCATTGGACAGTGTTTGTACATGTTAATCTCTGTTGGAGATGTTTTTACTACTTCAGATTTGTTGCCAGTGTTGCACAGTGATAATGTTTGTCACATTATTTGTTATTAACCTCCGTTTATAGAGACTTGTTTACATCATTAGGCCTCTAGGATTGGCCTGAAATGTTTTTCATTTGAATCTCTAAATGAGGACTTTCATTTCAGATGAACTTCTAAACCTCCTATAATTTCATGTGATTGTTTTGTTTTGCTGATATAATACACAGATGTGTCATAAATAAAGGAGCTTATGGTTAATATTTTAGTTGCTTATTTATAACATCAAACTGGCTACTATGGACTGAAATGCTTGTGCTCAATGCTTAATATAATATTCAAATAAGGAAATCTTGGTGGAAAGTGGAGCTTTATCATTATGGCGTATTTTATTAAAAGTAGGTCAATATCAACTTCATTAAGTTTGCACAATGCATGGTTTCAAAATGAACTTGCATTTAAAATATTTCCTTATCTGAATATTATATTTAACATTCACAATGACTAAATCTGGAGACAATTAATCCATAATTCATATGTAAACTAGACAGATATTCTCCTGCTCATTCCTGTGCACAAATGTATTATATATACATAAATCTTCGTCTTTTAGTGCAAAATACATTTTGAAAACTCCCAAATTTTCCACGTGCGCGCTTTGTGGCCCTCTCCATACAGTCTTTTTGCAGATGTGGCCCCCTGAATAATCTAGTTGAAGACCCCTGCTCTAGAGCGTCTGTTCTGCGTTATCATCGTCATTTCCGGTTAACTCTGATTCGCTAGATGCACGGGACACAACAACCAGCCTGGAGTCACCGACCTCGCCCCACAGCCCCACAGCCCCACGGCCGATAATCAGGTTTGTGTGTCCCGGCCTTAAAAACACACAGGACGGGGCCCGAGGGCGGGGACTGAAGAGCCCTGGTCCAGGACATTCAGGGCTGTTAGGAGCAACACGACCAGAGAACCGGCTCCGGGGACAGAGTTCCAACACGCTGGACTAAGCTCAGCTACACTCAGTACGTTTCCATGCAGCAAAGACATGGGATTTCTGATGGTATCAGATAAACATCCAGAAGACCCAATCACTAGTCTGAGTTTACATGCTGTTCAGAGAATGGGATAAATGTCCAGAGCATGGCTGACTCCGTGACGCTATGTGGCGCTGTATCCATGGTAACCATTTCAACAAAGAGACACTTCTTGTTGACCTCCACTTAACAACAACAAAGAGAGATGTGGTACGAGGACCTGGACGAGGCTACAGCAACGTACATTTCGTGCATTATGTACCTCTTAGTTATGTTTATGAAAAGAACAACAGATCTTTTGGTTTAAACAACTATTTAAGACGCGCCGTCTCCTTTCACTTCCGGGTGAAGCCCCAGAGGAAATTCTCCAGCTGCTCAGACTGCAATATCCGATGTCTCCGTATACATGGCATTAACATTCAGACTGAACAAGTTATCCAGGTGTTGCTATCCGATTATAAAAATGTCCAAAATAGGTTTGAAGTAGATCGGATTAAGGTGTTTACATGCAGTTTAAAAGTCCGAACGATGTCTTATACGATCAGAAATCTGATTGAACTGCTGCGTGGAAACGTACTGACTGACTGCACTCTCCTTTAAATGAAATGGACAGGCAAACACGGTAAATATTTCAAGTTATTATACATCTGCGAGGAAAAAAGTTTTTCATATTTGGATTTGAAAATTAGAGTGTTTAATTGATATTTTCATTTTACTACCGATTGATCACCATTTGTGGTAGAAACACATGGACATGTTTTTTTCTCCACCAGAAAAAGCACAGCAATATGAACCTGCCACCAATGTGAAGCTCGGTAGGGGCAGCATCCTGAGGGGTTCCAGCTGAAAAAAAACAGGCTTTTCCAGCCAGATATCGGTGATGTTCACTCACCAGACTCTGGTCAATGATGCAGAACATGAAGGTGTCGTGCAGGATGATGTGGGCGGGGTTTTTGGGGTTGAAGAGGATGTGGGTGACGGGCGTGTCCCTCTGCAGCCACTGGGAGTGCAGTCCCTGCTTCTGCAGCTTCCGGCTCCACTCAGAGTACTCCTTCTGTTTTAGCGAGTATTCGTACATCTGCAGGGCCAACAAAAACACAAGTTACACAACTGCCTTTTGCTACCGGAGAAGCTGAGGAAAAGCCCGTGACCTGTCCCACCTGCTGGTCCGCGTGCACGGAGACGAGGGTGCTGCCGGTCGGGTGGAGGGCGATGGCCGTGGGACACGAGCTGGACACTGGGAGCGTGCAGTGGAGCTGCAAACCAACAACACATGCATCATTTTTGGTGAGGCGTCAGCCGCCAACATGGACAATAGTGACAAATCGATATTGCAATACAGGACTGTCTCAGAAAATTAGAATATTGTGATAAAGTTCTTTATTTTCTGTAATGCAATTAAAAAAAAAAAGTCATACAGTTTAAGATTAAGATTCCCAGAATATTCTAATTTTTTGAGATAGGATATTTGAGTTTTCTTAAACTGTAAGCCATGATGAGCAATATTAAAATTATAAAAGGCTTGCAATATTTCAGTTGATTTGTAATGAATCCAGAATGTATGACATTTATGTTTTTGTAATTGCATTACAGAAAATCACAATATTCTAATTTTCTGAGACAGTCCTGTATATTGTTGCGCTCTCTGTCGGAATAAATAATCGATAAACTGACGGCAAATATTGATATTTTATTACAACACACATAATGGATTTAGGCGGTTGTCATCACACTATTGTTCATGCACTTTAATTTGTTCAACAGCGTTTACATTTACAAGACTAGGAGGCAGTGAGGTACTATGTAAAATTAAGTTGCTTACTGACTTTTCAGTATTAGAAACAAAGCAGTGCACTGTCCTGGTTTATAGAAAACATGTTATTAATGTTCATGCACTTTAATTTGTCCAGCTGTACAGTGTTTACATTTACAAGACTAGAAGGCAGTGAGGAAATATACAAATGTACTTTCTTTGTACATTGTATGAAGTTTTGGCATTGAATAAATACATAACTACAGACGTTTTCTTTTTCAGTCACATATATCGTAGATATATCGATGAAATTTCTTACAATATATCAAATATGGTAGATATGGTGTATGGTGATATTATGGTTATCGTGGGCCACATATCACCACAGTATTGAATGGTGAGTTACCCGTATCGTCCCAGCCCTAATGGACAACACTCTGCTCTCACCTTCAGCTTGTGGAGGTTGAACACGTGGATCTCGCAGCCCGTGTTTGCTGCAGCGAGCCATTTACCGTCTTCACTGGCCGACAGGAGGTGGACCGGCTGCCTGGACGCTGGATATCAACACAGACAAAAACACTTGATCAGAGACCATGAGCTGCATGGAGGCAGATTCAAGATTAGCTGATTTTGGATTTAAGGAACAATGCAATCATTCAAAAATATCTTTAAAGATCCCATATTATGTCATTTTGATGACTATTTATATTGATCAAGAACCACAACGCTTGTCTTACTTGGATTACTATATGAAACCAGTCTGTAAGACCATGCAGCCTAAATCTTGTATCTCATGTGTGATCTGATCTGAAGTCTCACAGCTTCATAAATTACAATAAAACAGAGGTTATTATTTTTGTTTGCAAACACCTCAGGAAAGGATTAGATGGTGTTGCGATGGTCTCCAGTACAACTGTGTGAAACCTTGGAGTTATGTCCATCACGATTTATGGTTTAAACAGCATATTAATCAGGTTTGTAAAATAGCATTTTTCCATCTCCGTAATATTGCAAAGATTAGGAAAATCCTCTCGCAGAGTGATGCAGAAAAACTAGTTCATGCGTTTGTATCTTCTAGACTAGATTACTGTAATGTGTTGTTAGCAGGATGTCCAAGTAATTTTCTGAATAGGCTCCAGCTGATCCAAAATGCAGCAGCACGAGTACTGACAGGAATCAGCAGGAGAGACCACGTCTCTCCAGTGTTAGCGTCGCTCCATTGGCTACCCGTAAAATTCAGAATCCAATTTAAAGTTTTATTACTTGCGTATAAAGCCCAAAACGGCTAAGCTCCGCATTATTTGCAAGACCTGATAGTGCCTTATGTTCCTGGCAGAGCTCTCTGCTCTAGGAACTACGAGTAAACCTGCACTCTGAGAGCGGTGTTTCCCAACCCTGGTCCTCAAGGCCCACTGTCCTGCATGTTTTAGATGTTACCCTGCTTCAGCACACCGTGATACAAGGAGCTGTGTCATCAACAGAGTTGTGCAGGCCTTGGTGACAAGCTAATTAGGACCATTAAATAGAATCAGGTGTGCTGAAGCAGGGTAACATCTAAAACATGCAGGACAGTGGCACTCGAGGACCAGGGTTGGGAAACACTGTCCTAGAGTATCCAAATCTAGATTTGGAGGGCGGGTGTTCTGCTATCAGAAACCATTACTATAGAACAAAGTTCCAATCTGGTTTAAGGGGGCTGACACCACCTCCACCTTTAAAATAAACTTAAAACCTTTCTGTTTAGTAAAGCCTATAGTTAGTGTTTAGTAAACCTCTAGTTAGTGTTTAGTAAACATCTAGTTAGTGTTAGTAAACCTGTAGTTAGTGTTTAGTAAACCTCTAGTTAGTGTTAGTAAACCTCTAGTTAGTGTTTAGTAAACCTCTAGTTAGTGTTAGTAAACCTCTAGTTAGTGTTTAGTAAACCTGTAGTTAGTGTTTAGTAAACCTGTAGTTAGTGTTAGTAAACCTCTAGTTAGTGTTTAGTAAACCTGTAGTTAGTGTTAGTAAACCTCTAGTTGGTGTTAGTAAACCTCTAGTTAGTGTTAATAAACCTCTAGTTAGTGTTAGTAAACCTCTAGTTAGTGTTAGTAAACCTCTAGTTAGTGTTAGTAAACCTCTAGTTAGTGTTAGTAAACCTCTAGTTAGTGTTAGTAAACCTCTAGTTAGTGTTTAGTAAACCTCTAGTTAGTGTTAGTAAACCTCTAGTTGGTGTTAGTAAACCTCTAGTTAGTGTTAGTAAACCTGTAGTTAGTGTTAATAAACCTCTAGTTAGTGTTAGTAAACCTCTAGTTAGTGTTAGTAAACCTCTAGTTAGTGTTTAGTAAACCTCTAGTTAGTGTTAGTAAACCTCTAGTTGGTGTTAGTAAACCTCTAGTTAGTGTTTAGTAAACCTCTAGTTAGTGTTAGTAAACCTCTAGTTAGTGTTAGTAAACCTCTAGTTAGTGTTTAGTAAACCTCTAGTTAGGCCCAATCCCAATTCTCCTTCACTCGCCCTTCTTTTCTCCACTCGCACTTCTTTTCTTCCCTAAGCCCTAAAAAAGAAGGGGGAGATTTTAGGGCACTTGAGATCTAGGGCACTTGGCCCAGGTGCCTGTCCCATTTCTCCTACTCCCCCTCGTTTTCATCCCTACCCTGATCAGGAAGCAGAGAGCCAAAAGCTGTTTTAATTTCAGCTGTAGCGCTGTTAATATGGCACTTTATTAAGTTTTAATATTTTTTCAGGTATAATGGTAACCTTAAGATCCCCAACCGGGGCTCAGTTTATCCAAATAACGCCTGTTAAGAAATTTGACCCGATGTTTTCGGAGATGAGAAGAGCCGCCGGCCCCGGGGAGCAGCCTCAGCACACAGCCCGAGAACAGACGTGTCCGCCGGGTGAAGCTGCTCCGTCAGCCCCGGGAGAGACACTCTCTCCCGGGACGCAGCTCTGTTGAGAATCACGCCGGCTGAAATAAATCATTTAGGAATATGTTGGTTTAATAGATGAAATCTAACAGTTGTAGCTACGCCTGTTAAGAAATTTGCTTCGAAATTTAGAGATTTCTGTCTGCCGGGTCCGGAGCTTGGGTCCGCGTTAAATCGACGCAGAGCCTACGGCGTAGGTTGCGTAACCTCCGCCGTAGGATCTGCGTTGGTGTAACGCGGAACCATAAATCCCTTTATTCTGGCGTGATCTTCCGCAACTTTATCTGAAAGTTTGTAAATTACCCAGATAACAGCTGGATTACTTTGTGGTTTCTGAAGACTATTATATCAGAAACATCCAAAACAAATCTGACGAGTCACAGGATTATTTCTCTCTATTTCTCTGAGACCAGTCTGCCTGTTTGCCTTCGGTCGGCGAGTCAAATCGACGCAGAGCCTCTTTTTTTCATACCCCCTCGCTCGCCAAGTCAGCATCTGAAATCCCTCGATTTGAAGGGGTTATTCTCAGCCCCTAGCCCTCGTTATGCTCCCTCCCCCTAGGTGAAAAGAGGAATTGGGACACCACTACCTTCACGGGAACGCGCAAAAGTTAGGGTTAGGGAAGAAAAGGAGGGCGAGGGGGAGTATTGGGACGCACCCTTAGTGTTAATAAACCTCTAGTTAGTGTTAATAAACCTCTAGTTAGTGTTAGTAAACCTCTAGTTAGTGTTAGTAAACCTCTAGTTAGTGTTTAGTAAACCTCTAGTTAGTGTTAGTAAACCTCTAGTTGGTGTTAGTAAACCTCTAGTTAGTGTCAGTAAACCTCTAGTTAGTGTTAGTAAACCTCTAGTTAGTGTTAGTAAACCTCTAGTTAGTGTTTAGTAAACCTCTAGTTAGTGTTTAGTAAACCTCTAGTTAGTGTTAGTAAACCTCTAGTTAGTGTTTAGTAAACCTCTAGTTAGTGTTAGTAAACCTCTAGTTAGTGTTTAGTAAACCTCTAGTTAGTGTTAGTAAACCTCTAGTTAGTGTTTAGTAAACCTCTAGTTGGTGTTAGTAAACCTCTAGTTAGTGTTTAGTAAACCTCTAGTTGGTGTTAGTAAACCTCTAGTTAGTGTTAGTAAACCTCTAGTTAGTGTTAGTAAACCTCTAGTTGGTGTTAGTAAACCTCTAGTTAGTGTTTAGTAAACCTCTAGCTGGTGTTGGTAAATCTCTAGTTAGTGTAAACTCTAGTGTGTTAGAGTCAGTAGTCATAGTTGCAGCTATAGAACAAGACTATAATAGTTAGTCTCAAATATAGCTTGGTGGTAGATATGCTGCTATAGGCCTATGCTGCATTTTTTTATTAATTATAAGTATCTCATAGCCATCACTGTTGTCCATCGTTCTTTGTTGTGCTGTTAATGTAATAATTGCTCGGGGGTCATGTTCTGGTCTCTGGAAAGATCTTAGAGCCAACCTGTGTTGTAATAGATGCTATATAAATAAAGTTGAACTGAATAATGAGCTGATGATCACCTGACTTAGGCTTGAGGGTATGAAGGTATTTGCAGTCCAGCTGGTTGAGGGTCACAACTATGACAGAAGACTGACTGGAGGCAGCAAAGAGTTTGGAGGAGTCGGAGGAGAAGCAGAGCTGGTGCACCGAGCGAAGCTCTTTGGGTAGTTTAGACACCTACAGGAAGACAAAAAAGATGGGGATTTTTCAGAAAGTTCACCAACAGTCTGGACACTAGGCTCTGAATGAGGAGATTTATAAATCAAACTACATTTCTGTGACAAATCACCACTTTGGATTGCTCAGGGTCATGTTCTGGGTCTTCAGAGAGACAATTACTGTTGTAATAGACGCTATAGAAATAAAATTGAACTTTAATTTGAGCAGATTTCTGTTGACAAAGCTGTTCACACACTTCCTTGTAGCAAACACTGCATGTATTTTAACATGTAAGCTCTGTTTGTGAGTTTTGTTTTGTTTTTTATTTTGAATTGAAATTATATTTCGAAAATGAAACAGTAGTGAATACAAAACAATAATCATCAATCAAATCAAAAAGCTGCAGGCAGTGATGAACGGGCCCTCGTGCGTGCAATTTTCAACACTAAAAGTCAAGGACTCAAAACTAAGTCCGATGACACCACCCACGACTTGCATAATGCAAACCTGACATTTACTTTTAGTCCAGTTTGTGGAAAATGGTTGGCCTGGATTTCTCTTTAAAACTTAAACAGTTATAAAGCATTACAAACTGTAACAATAGGGCAAACGTACAGTATTGTTTTGTATTTTGTGTCTTTCAAATAAAAGACAATTTTTTCCAGTCATATGTTCCTCATTCAAGGTTGTTAAAAAAATACTGCTATGATATCGTATCGTTATCGTGACCTCAATATCGTGTATCGTACCGTATGGTGAAATAAGTGTATCGTTACACCCCTATTAAACATATATATTAAACATTGTTTATGTCTGTACCTAAAAGGAACCTTTTTAAAACCGTCTCTTGCTTGTTGCTTAGTAACCGTTGAAGACCCACCTTGTCCATGCTGATGCTGTTGCTGCTGAGCTGCAGCTTGTAGAGACGCACGCTGGAGACGGTGGAGTAGGCCAGCCATCCTCCACACGGAGACACCGCACTGCAGCAGATCTGATCCTCTCCCTACAGAGAGTCAACCAATCATTCCTTTATTGTCATTATAAGCAGTGCGAACAACGAAATTGGATATCAACTCTGTGGTGTTACAACAACATAAAAAAAACAGGACAATGAAATAACAAATAATAAAAAGCATGTATCAACTAAGATCTGCTACTAAGCCTGTATAATAATAAATAAACAGTGAAACAGCTGGCTTGTACCAGGTTAAAGTGCAAGAATGGCAACATAGCAGCATCAGCTTAATTAGTGCATTACAGTATTAAGAGCACAGATAGCCCTGGGGAAGAAGCTTCTCTGAATCTGGTGGTGCGTGTTTTCATTGATCTGTAGCTACTGCCAGAGGGCAACAGATCAAACCAGTGATGGCCGGGGTGGGAAGAGTCTTTACTGGCTCTTTTGAGGTGCAGAATCAGTTTCCAGCAGTGGTGGCAGCGGGCAGCGCATCATTTTCTCTGCAGCTTTCACCACATTCTGCAATGACTTTTTGTCCGCTAGCGAGCAGCTTGATACCACACTGAGCTGCAGTAGGTAAGGATGGATCAGTAGCTGCTCGGTAGAATTAAATCAGCAGTCTCCTCTCCATGTTGTTTCTCCTGAGAACTCTCAGGAAGTGGAGTCTCTGACTGTGTTTCCAGCATCAATAACCCTTTTAAAACCCCAATATTGGCAATAACCCGAATTTGCACGGCCATGTAAACACCAATAACCCCTTTGAATAACCAGAACAGGTTTTTAAAAACCTGAATATGAGCCCTGGGTTACTCCTTTTCTAACCCAAACATGAATTTGTTTTCTGCACATGTTCTGTTCACAAGGAATCCTGCTCTTTTGAGTCCAGGAAGTTCTTATAAACACGGAGAAACCAAGACCAGGAGGAGACTAATCACTTCATAAATGTAATGAAGGATATGAACATTTCTGCATTTGTAGACGGTAGAAAGTACCGGGATAGACAGATTTACAAGAAGGTGAGAGAAAAGTTGCGGGAAACAGCATTTGTTTTGAATTTGGATACAGGAAGAAGAAGCAGAAATGACGGGAATTGCATCATCACGTTCTCCGTGCGTCGCTGGTTTGATCCAGATATCCTGAATGATTAATTACCATGTAAACAGAATATTCCCAATGTTTCAGTAACCGGAATATTAGCAATAACCCGAATTTTGACTGCATGTAAACGTAGTCAGTGACTCTGACTCGGCCGCACACACCTGTCAATCAAACTAGCTGTGCAGGATCCAGGACCCCTGCATGCAGGAGCCCCGCCCTGCAATCTGCCTACCACACATGACAACCAGACCCATGATGGCCAAATGCTTCATTAGATCTTCTCGGTTAACTGTAAAGCTGCATTTCAAAATAAAAGCCTTACATCAATAGGAACAAGCTCATTCATTTTCACTGGAAACGTGTGTTTCCTGAAGCTTCAACTGAGAAGGACACAGACACAACAACACACCTTCTTCTTGAGCTGGATCAGTTTCTCAGGTTTTCTCTTTAAGGGCAGACTGTCACCCGGCTTTCCTGTGAACAAAGAATAAACACAGGCCAAGTAGGGTTTATTCTTCCTTTTAAATATGGATTTCCATGAAATCTTTATCATCTGCACCACACACACTAAACCAAAACCATCTATTGTGATCTAAACTGATTTTTGTCTTCCTTTAGAACCAATAAACAGTTTCTAATGTTTGTTTCTTTGTGTAGTTCATCTCTGTGTCTGTTACGATCCACGTGGCACCAGATCTGCAGCAGGTATGGATTCCAGAGAGGAGAGATTGTATATTTTGCCTTTGTGGTGTTAAAAGTCATGTGAACCAGTTCCTGATGTGCCTGCAAATGGATGATGCTTTTCAGGAACATGTGGTGTTGGAATCAAAATGTCAAAATGTCCTTCACAAGAATCGTGTATCAGAGAGCAACGTAAAGTAAAAGTTTTGCTAAACTGTTCTTAACTACTTAGTTTAATTCCTCTTTAATTCAGAATTAAAATGAAATCTGATTTAAAATGAGTAAAAATGACCATGTAAACACCTAATTCCAAATGAAAATGGCCATCCCGAATTAAACTTAATTCCGAAGTAAGTGGCTGGTTTATTCTGATTTTAAATCTGAATAGAATAATTCCAGATCATGTAAACACTCATTCCTCTTTAAATTAATTCTGGTCTTTCTTTCTGCTCGTTCCCTCGCCCGTCTGTCTCCATGATCTTATATTCCGCTGGGCTGGTTTTCCAAACAAAGTTTCAAGATGCAGCAGCAGTAAACGCTGGTCAAGAGCAGAGACCATTTATTTAATCAATAGAAATCATTAAAAGAACAGATGGAAACAGGAAACATAACAATTGTGAGCTTTTCAAAGTTGTAGCGGCTAAGTTAGTTTTTCTTCCGGTAGTTTAACTTCCGGTCCCCCCCCTATCCAATCAGAACCTTCCCAACCCCCAGACCTGGAGAGGAATTGGAGAAAGACCATCAAACGTGTTTTCCATGTAAACCTCAATTCAGAATTACTATTTCCATGTAAACTGGAAGGAAAATAGTTTAATTGGGAATAATTAAATTCCGAATTAAAAAACATCACGTAACCGTGGCCAATGTCAAGTTAGAAAGGATATATCTTTAGCCACTTGGCTCAAAATTAAAGCTGGCGTCCACTGAGATCTGGTTTAAGTAAAGTCACATAGGATGAAAGATTCCATTACCATATTGGGTAATTTTAGTAGAACTACAGTCTATGGTTATTACAAAAAAGTGACAATAGCCCCTTTCACACAGAGATTCCGCAATATTGGTGTAAAGAAGTCCTGCCAATACGCCGCCTTTGTTGGTTCACACAGAACCATACAACGCCGGCATAACGCCGCTCCCGTCTGTAAATTCACACAGCATGCCGGCGTTCCGCAATCAGAGGCGTGACGACAGCGTCAGCGTCTAGTGGCATGCCGGCATGCCGGCTGTGTCATTCACACAGACCCCGTTTCGTCTCTGTGACGGCTCTGTGACTACCTCCGCTGCCGGCTTATTGGTGGGGCCACTTGGCCCCCCCATTCCGCCTCCGTGACTTTCACACAGAACAGCGAGGCGGCTTAAAGGCGCAACGTTCCCGCCTCGAACTGGCTGTGTGAAAGGGGCTAATGTTAAAAGAGGTCCTTTAATGTTCTCCCATAACTTTTAAGTATTTTATTGACTACCCTATAAAAGGGTTCATTTCTCCATGTATTGGGAACTAGGCAACACCCTGATCTTGATTGTCCAAAAGACTCACATTTGTGTTGCAGTCCACCAAAGATGCTCTTTGATACATGATTCATGTGCATAACACTTTGATTCAAAAGAGTTTGCAGACGTGGGTGAAGACGGCTCGCCATGATGATGCCGTCACTTCCTAGTGTGGGGTTTTCTCACCGTGTCCGTCGCTCTCCCCCAGTTTCCACAGCTCCAGGTGATCAGGAAACTGGAACAGCAGCAGTCCGGCCTTCTTGGCACAACTAACCAGGCTTCTCTACAACAACAAGAGACAGAGTTGAGCATGTTGCCTTGGCAACAGTTACAGCCGCCTGTAAGATGGTGGTTACTTGGATGTGGGAAAAAGCAGAGGACACGAGAAATGATCCAGGCTGAGTTGGATTTGGGAAACCGCTTGGTGATGAGACGGTGACGGGACGCACAGCAGAGAAAAGGAACCATACTACCGATACGGTGGAAAACCCTCCCTGTCTGATATGATTTTTACAATTATACAAGGCTTCAAATTGCGGAGATCAGCCCCATCGCGACCCGATTAACTGGATTTGAACGGGAGAAAATAAAAAAGGATTATGAGAAAAACTACAATAAGTACAGTAAGACAAATTGTGACTGGCGCGTATTTCACTGCACATTTATTTGATTTGTTCAATGGTGAAAAAATTGGCAAAATAAATGAAAAACTGCGAAGAACCATTGTTCGGTGTTATTCGGTATTCGGCCATGTGTTTATTATTATTTTCGGTTTCGGCCACAAATTTTCATTTCGGTGCATCACTACCTAAAAATATGGAGATATTAATAAAAGGCCATATCGCCCAGCACTAATTGGAGACACATATTTGATGTGGTTTCCAAAATAAAGAGTTTGAAAAAAAGAAATTACAGATATGAAAACCTTAATAAATATATGTAGAATCACAACAGAAAACAAACATTCTCTTCAACTGCTCCAATGTTGAACACCAGTTGTGCTGCAGAGAACCATGAAGAAACAAGCCAGTCAGCGTATAAAGTGCTTGACTCAGAACTGCTGGACCGTTACATCACAGATCCAAAAAAAAAAAAAACAGATTTAATTTATAGACAGTGTGCTTCTCTCCGTTTACTCACGTGTGGGAAAACGATCTTCCTCAGCGCTGCCTCCGGGCTGTTCTTCTCCACCTTGTCCAGCAGGGGGCGCACCACCAGCTGGGTGTCCACACCTGCAGCAGCAACGCAGTCACGGTCACATTCAACTCTGCATCTCATCAGCTGCATTCAACTTACTAACAACTATTTAACCCACAGGATCTGATGACATGGAAGCAGAACAGAACATTTATCATCTAGTTATTCTTCCTGTTAAGCCTCTGTATGTGTTGTAATAATAATTAAAGCTGTAAGCAGCGATGAACGGTCCTCCACCCTTGTGCACGTTCAGGCTGCAGTGGAAGCTTGTATGACTTGATGTAGATTCTTCAGAACTGGACATTTAGCGGATGACACCACCCATGAGTCTCTATATCAAACCATTCAAAAGTTATGGCAGAAAGTAGGAACTATCAAATATGGACCAATCAGATGAAGGGGGGGCAAGCTTTTTGGCGTCTATCGTCACCACGTTAATGCTTTTGAAAGAGAAAAGTAATGCGTGTAGTCGCAGGATGGAGACGCACATTTTGATGTATAACACACCTGGGTGCACGTTACGGTAAAAAAAAGGATGAAAGATAAAAGCATCAATGTCTATTTCCCAAAAGTGGATCCTGTTTACTTAATAATTGTTTAATAATGATTGATTCATGCTGCTGTAAGGTAAATCTTCCCAATAATCTAATATAAGGGTTAGGGTGAGTTTAGCACCGACCTCCAGAAACCACAGCGGTGTCCGTGTGGACCAGAGCCCTCACGTCGTGGGAGTGGTTCTTAAAGGTCCGGGTTCTGACCCACTGCTGCTCCTTCTGGTCCACGGTGGCCGAGAGCAGCTGGAACTGGACGACGGTTCCCTCGGACGTGCCGGCGATCACGCTGCTCTGGTCCTGTCAAACATGCACAGCCGTGTCTGAGTCTGCAGGGTGAACGGGGTTGAGAAGCTCGTGCTCGTCAGTCTCTCACCTGGGAGACGGCCAGCGTCAGGACGTCCCACTTGGTGACCAGGTGAGTTCTGACCAGAGTTCCCGTCAGTCCGTCCCAGACCTGGACCTTCCCCGCGGAGTCGCCGCTGATGACGGTGTTGTCGGGCAGGAAGAGCAGGTCCCAGACCACCACCTCCCTGCTCTTGGCCGACCCCGCGCCGCGCTCCACCAGCAGCCGGTGCGTGGCTAGGCCTGGAGGAACAGAACCAGAACATCATAGTTCAGTCTCGTTTACTCTGGAGCAGTTTAGACCGGACTGCTCTAGTGTTGCAGATGTTACACAAGCACGGCCTTCACAAGAAAAGTCTAAGGGCCAGTCCCAATCCCCCCCAGTCCTACTTTTCAGCCCTAAATTTTGCGTGTTGCCGTGAGGGTAGTGGTGTCCCAATTCTTCTTTGCATCTAGGGCTAGTGGACATAACGAGGGCTAAGGAGTATGAATCTAGCCCTTAAAAGGGAAAGTTAGTTTTTTTTACAACCTGGACCTTATTTCTGGCATTTTTTATGGTCGTATACTCACCCAGGTTTGGTGTCATCTGGAGTCCTTCGGAAGATATTAGGGGGTTTTTCTGCGAGCCGCTAGCGAATGGGGGCACAGCGGGACACAGACGATGCAGCGTCTAAATAACACATGATTGCCGCGAAACTCTTCATTTCTTTTATGAATCACTTGCTTCCAGGACCTGTTGTAACATTGTGGCGTTGTCTGTGTAACAAATAAATCAGTTTGTAAACAAGACCTCTGAACTCATGACGTCATCTCTGTGCGCGTCCCAGACACAGCTCCGTGTACAGCTGGAGTTCACTACTGTTAGTTTACTGTTAGTTATTTGAAACATGTCTGAATATTTGTCAAATTCTGAGGTTGTGGACGACAACTTTGAATATGATGGACGTCCTTTCCGTTTTGAGCCGGAGTATACGGCTGAAGAGCTCACTGAACGGAGGACAGAGTGCGCGCACAGAGATGACGTCATGAGTTCAGAGGTCTTGTTTACAAACGGATTTATTTGTTACACAGACAACCCCGGATGTAAACAACAGGTCCTGGAAGCAGATCTAGAGATTCATAAAAGAAATGAAGAGTTTCGCGGCACTCATGTGTTATTTAGACGCTGCATCGTCTGTGTCCCGCTGTGCCCCGTTCACTACCGTTATATGGAGAAGAGGCTCGCAAAAAACTCCTAATATCTTCCGAAGGACTCCAAATGACACCAAACACCTCTGGGTGAGTATACAACCATAAAAAATGCCAGAAATAAGGTCCAGGTTGTAAAAAACCGAACTTTCCCTTTAAAAGCGAGGGATTTCAGATGATGAATCGCTGACCGAGGGCCAGAAGAATTTCCCAGAATGCTTTACATCATAATTTGCAGACTGAATCAAACAAAAAAACGTGGCGAACATTTTTTATTTTTTTGTGAATAAAATCAATATTTTGAGTTAGTTTCTGCTAGCGAGAAATATATATTTTACTTTCATAATATTCACTCAGTGAATGTACATAATCACTCGCTTGCTCGTTGTTGAGAAGTCTTTTCAGATCTCACCAGAATAAAAGCTGATTTATGGTTCCGCGTTACACCAACGCAGAGCCTACGGCGTAGGTTACACTGCGATGCGCACCGTACGCAGCGCGTCGCTGCGTAACCTACGCCGTAGGCTCTGCGTCGATTTAACGCGGAACCATAAATCGCCGGCGGTTCTTCTCATCCTGAAAACATGGGAGCAAATTTCTTAACAGGCGTTATTTGGATAAACTGAGCCCAGGTTGGGGATCTTAACGGTTACTTTTACACCTGAAAAAATATTAAAACTTAATAAAGTGGCATATTAACAGCACTACAGCTGAAATTAAAACAGCTTTTATCTCTGGGCTTCCTGATATGGTGTGACGTTTGTGCAAACGTAACTACGCAGTCGCTTACGTACCCGAACGTAAACCACGCAGTGACGTAGCAAGTGGTGTCCCAATCCCTAGGGAACATTACAAGGGCCCTACGCCTGTGGCTTCATTTTTAGTGAAGTGGTAGAAAGTAGGGGGGGGATTGGGATTTGTACTTAGTCTTTGTATAAATATTGCATATTGCCTCAGCCTGCAATAAAAAAGTGGTCAATTCATGATACTTTCTCATCTCCTAATTTTTATACCTAATAATTCAATGTCAGTGTCATGTACATGAGACAACAATATTGAAGAAATTATGGATTTTACGCTGTGATCGGTGATCTCCCTCAAAATCCTGATCGGTGCATCTTTATTATTCAAATGTCATTGCTTTGCTCCAAGCATACGAAGCAAATTAAAAGAGCATGATCTTTAGTTCAGAGCGGACCGAAAACACGAGATTCATTGATTTTTATTTTATGCTGGTAGCATGTTGTTAGCATTTCGGCCCTTTGAGGAAATATTAATTTGGCAAGTATTGAAAGTTGCCCCGTTTGTCTTTTTTTAGTGAAATGTACACAGTCTTTGGAGCGTATGTTTCTCGACTCCCATCCCTACACATGACCCATTTAAAAAGTTATAAATGATAGCTGGTTGTGTGCAGATCCATTCAGGATGGAGTTACCCGTCTGTGTGTCAAAGATTCTGATCATGTCCATCATTCCAGCTGCGATCTGAGTGCCGGAGGGATGCCAGGACAGAGAGACGATACGACCTGGAAGACAGGAACAAGCATTCGCTCATGCACATTACAATATCCACCTGTTTTGCCCTAATTACTTTGGAGACATATTCTGAAGGATTTAAAAGCATTTCAATGCAAGTATTAAGACTCAGATTGTCCCCTGACCTTTCTGTCTTTCAAGGTTACTCTGAAAGCGAATGCTTTCCTCCAGAACTTCAAAAATCTTCACCGTCCCGTCTTCACAGCCAACCTGTTACACAGAAAAAAAAAAAACACTTGTTTAAGTCAAACCTGAATGATCATTTAGGCTCATCACTGGTTTCAACCCAGATTAGTCACAATTAGGGCTGGGGATCCATTCCAATGTCAAGAATCAATTCCGATTCTTAAAATTCTGAATTGATGATGTGGGTTAGTGTTATTAAAAATGTTTTTGGAGCTGTTGCCTGAATTATAGGCTCTGACTGTAAAATAACTAGTGAAATAATAATGTCACAATAATTATTGTGAAATAAGTAACTAACTAACTAACTCAAATAGGCTTTTCAATATCCATTTAAAGTGCAAAAATCATTTTAGCTTGTCTAATTTATTCCGTCACCAGACACACAGCTGGCATGAAGCATCAGGCATTCTTCAGGTGTCATGACAAACTATGTCCGATAACAGAATAAATCAAACAAGCTATAGTAAATATAGATAATATGAACTTCATTGAACTAATATAACATTTTAAAATGCACGCTGAAATATCCAAACACTGAACATTGGTTGTGCACGGGTGGGGGTGTGTATGAGCGTGTCCGTGTCCGGCAATTCAATGATCTGCAGGTTTTGCCAGCATACGGTTGACTGGACATGGAAGGATACGTGCGAAGAAAGATCATGTACTTTAACAGCGACGTCTGTAATAGGTGGAATCATAATTTTGTATTACAGTACGACGCGCTCTCCTCACGTGGAGCGAGCGAGGTCCGTTTACAACGCAGCTGGTTGTCTGTGCGAGCAGACATAAACGCATATGGCAGCATAAAAACAGGCTCAAACAGCAAGTCATTTCCAGCATTAACAGTCCTGCTCAGCCTGCTGTCTGTACGGGGTAAACTGTGGTTCTGTATTTTCTGAGCTGGTTTCTCAGACGGCCGCTTCGACATGTTTGTTTTGTTCACGAGGGCAGCGGGGGCGGGTGGGGGGAGAGAATCGCAGTGTCCCCGGCTTTTAGTGACCCCTCTTTAGGCATTTTCACAAAAGAAAACTTAATTTAGTTCAAGAGTTTTAAAAACCCAGTGCTTTGTTAACACACTGCAAAAACTCTAAATCTTAGAATATTTGTCTTATTTCTAGTTAAAATGTCTAATTTTTAGTAAAAAAAAAAATCTCATTACACTTAAAACAAGACTCATTACCAGAAAAATAACTTGTTATTTGACAATTTTCACCTGTTTCAAGTACATTTTCACTTGAAATAAGTAGAAAAAAAATTGAACAACATTTATCTTCTCATTACAAGCAAAAAAATCTTGTTCCACTGGCAGATTTTTCTACTTATTTTAAGTGAAAATTTACTTGAAACCGGTGAAAATTGTCAAATAAGTTATTTTTCTGGTAATGAGTCTTGTTTTAAGTGTAATGAGTTTTTGACTAAAAATGGGACATTTTAACTAGAAATAAAAAATATTCTTGAGTTTTTGCAGTGCGCTACCGCTGCTCTCCGTCCATTGATAGTTTGACACCACGGATGTGTGAATTAAAAGTGTTTTTTTTGCCATTTTCGGCCGAACAATTTCGGTTACCGAACAATTTCGGTTACCGAACAATCGGTGCATTACTACTGCTAAACAGCGGCGGCGGAACGTAGCGCTGCGCGGCGTTCCCAACGTTGTGTACGCTACTGTACATACTCACCGGTATTACGGTATATGAAAAATAAACACCGGTATTCGGTATGAACCGGTATACCGCCCAGCACTACGTAAAATCGTTTTTTTTTTTCAACACAGGCCTAGTCCCAGTATGTACAGTAAATGAGTTTTGATAATCGGCAGACTTGGCGTGCTCACTCAAAAAGAGCAAAAGTGTGTCACCGGGTGCCAGTCCAAAAAAACATATCATATATGGCTGAAACTCGTCCAATTTTCTGCTGCTGTGCAGTGATTTACCATATATTAAAGTTTTGTACTTCAAGTGAGTGCTGTCGGAGTTTTTTAAATGAGGTTTGACTCACAGCGAGCAGCGTCTGCTGGGGGTTGTTCCTGATGGTCCAGAGGGGTCCCCCGTACGCCTCCACCGTGTACTTGGGCCTCAGGTTCTCCAGGTCGTACTCTGTGATGTCTCCACTTAAACCAGCACCGAACAGACGCTGGCCCACCCAACACAGAGACTCCACGGCTCGGCCTTCACGTCCGGGGATCACCTGGACATTCAGACCAAAAACAGCTAGAAACACTTCCTCCAGGTCCGGTCTGAACAGATCCGTTACAGGACTGCATTAAGAAACTAGAATTGTACCTTTTCCCTAAAGTAGTTGTCAGCAAAGTTGAAGATCTCCAGGGCTCCGTCGGCGCGGGCCACGGCCAGCCGCTCCGTATGCCGGTTGAAGGCCATGGCACTGATGGCGCTGGGCATGTAGTCGAAGAAGCGGACGCGGTGCACCTTAAACTCTCCCATCTCGCCCTGCAGGAGAGAAAACAACGGTAGCAACGCAATCAGATTTTAAAGTGGTTTTTGGAAAATATGGACCCAGTGTCCAGCAGTACATAGACATTTTAGGGCGATATCTGCTCCCACCCAGATGTTTCTCAGGGAAGACCTCGCATATTTACAGATCACTAACATTCAGGACAAACGGAGCCGTGTCAAGCTTTGTGCCCTCATCCATCACACTCAGAAATAGCTGATTTACCCATTTTTTTTTTTTTTTGTACCTGCGTTTAAACAAATTTTTAAAATAATTTCCTTAAATGTATTTATTATGCACTTAATGGGGGAGTTATTTTTATCTCTTTGTTCTCTCTTATTTTATCCGTGCTATGGTTTACACCATCTAAGTCTAAGCAGTACTTGTGATTTCCCAATGGATGTTGCTTTACATTGATTGTGTGGTTTGTTTTTGTATTGTCCTGTCACCAGTACTCTAGTTGTATAAAAAAAAAACAATCAGGGGGATGGTGGATTTCATCATAAGGGGACAGATAATTTGTGCTGATTACAAATAATATAATATATTACAAATAATAGCAGTGACCAAAACACCTGCAGAAATACTGCAGGAATGACATAGCAGCAGTTAAATGCAGCCTTCTGTAAGCTTTAAATATCCACTGGGCTTACATCAAATACATCAAAACACAACAATTAAAAACACTTTCATGAACTTATCAATATGACTCTGTCCTTCACAGGATAAGTAACATGGATCACTGCAAAAACTCAAAATAAGAATATTTGTCTTATTTCTAGTTAAAATGTCTCATTTTAGTAAAAAATAATCTCATTACACTTAAAACAAGACTCATCACTGGAAAAAACAACCATTTTCACCTGTTTCAAGTAGATTTTCACTTAAAATAAGTAGAAAAATCTGCCAGTGGAACAAGATTTTTTTGCTTGTAATGAGAAGATAAATATTGTCTCACTGGCAGATTTTCCTACTTATTTCAAGTGAAAATTTACTTGAAACAGGTGAAAATTGTCAAAGTTATTTTTCTGGTGATGACTCTAAATGTTGAAATAGCAGTAAAACCACATTCATTGATGAAATGACATAAGATGGAAAGGTGGGATGGCAGTTTTACAGGGGGGATGATTTGGACTGTTTTTATTTCTCATCTCGAGTACTGCCTGTCACATATGTTAACTGTACACGCATTGACGCTGATGCTTTTACACAAACGCAGTTCTTAACGGATAAATAAAGTTATTTGATTGATTGATATTTCAGCAAGCCAATGCAAAACCACAGACTGCATCAATCACAACAGCATGGCTTCCCACGGCCAGAGTCCAAGGGCTGAACTGGCCAGCGTGCCTTTTAGCAACAGAAAACATTTGGACCATCATGTAACAAAGATCCACCAATCAAGGTTGGGGACTGTTGAGCAGCTAGAATCCTGCATCGGACAAGAAGGGACAACATTCCTCCCCTAAAGCTCCAGCAACTGGTCCCTTCCCTTCCCAGACCTCTACACACAGTTGTAAAACAAAAGCTAGATCATGGTTAGTGGTGGAAAAAAATATATTGCTGTGCTCTCTGTCGCAATAAATAATCGATAATGACGGCAAATATCGATATTTTATTACAACACATAATGGATTTAGGCGGTTGTCATCGCACCATTGTTCATGCACTTTAATTTGTTCAACAGTGTTTACATTTACAAGACTAGGAGACAGTGAGATACTATACAAAATTAAGTTTCTTACTGACTTTTCAGTATTAGAAACAAAGCAGTGCACTGTCCTGGTTTATATAAAACACGTTATTAATGTTCATGCACTTTAATTTGTCCAGCTGTACAGAGTTTACATTTACAAGCCTAGGAGGCAGTGAGGAAATATACAAATGTACTTTCTTTGTACATTGTATGAAGTTTTGGCATTGAATAAATGCATAACTACAGACGTTTTCCTTTTTATGGGTATTTTTTCTTTTTCAGTCACATATATATTGATATATCGTAGATATCGTGTATCTTGATATTATCATTATCGTGGGCCACATATCGCCACAGTATTGAATGGTGAGTTACCGTATCGTCCCACCCCTAATAATGGTAAACATCTCCTTATTACAACTTTTCTGAAACGTGTTGCTGCTAAACTCAAAATCAACTAATATTTCCATTGAATGGCAAAACGTATCACTTTCAACATCTGGTGTGTTATGTTCTATTGTGAATAAAACATGGATTCATGAGACGTGAAAAGCCTTTAATTTTCTGTTTACATTGTGCAAAGGGAGCTTACTTCATTGGATTGGGGTTTGTACTTCTTGTATACTCATGAAAAGTGAAATTAAACTACAGACACACCAGTCAGTCAGAATCCAGTGAAAGTTTCCTCTGCAGTATTTGTCAAGTATTTTGGGATTACAGTTTAAGGAAGATATAAATACTCAAGGGACTACTATTTCTAACTGGGTGTACAGGACTGTCTCAGAAAATTTGAATATTGTGATTTTCTCTAATGCAATTACAAAAACAAAAATGTCATACATTCTGGATTCATTACAAATCAACTGAAATATTGCAAGCCTTTTATTATTTTAATATTGCTGATCATGGCTTACAGTTTAAGAAAACTCAAACATCCTTTCTCAAAAAATTTGAATATTCTGGGAATCTTAATCTTAAACTGTAAACCATAACCAGCAATATTAAAATAATAAAAGGCTTGTAATATTTCACTTTGTAATGAATCCAGAATGTATGACATTTTTGTTTTTGCAATTGCATTACAGAAAATAAAGAACTTTATCACAATATTCTAATTTTCTGAGACAGTCCTGTATATGCCTATAATTTCCAGCTGCTTATACTGATTATTTACGTATAATCAAAGTCCATATTTCCAGGTGACAACTGGGTTTAGGTTAATTTACGTAAATAAATTAAAAACAACTTTTTTTTAAGGTTTACTAAAGGTACCATTCCTAGGATCCCATTTCCTCCCCCGTTTATATCTTATTTATCAATTTAGAGAAGCAAACAGTTGATACAAAACACGTGAACCAACTCGGGCGTCCTGCCTGTTTAAAGCAAAGAAACACCTCACAGTTTAATAGTAACAAAATGTTATTTTCACAATATTACTGGTGGAAAAAGCTCTCACTTACCCACTAGTTTGGGACAGAAGCGCCTCGGTGTTTTTACTGGCGCACGTTTCGGCGCAGCCCTGGGCTGGACCACGTGGTTCCCCTCTGAACCGGAAGTGGACCTGTAGACGGAAGTACGTCATCACGCTGACGGGACGTACTGCTCGCGGGAAATCCAGACTAGCACTAGAAGTCCTCGTTTGTTTATTTAACGTTAGTTGTTGTTAGTTGTTCGCTTTAAAGTGCTCCTTTGGGAACATTTTATCTTTGCTTTAAATTCAGTATAATTTAAATGTGATGGTGCAAATAGTTGTAAGGTAAGAACTTTGAACTAACTTCATCACAGACACTTTCAAATTGAATATTGTGTATAGCTTTTTATAATTTATAATTAACCTTTTTTACTCATTCGTTTAATAAACAATCACACATTACAATTAAGACACTTTTTCACAACAACTTACCGAAAAGGAGACAGATCCTAGGGGCCCAGAGAGGTTTATATTCTGACACTTCCCAGTCTTTAAGTTTGTCTACATTAGATAAAGCCACTCAAACTATATCAAATGGCCCTTTATTCCCCCCAAAGTCAAGGAAACTCATTTTAATAATAAAATGTATCCAACCGCTGAATTTTTGAGACAAAGATTTAAATTTGAAGTTGACCCCTGTGCTTTTTGTAATGAATCTGAAGAATCACTTGATCACATGTTTTTATTGTGTCCTGTCTCACAAATGTTTTGGTATGAAATTAGAAATTGGCTATCTTTAAAAATGAATGACATTCCAAAATTAGAAATCGTTAACATTATTTTTTATATAGATACTATTGACAAATCAGTGTCCTTGGTTAATGTCATTCTCTCACTGGCTAAATACCACATACATTGTTGTAAGTGGAGAAAAATTAAGCCCTCTTTCCACTTTTTTATTAATGATTTCAAAAGTTTTTTTTTTTTCTTTAAAAAATATTAAGTCAAATAACTCTGCAAAAAAATTATTAACCGATATATCAAAGTATCTAGCAAAAAAAAATCCTAGGGGCCCAGAGAGGCTCCTAATGATGATGAAATACTACACAAAAAATAATGACACTTAGTTATTAACTAACATGTAATCACAAATGTTTTATTTTAATGTCCTGGTAACAATAACTTTAATTGATTTGGAAACATCAAGGCCTGCCTTAATCTTAACATGTGAACTCCCAGCTTGTGGAGTTACTTTTAACTGTTCAGTTATATGACTGATTGAACTTAGCTGCATTAAAATCATGTTCACCTGGAGCAGAGTTGATTAATTCCTATTTAGTCAGTGTATTGAATATTGTGACCGATATATCAGTAGATGTATTTCAAAACAGAGAATAAGCTCTTACACTAATTATGGTTTGGTATAGACCAGGGGTCGGCAACCCAAAATGTAGAAAGAACCATATTGGACCAAAAACACAGAAAACTAATATTTCTGGAGCCGCAAAAAATGAAAGGTCTTGTATCAGCCTTAGAATGAAGGCAACATATGCTGCATGTTTCTATATTAGTTATAACTGGGGGAAGATTTTTTTTTCATTATGCACTTCGAGAAAAAAGTCGAAAGGTCGAGAAAAAGTAAAAATGTCGAGAAAAAAGTTGAAATGTTGAGAAAAAAGTTGAAATGTTGAGAAAAAAGTTGAAATGTTGAGAAAAAAGTTGAAATGTTGAGAAAAAAGTCAAAATGTTGAGAAAAAAGTCAATGTCGAGGAAAAAAGTCAAAATGTTGAGAAAAAAGTTGAAATGTCGAGAAAAAAGTCGAAATTTCGAGAAAAAAATCGAGATTAAAAAGGAAAGGAAAAAGGAAGAAATAAAGAGGAAAAAAGGAAAAAAAGAAGAAAAAAAGGAAAAAAGGAAGAAAAAAAAAGTCAAACATTTTTGAAAAAGCTCCAGGAGCCACTAGGGTGGCACTAAAGAGCCGAATGCGGCTCTAGAGCCGCGGGTTGCCGACCCCTGGTATGGACTAAGGCAGGGATTCCCAAAGTGTGGTGCGCGCACCCCCAGGGGTGCGCAAGCTGCCTCTAGGGGGTGCGCGAGATGAAAAATGTAATGGCGGTCTGATCATTTTATTTTTTTTCACACAATAAAGATGTGTAAATAAAAATTTCCTTTGTAAAATTTTAAATCAAAAACTGTAATTTTAATGAATAAATAAATGCAGGCTATTCAAAATGCACGTCTGTAATAAAACCCATCCGCACTCTCGCAGCCTGCCCTGCATAATTAATGCTGTGGATGTGTCAGACCCGACACTTTTTCGGGGAGTGTAACGTTCAACTGAACTGTAGGCTATTCTGTAGTAACTGGACTCTCTCTACCAAATGAATTACGTTTGCTTAGTTTGTTTTGGTTTCATCAATTTGTGCTGCAGCTCATACAAGTGTGTGTCGGGGAGGAGAGAGGGGGGCGGGTGAAGGAGCAGAGGGGCGCCTATAATGACGTGCTGCTGTTATTAATCATATACATTACACACAAACGCTGTTAAATACAGAAAATGCACATTTCAAATCTTTTTCAAACATGAGCAACGAGAGGCTCCTCAGTTTCTCTGTGAGCGTCGTCGCTCTGACGGATCTGGTCCTGTTGACGACTAAAAAAAGGCTCCACGGAGCAACTTGTAACAGGCAATGCTATCAGAATACGATGCAAACAGTTAATCTTGGATAAAACATCTTTGTCGCAGGAGTCTAAGACTTCAATAATGGACGGGAACTCATGTCCGCCATCCACCTTCCGTTTGATGAGTTGTCTGAAGGCTGATTTATGGTTCCGCGTTACACCGACGCAGAGCCTACAGCGTAGGGTACGCGGCGACGCACACCGTACGTTGTGCGTTGCCACGTACCCTACGCCGTCGATTTAACGCGGAACCATAATTTAGGTTTAACAGTCCAGCTGCCACGACACATCGCCTGACAGGGGGTTTTCACATGCAAAAATAAGATTTTTTATTTTGAATTATTTTGAACATCATGATTACATACTAATAGCCTAGATTTAGAATACAACATGTTAGTAAGACTATACCAAAAAACAACAAAAAAAAGCATCACATTTTTGGGTGGGGGATCGGGGGTGCGTCAACCTGGTTGAGACATAGAAGGGGGTGCGCGGCTAAAAAAGTTTGGGAACCGCTGGACTAAGGTGTTGAATCTGAGAACATCACAGGTGACTTAATTTGACATTGCAGCTAGAATTGTTTAGAGATGCACGATCAGGATTTTGAGAGCCGATCACCAAGATCAGTATGTGGCGATCCCGATATGACTGATCCCCAATCACAGCGTGAAATCCATAAATACCAGGCCTTACCACTCTTTATTCCTGGTTCTTTTTTCAGTCTCTTGACTCAGTTATTTCTTCATACTTATGGCGGGGTAAACGGCCACGTTTGAACAAAACTCACCTTCAAAAAATTAAGTCTGCAGGTGGCCTGGCCCTCCCAAACTTTCGTTATTATTATTGGGCTGCTAACCTGCGCTGCCTTGCATTCTGGTCCTTCTACTGCAGCGCTGACCGCCCTGATTGGGTGGCCATGGAGTTAAATCCAACTGATAATCTGTCAATTCCTGCCCTACTCGGTTCCTCACTTCCACTTCTTTCACTTAAATCAATCAAAAACCCAGTGGTTAAACATTCTCTTAGAATTTGGGCCCAATTTAGGAAGTTTTTTGGTTTTCACAGCTTCTCTCTTCTTAGCCCCATTGCATCAAATCACTTTTTCAAACCGTCCTGTGAGGACCCCACCTTCCAGGGATGGCACAGGAGGGTATAATCCGTTTTGAAGATTTGTTCATAGACAACACCGTGGCATCTTTCAAGCAATTAAGTAGGAAATTCAGCCTTCCAATGTCAAATTTTGAGAAAGTTCTTGCCACAGACCCACTTAAAAAAGGGCTCATATCATCTTTCTATGGCATGTTACTGGATCTTAGGAGTGCGCCCACAGATAAACTCAAAGCAGCGTGGGAGAAGGGCTTAGGGCTCCCCCTAGTGGAGGATACCGGGGAGTCCATACTCAAACTGGTTAATTCAGGGGTCGGCAACCCAAAATGTTGAAAGAGAAATGGACCAAAAATGAAACGGACCAAAAACGCAAAAAACATATGTCTGGAGCCGCAAAACATGAAAAGTCTTGTATCAGCCTTAGAATGAAGACAACACATGCTGCATGTTTCTATATTAGTTAGAACTGGGGGAAGATTTTTTTTTTTTTCATTATGCACCATGTATACGGAGACATCGGATATTGCAGTCTGTGCATGCTGGAGAATTTCCTCTGGGGCTTCACCCAGAAGTGAAAGGAGACAGCGCGTGTTAAATAGTTGTTGTTTAAACACTTTTAAAAAGATTGTGAAAGAGATTGCAGAAGCTTCATCAGGACACCGGAGTAGGGCTGTTCGATTTTGCCCAAAAATAAAATCTCGATTTTTTTCTCTCAAAATCCGATTTTCGATTGCGATTATTTTGTGAATTGACAAAAGGCAAAGAAATTATTTCAAATATGCTGTTTTTTTATTGAACATTTGCCCCATTGGGCTTTAAGTGCAAACTTTGCTCTTATTAAACAAAAAATTAATGAATAAAGTGCAAAACTCTGTAAAATAAGCTGAAATTTTTTTTTATTAAATATAATAAAATATAAAGTTTTATTTCTGAAAAAAAAATTAGCAAATCAGCACTTGCAAACATACAGTAAGTTATATTTCCAATTAAATAAAACAAGACATTTTCTAATTGAACTTAACTGGGTCTTTGCATGCTAAATAATAATCAACCCATGAAGGAGGTAGAGGTGTGTAATGTCACTCATTACATTTGATATTCACATTTGCAAGTTTTTTGCAAGGAACACGAGCCGGTCTACGGCATCTGGCTTGAGGGATGCCCGGTGGCATGTTACAACGCCCCCTCCTACACTAAAGAGCCTCTCTGATGGGGCACTTGTCGCAGGTATTGAGAGGTATTTCCATCAATCATTAATATGGTATCAATCATTAATATGTGTGCAGACAAGGTTAAAAAAAAAAAAAAAAGTGAAAAATCGATTTTACGATTTTCACGTTTTAACATCGTTCTAATTACATAATCGCGATAACCATTTAAAATCGATTAATCGAACAGCCCTACACCGGAGCAGATCAAAATAAAGTGGAAAAATAAACGGAAGGCGTAACATTGGCGCCAAACAAAACAACCGTCAACCGGAAGTGGCTCTTTGTTGAAATGGTTACCATGGTTACAGCCATGCTCTGGACATTTATCCCATTCTCATGTAAACTCAGACAAGTGATTGGGTCTTCTGGATGTTTATCTGATACCATCAGAAATCCCATTTCTTTGCTGCATGTAAACGTACGGAGTGTCTTCTCTTTGGATGGTTTGATCATGAAGAAAACCTTGTTGTCTGCGGTGTGAAACTTGTTGATGCGCATCTTCTCCTGCAGAGCCAGCGTGGACGGCAGCGCTCCTCCTGATTGGCTGCTGGTGGAGCTGCAAGGGGAGGTGGTGTCGCGACACGACTCCGGTCTGGCAGGAAACGTGATGGGAGACCTGATCTACACAAAAGAGGTACAGCACTGGGACAAACGCAACACAGGCCCACGTCTCAAAGACAAAATGTGAAAAAACCAAAACTATTTGACAGGTATAACCTGGGCTCCAGTTATCACTCCACAGTGGGAACGTTAACTGAAGTGTTTAGGAACAAGTGGAACAAGATTTATCTTCTCATTACAAGCAAAAAAATCTTGTTCCACTGGCAGATTTTTCTACTTATTTTAAGTGAAAATGTAATTGAAACAGGTGAAAATTGTCAAATAAGTTATTTTTCTGGTAATGACTCTTGTTTTAAGTGTAATGAGATTTTTTTTGACTAAAAATGAGACATTTTAACTAGAAATAAGACAAATATTCTTGTTAAGATTTTGAGTTTTTGCAGTGCATCTGCCATACATCTGCATTACATACGGACTATGTTATCACATCCCATTTATTGTATCTGCACTATGTAAATATACTTATTTCGTATTTTATTTATTTATCTAAACTGTAAATATGACATATTCACTGCTCTGCCACATTGCCTTTGCATCGAAATTTAATTTCCGATGCAAATCCGGATTGACAAATAAAGTCTGTTTCAGGCCACATTTACACTTAGCCGGGTATTTACAAAAGCCGACATTTCCCCCTCTAAGTTTTGAAAAATACCATCATTTCCAGGAACCTGCATAAATATCTGTTAAGGTGCTATGAGCAGCCAAACCTACAGGGGGCAGTGTAACGAGAAGATAAAGTCATGCTAGCCAATCAGAATCCTGGAAAAAAACATCAACAAATGACACGAGTAACTTCCAGTTACTTCCAAGATGAACGAGAGTCTTTGGTTTGGAGTGACAGAGAAGTGGAGTTACTTTTAAGTGTGACTTTAGAATATAAAACAGGTAAAATACAAGAAAATATTGACGGTGTCCAAACAAATTTTAAACACAGGTCGCACTCATGACGCTGCACTGCAAAAACTCAAAATCTTACCAGGAATATTTGTCTTATTTCTAGTTAAAATGTCTCATTTTTAGTCAAAAAATCTTATTACACTTAAAACAAGAGTCATTACCAGAAAAATAACTTATTTGACAATTTTCACTTGTTTCAAGTAAATTTTCACTTTTTTCCAGTGATGATTATTGTTTTAAGTGTAATGAGATTTTTTTGACTAGAAATGAAACATTTTAACTAGAAATAAGACAAATATTCATGTTAAGATTTTGAGTTTTTGCAGTGTGGTGATGTTTCTGTGGCATAATGTGACATTCTGAAGCCCAAATTCCCGTTTCTCTCCGTTTACAATCAAACGTGAAGACGGAGTTTTTGCAAATCTCCACTTTGGCCCGAGTTTTCAGAAATGATCGTTTTTAATGACTTTGAGCTTCGTTTTCGTGTAAACGAACGGCCATAACGCATGAAAACACCACCGTTTTTGCTACGTGTAAACGGGCCTAAGTACTGAAATATTGGTTTTTGTGTGTTTTTTGAATAATAAACACCCAAAAATGAAAATGAATTCACATGGCTGCTTTTTCTGCCATAAGTTAAAGCGCCGCCGGTAAAACTGTTAAAGTGCTGTTCCTCTTCTGTCCACCAGGGGGTGCCGGTCATGATCGTAGGACATCACATTCTCTACGGGAAGCAGGTGAAACTGGAGAAGCCGTTCGCTGTGCTCACCAAGCACCCCGGCCATCTGGAGGACGGCCATGACACTAACGGTGACGATGATGCCACACAGGTCGTCATGGAAACCAACCAGCAAGGACCTGCTTCCACCTCTTACTCCGTAACTGCAATCATCAAACGGAAACTGATCTTTAAGACGCGTCCCAAACCCATAATCACCAACGTGCCCAAAAAAGTGTGACAGGAAGCTGTTTCCATATCCCCGGAAAGACTGGTTTCACTGGTAGAAGGCAGGTGATGCTCCCAGAATCACACTTTTAAATAGTTTCAGCTCCTGTTGTGGGTCTTTTAAGTTTAAAACAGTTTTTTTTTGTAGTCTTGTTCTTTTTTGTACATAAATAAATGTTATTTGGAATTGACAGACTTTTGCAGATGTTTATCTTTTCATATTGTGTCCTGTCTGGTTGTTTTTTTTTTTTCCACATCCGTCTTAGACTCATACTGTGAGAATTTGTTGCTTAATTCTGCAATTTTTAGCTCTTTTTACAAAGAGATTGTGTTGTATTGGTCGAAAACAAGTTATGTCAATTGCTCGGCAGTCACCAAAAACGATAATTTCTGAAAACTCCAGGCCACACACGGCCAAAGCTCCGGGGGCCGCCCTCGGGACCGAGCAGACCAGCGAGAGAGCTCGGGGGGCGTCCCCGAGGCCTAGGCCTGGGTCTTGGCATGGGTCTTGGCGGGGGGCGTGACGGGGATTCTTGGCTTGGCTCTGGGACTTGACGGGGCTCTGGAACGTGACATGGCTGCGGGGGTACCCGGGTCCGGGGCGCTGGCCCCCCCTCAAGGGACAGATCCCAGATGTCCCCACAGTCCACATCCAGGGCGGGCTGGGGGGGGACACGGGTCCTCGGAGCTGGCTGAGGGGGGTCCGGGACCATCACCGGAGCAGGGACAGGTGCGTCCGGGACCACCACAGGAACAGGGACAGGTGCGTCCGGGACCACCACTGGAACAGGGACAGGTGCGTACCAAATATTAATGTCCATGGACCACTGGTTCTTAGTAACTGTACCAAATATTAATGTCCATGGACCACTGGTTCTTGGGGTAACTGTACCAAATATTAATGTCTATGGACCACTGGTTCTTGGTAACTGTACCAAATATTAATGTCCATGGACCACTGGTTCTTGGTAACTGTACCAAATATTAATGTCCATGGACCACTGGTTCTTGGTAACTGTACCAAATATTAATGTCCATGGACCACTGGTTCTTGGGGTAACTGTACCAAATATTAATGTCCATGGACCACTGGTTCTTGGTAACTGTACCAAATATTAATGTCCATGGACCACTGGTTCTTAGTAACTGTACCAAATATTAATGTCCATGGACCACTGGTTCTTGGTAACTGTACCAAATATTAATGTCCATGGACCACTGGTTCTTGGTAACTGTACCAAATATTAATGTCCATGGACCACTGGTTCTTGGGGTAACTGTACCAAATATTAATGTCCATGGACCACTGGTTCTTGGTAACTGTACCAAATATTAATGACCATGGACCACTGGTTCTTGGTAACTGTACCAAATATTAATGTCCATGGACCACTGGTTCTTGGTAACTGTACCAAATATTAATGTCCATGGACCACTGGTTCTTGGTAACTGTACCAAATATTAATGGCCATGGACCACTGGTTCTTGGTAACTGTACCAAATATTAATGTCCATGGACCACTGGTTCTTGGTAACTGTACCAAATATTAATGTCCATGAACCACTGGTTCTTGGGGTAACTGTACCAAATATTAATGTCCATGGACCACTGGTTCTTGGTAACTGTACCAAATATTAATGTCCATGGACCACTGGTTATTGGTAACTGTACCAAATATTAATGTCCATTGACCACTGGTTCTTGGGGTAACTGTACCAAATATTAATGACCATGGACCACTGGTTCTTGGTAACTGTACCAAATATTAATGTCCATGGACCACTGGTTCTTGGTAACTGTACCAAATATTAATGTCCATGGACCACAGGTTCTTGGTAACTGTACCAAATATTAATGTCCATGAACCACTGGTTCTTGGGGTAACTGTACCAAATATTAATGTCCATGGACCACTGGTTCTTGGTAACTGTACCAAATATTAATGTCCATGGACCACTGGTTCTTGGTAACTGTACCAAATATTAATGTCCATGGACCACTGGTTATTGGTAACTGTACCAAATATTAATGTCCATGGACCACTGGTTCTTGGGGTAACTGTACCAAATATTAATGTCCATGGACCACTGGTTCTTGGTAACTGTACCAAATATTAATGTACATGGACCACTGGTTCTTGGTAACTGTACCAAATATTAATGTCCATGGACCACTGGTTCTTGGTAACTGTACCAAATATTAATGTCCATGGACCACTGGTTCTTGGTAACTGTACCAAATATTAATGTCCATGGACCACAGGTTCTTGGTAACTGTACGGGTCACTGTCAAGTCCAACTGCCTTTAATTTAAGACGCTAATCAGCTGTTATCCCGTCTTCTCCACTAGTTGCAGCTGTTTTTTCTGATGTTTTTGCCACCCAGTACTCTCCCTCTACCTTCACTCCTTCATCCAGAGCTACACTCCCTTCTACCTTCTACCAAGTATTTATAGGACAGATGTGTTGTCCCTGTATTACTGCGTGTAGTATGGGTTTAGAGGTATTTATAGGACAGATGTGTTGTCCCAGTATTACTGCGTGTAGTGTGGGTTTGACGAAGGCGTCTCCTCACCGGTAAAAAGCCGTCTTGTTGGAGCACCGTGACTCAAAGGACCAGTTCACTGAGATGTGGTAAAGGGGCAGCTCCTTTTCCAGTGGTCAGACACCACACACGCTGATGCTGGAATCTGGTTTTTGAAGTTGTAATGTTAAATATATAAAGCTGCCAAAGTAAATACATTTCTTATGGAGAAATATTTAATCAAATATACAGGACTGTCTCAGAAAATTAGAATATTGTGATAAAGTTCTTTATTTTCTGTAATGCAATTACAAAAACAAAAATGTCATACATTCTGGATTCATAACAAATCAACTGAAATATTACAAGCCTTTTATTATTTTAATATAGCTGATTATGGTTTACAGTTTAAGATTAAGATTCCCAGAATATTCTAATTTTTTCAGATAGGATATTTGAGTTTTCTTAAGCTGTAAGCCATGATCAGCAATATTAAAATAATAAAAGTTTTACAATATTTCAGTTGATTTGTAATGAATCCAGAATGTATGACATTTTTGCATTACAGAAAATAAAGGACTTTATCACAATATTCTAATTTTCTGAGACAGTCCTGTAGAAATGATGAAATGTTTTTGCATATATTTATGTATTTTTCATTGTTGGTTTCATTCTTTTTACACATATTTATTTATTTATACCTTTTATTTATGTATCTATGGACATATTGTTTTGGTCAGGAAGAAAATTACATCAGGAACTTCTGATCTGTGCTATCTACGCCAGATGTTGAAAATGCATTTCTCTTCCTAGGTGAATGGCATTACAGTGAACAAAACATGGATTCATGAGGAAAATAGTTTATTCAGTGGTTTAAACTCCTCTGTCTGCTGCGTGTAAGAGGATTGTGTCTAAAACAGAAAGCGTTTTTAGGGACTGTAGAAGTTCCAGCATCTGCTGATGCTCCAAGTTGGAAACTGAGGGAAATGAAGAAATAAGAGCACCTTTGACATACAGTTGAACGTCAGAAACACAGCTTCCTTTTAATATATACAGCAGACCCTTTTTGAATTTTCAAGTTTAATCTTAAAATCAATTCCGAATAAAACAACAACAAAAAAACCTTAAAAGAGTAAATGCCCATCGCCAGAACAGAAGGTAAAAGAAATCTCTTTGGTGTTCAGTCTTTACATAGTTGACAGAGTGACATGTGACATAAAAATGTTTAAAAAAAAAAAAGACAAAAAATGTCCAAAGTTAAGAAAACTATTTGCTACGAAACATTACTGTTACACAAATGTTATTTGGCACCTTGACAACATAGAGCTGAATGAACCTACAACACTGGTGACTGTAAACTCGTAAACTGCACATTGACCTCTTTAGACAAACATAAATTAGTTAATTGACACTGTTCAACAGGATCAATACAGCTGCATTTTCAGAAATGTTCGACTGTTTGCTTGCAGCAGAACATTGTGCTGTTTAGGGCACATTAGACGGACGGTGTCTGAGAACCAGACCTGAATGATTACTGACTCAAAATCTAAATCAAATGATTTTCTTGTTTGTCTGAATATTGTTGTAATGCTTTCATGTCTGCCGAGGAAGTGTTTGGCTGCTGAATCTTTCCTCTACTCCATAGGAGTCCTCCTTACTGTCATGCTGAAGAGTTTTGACTGGTTTGGCTTTTCCTGTGTTCTAGTATACTTGACAATCAGAATGTTCAGTCTTAACCCTTTACTACTTAGCCCTGACTAATCTCAGGTTTATGTTCTTATATGGCATTTGCCCCCCTGTACCCGGGGCTTCAGCTTATAACTGAGTTAAATAGCTTGAAAATAATTACCATATTTTCTGGACTATAAGCCGCACCTGCATATAAGCTGCACCCGCTCTATTTTTTAAAAAACAATTAAAAAAAGATATGCAAGCCGCATCCGCTCTATTTAAAAAAATATATATATATTTAGCCGCAGATATTTATGTTGTTAGATTAGATATTTACTACATGTACAGAAGGATTTTGAACTGTAAATGATGTACATGTTTGTACCTAAATAGATCTTTCCTAACAGTGTCTTTTAACACGACAGCAACTTTACTGATTAAAACGGGACAGAACCAAGAGAAAATAACCTGTATTTATTTATCTATTTATCTGTTTGAAATCTTCTTCTACCTACTTCTATCTGCTAAAGAAGAAGTAGCGTATTCTTCTTTGCATTTATTTTGTCTTAGTTTTGATTGTAATTCCCGTCAGAGCGCCCCGAGCGGTGGAAGAAAAATCCACAGAATAGCTGCACCTTTGTATAAGCCGCATGGTTCAAAACCTATGAAAAAAGTAGCGGCTTATATTCCAGAAAATACGGTAAACGTTTTAGATTTATGGTGATTTGGATGACTGAGAATCCACAGTGGATTTCTGAATACCTGAATGGAAAGAATTTGGACACCAGACCCAGGTCTGGTACAGTAGATGTTTTTTTTTTTCTTCAGCGATCATGAGGGAACAAAAGTCATCATTTTCACACATGGACAGGGCATCTCATAGTCCAAATCTTAACGCCACTGAGAATGTTTGGGATGTGTTGGAGAACACTTCATGCAGTTCCCAGAATCTCTCATCATCAATTTAAGAGTCAGAAACTCAGGGCAGAGGCAAAAGCTGACATTACATACGCTTATTGAAAATAATGCCATATGATTGTGTACTGAAATCAAAGCTACAGATGGTCAGATAAATGCTAGCATGTAACTTATAATGTTGGCTTTGTATCAAAACATTTTATACTGAGACATTATGAAATAGCTTCTTTTGAAAAGCACAATAAAAATGTTTGAGCCTATCAAACTACTTGTGAGTTGTTGTTTTTTTTAATCCGGAGGTATCTGAGCCACAACATGATTTGGGTGTGTATAAGTGTGTTTGGATCCTCATTGTACTGTGACTGTCTCTTAAAGCAGCAAAATTAACCTTTTCTTTTATAATAAAATCTCAATTTCACTTGAAGATCTGCAAAGATTTGTAGGAAAGTAACCAAAAACCACCAAAAATAACTTTGGACTTGGTCCTGGTCATCTCTTTTGACAACTGTGTATTGCATTATGGCACTACTTCACACATTAACAACAAGCTCACAGAGCTAAAGTTCACGTCTTGACAAAGGTGGGAGACTCAACAAAGTAACGAGAATTTAAATAAGAAATGACCAAAAGACCAAAGTGAATCTCAGACGACTTAACCTCTATGTCTGAGCTAAAAACATGCAAAACTTCCTTTGTGTCACTTTTTAAGTCCTTATGGATTTCACCATCTTTTGTTGGTCTCAAGATATTTTCTAATGATTTGAAGGATAAATACTTTGGAAAAGACTTATGAAACTAGTTTCTTAGGCTAAATGACGGTTCCCTAGTAACTTCTTGGAATGTCGGAGGCGTTTCATCTCCAAACAATAGCTAGCGTGGTCAGTGAGCAAATCTTAATTTTTCTCCTAATATGCATCAGGAAAGCAACTTAGATGAAATATCACTGAAGTGATAGGTTAATGTTTCAGTTCTCAAGGCAAAGCTGGTTGATGCAAAGTTATAATACATGATTGGTATAAAAATCAAGTTAGGCTCGAGGCTAGGCTAGGCTAGGCTAGTCGCTATTCATGAGAAAGGATTGTTCCTTAAAACAGTTTCTGGAAACAGTTTCTGGAAACATACCATTACCAGGTAAACCTAACTGTGGTTAGTTTGATGAGGGTTGTTTTTCAAACCAGGAACAGTGTTTCCTTGTAACTAACAATGCTACAGTTTTATAAATGCTCGGTTGATGTGTGAAGTGTTTCCTGGATGAACTCTTGAGAAAACTGAACACGTAAAGAGTAATTTCTCCTTCTTTTTTTACCTTCTTTATTTGTGTAATGACCAAATGAAAATAAACATTTATACATTCATTGTTGTGCTTCATAGTTGCTCTGTTGAGAATCCATCGACAGACCAAGAAGCTAGCTCTGTGGATTTAGCTGCACGCTACTTCCTGTCCACGTTCAGTATGCAGAGGACGAATGATTACTGTAACCAATTACTCTCAACACGCTCACTGCACCACTGTAGATACTTTAAAGCAGCACAATGTAACTTTCAGCTTTTGTTGAGTTTGGCGGCTCCTTTGGACCAAAGCGGTAGTGCTTTACCAGAAAGAACACTACATTTCCCATGAGCACCAGCGCGTACCGCCGGAAAACTCCTGTCCCCGTAGCTGCATTCGTTTTGATAGTGAATGAAAAAAGACGGGACGGACTTTCAAAACTACTTTTCTGTTTTCAGCGGTCGTTTGCAGGATGGATAGTGAAGAGGTAATGTATCTATTTTTGGCTAAACAATATAATATGACGATGTTGAAAATCACTAAGTTCAACTTGGTTTTTTTAGTGAAGTCACCCCCGCCCCCCTGTCCTGTTTCAGCCAGATAATGCGCCCCAAACTACGCTCTGGTTTTGTTCTACTGCACCTTTTTCCTGTCACGTTTTTTAGAGGGACGTCATAAATTAGTAGTCCAACATACTTACTGACAAAATAAAAATATACTTTACAACCTGTGAATAACTGAATGTTTTGCAGATCAGCCTGCACAATTTTACAGTTCTCAGGAAAAATAGTAGAAATGTTCATTACATTTTCTTTGCATTGCATTCTTTCTTTATAAAGCTTCCTCATTGCGAATTACACAATTTTATGATCACTATTATTATTCTGTGTCTGTTGTTGATATTGTCAGTAATTTTAGAATTACCAAAACCCAAGACGAATGTGAAAACATCCTAATTTTGATTCTTATTGAACATAGAACTCTACATTTACATTTGTATCATAACAATTCTGTCTCTCTTGTCGGACATCCCTCCTCGTCTTTCAGCTCACGCCAGCGAGTGAACGCCGGGCCAATGTTTATTCTTGTCCGGGCATTTAGCTTGTTACTCTCCCGCTTTCTTTTTTTCGCCTTCTCCGTTAAAACTTCAAAGCCGTAAAAATGTGTATTTTTTTAGTGTGGCAGGGTTCCTACCATGCACCTCAAAGTTACATAGTGCCAGTGAAGGCGATACAGATCCCTCAGATCATGACAGAGGTTCATTAAAGCTGTTGGAAGTTGATGTACCATCACAATGATGATGATGAAATATTACATTAAGGTGGAAAACTTACATAGTGCTGCTTTAAGCTCTACTGAAGCTGACCACAAATTTCCACAAGGACATTTGCAGACTTTCACCAAACTTCCTGTAGCATCAGTGTATCTTCATGAGTTGTCTGCATGTCTCGTCCACAGAGGACTCCTCTCATTTCTGCTATGTAATCCGGCATCTCTCCCTGCTTCCTCTTATCTCTGTTATTTATAAAATTAGACCCACACAACCCTGAGATCAGTGCATGTTTTTACACTGGAGCAAAATTACATCTTTTCTGCCCAATCAGATGGCTGTAGGCAGTTTCACCGATTTTAAAGTTGGCTCTCTGTCTGAATAGTTTGGTTATGAAGAACCTCCCTTCTCTGATCTGAAATAGGCACCTGACTAATTTGAGCTATTTATCTTTATTTTTGTCATGTTTTTTGTTATATTCATTACAGTATAGAGTTCTACAGCTTACCCTACTGAGTCCAAGTCTGTATTTTCTTTTGAGGACGTATGTGAACACTTTCAGGTCTGGATTGCGTATACTGGCTTTGTATGAGGTACTGGTAAGCGTGACAGGAAGAGGGAGAGCTGTATGGACCCTGTCATCTCAGAATTCATATTATTCATATTCACACCTTTGTAGCACCAGTGATGATGGTCCCAGCTCTTTGCTCTAGCTGTGCATTGGCTCAACAGAAACCTCACTAGAGTCATACTGCAGTGAAACTTGGCAGAAATGTCCCAGCAGCTTCTCTGTTTCACGCCTCGGCGTATGGCAGGTGATACTGCTCTTCCCTCTTGTTACATCGTTTGGCTACAATTGCCAGATAGAGCACCAACAGAATGACCCAGTAGCAGGCGTAGAGTATCGTCCCCACTGTCAACAAGGCTTTCTCAGTCTCGCTAAAGGGCTCTTGGGTTTCACAGTAGATTGTATATGCAACACCTCCAAGCAGCACCAGAGCCCACACTGTGACCGGCACAGCGCCGATGAGGTTGACCACAATCTTTCTGCGGCCCGATGTGCCCCATCCAGCCTTGTTTATGGTTAACAAGGCGAATATTTTGGCAGGAAGCAGACTGGACATGTAGAGCAGAGAGTAGAGAGACATGAAGATCATGACGAGGCTGCCACGCAAGAAACAGGCATAGGTGGCCTTCACCATGCCGACCAGTTGGACGGTGAGTAGGAAGAGCAGGATGTTCCACAGTCGGCCACGGTAGAAGAGGTGGATGACTGTGGCTACTAAGAAAAAGGGGAAGAAGCCGGTAACCACAGACTCGTAGGTCATCCAGAGGCTGTGCTTGTGGAACCACAGGGCGTTGTAGAGCCACTCGCGGAAGTAGGACTTGCTCCACCGAGTCTGCTGGTTGAGCCAGCGCAGATACTGCGTCGGCGTCTCCGTTTGACACTGCGATCGCGCCGTGAATTTTGTCTTGTAGCCGAAGCTGAGCACCCGGTTGGTGAGATGGCGGTCGTCACCGAAGCTGCACTTGGAGCCTAGAAAGGTCTGGTGGTACCAGTCCTCCAAGAAGCACTGCAGCAAAGAGTTCCTGTACATGCCCAGGGGGCCGCTGATGCACTGGACGCAGCCGAAGTAGGACTGGCAGGCTCGCTCGATGTTGAAGGCCATCCAGTAGCGCACGCTGCTGAGGAAGGATATCCACGAGTCGTACTTATTGAGGATCTGAAAGATGGGAGAGAGACATGTGTTAAACAAAGAAGCTCATTCTGGACAATCTCACTCTGAACCTGAATTCTCAGTTTCCTGGTTACTTTCTGCTGCTCTAAAACTCTTAACTATTGTACTGTCTTTGGGTCAAAATTACCTAATTATCCTATCCTTCTTTCCTCCTGCTCTCTCCTTCCTTCTTCCCTTCCTCCTTTCTCCCTTCCTCTTTTTTTCCCTTCCTTCCTTCTTTTCTCCCTTCCTTCTTTTCTCCCTTCCTTCTTTATTTATTTCCTTCCTTCCTTCCTTCCTTCCTTCCTTCCTTCCTTCCTTCCTTCCTTCCTTCCTTCCTTCCTTCCTTCCTTCCTTCCTTCCTTCCTTCCTTCCTTCCTTCCTCCCTCCCTCCCTCCCTCCCTCCCTCCCTCCCTCCCTCCCTCCCTTCCTTCCTTCCTTCCTTCCTTCCTTCCTTCCTTCCTTCCTTCCTTCCTTCCTTCCTTCCTTCCTTCCTTCCTTCCTTCCTTCCTTCCTTCCTTCCTTCCTTCTTTTCTCTCTTCCTTCCTTCTTTTCTTCCTTCCTTCCTTCCTTCCTTCCTTCCTTCCTTCCTTCCTTCCTTCCTTCCTTCCTTCCTTCCTTCCTTCCTTCCTTCCTTCCTTCCTTCCTTCCTTCCTTCTTTCCCTCCTCCTTCCTTGACCCGAAGACAACACAAGGGTTAAGATTATTTTACATATCTGTCAGATGTTTCATAGTAAAAGTATGGAAGCGTATTGCATTGCAAAAAAAAATCTGCTCTGTTTTTCTGAATTAACCAGATACCTCACAACTTGCAAGAAACTGTCATTCACTTGAGAGTTCGATTTCATGGAAGTTTTATTTTGCTTTTGGTTTGAAACATTGGGTACTCCATAACTAATACCTTAGATACCATACCTGTATTAACCCCATTCTTAAAATCATATAGCACTGTTGGAGGGTTATTAGCAGCAGCCACCGTAGGCTACTCCATGCAGGTCACGTGAGAGCTTCTCGGAGGTTGTAAACAGATACATTTTTTTCCATTAAAACTTTTTTTGGAATTCTGACATATCTCGTTAATTCAGAAAAACAGCAGTTTTTTTTTCTCAAGTGAATGCAATACGCTTCTGTATAAAAGAGCCACAGCAGAAATAAAATAGAACTAAAAGACGTTACCACATAATCTGTCTAATGTGTAATACATTAGGACTTTATTGATTGACATCTGCACTTTAAGTTGTTTTTCGCGCTGGAGACTTTAAGCTGATTTTCTATACATGTGTACCTGCACATCCCCACCAACTCCTCCCACCATGGCATCTTCCTCCAGGATCTTCAGCATTTCAATGGTACAAGCCGGGTCGAGAACCGTGTCTGAGTCACACACCTGTGAGAGCACACAGCCCCATAACGGAGGAGTTAAATTCAAGCTCTGTGGTCACAGTCAGGCTGCAGGTGTTGCAGAGGGCTGGCTAGTAATAAGGTTAAAAACAACCCAGCACAGTAATGAGAAGCTGCAGACAGACATATGGTTTCACTGTGACTTCAGAGGAGGTGGTGAGGGGTGACATCCTTGTCATTTAAATTGACACAGTAAAGAAGTTCTTTTTGCCACCTACATTTTCTGGTTTAAATGTTGTTGGGAGATATGCTGGTGGTGGCTCCAAGACATCTCCAACGATGCTTACTGTACATACTGGCATTTGTTTGCGGAACATTGTCCCCTTTTGCCCGTCATGCTGCCTGCATGCAAGAGCCACTTTCCAGAAAGGTGTCAAATCTGATCATCTCTTTTTTCCACCTCCCGTGGTGGAAAAAAAGTCGTGAAAAACGAGAGACCAGTTGTGTATGTAAGGGCCATCCCCCCATTCCATAACCAAGTGAGAAATGTGAGAATTTAACAACTTTCTGATCACGCCATAGTTGTAAGCATATGGGACACTTCCAGCTGCTGAGGAAGACCGGACACTTCCAGCTGGTGAGGAAGACCGGTCACTTCCAGCTGCTGAGGAAGACCCAGACACTTCCAGCTGGTGAGGAAGACCAGACACTTCCACCTGGTGAGGAAGACCGGACACTTCCAGCTGGTGAGGAAGACCCAGACACTTCCAGCTGGTGAGGAAGACCGGACACTTCCACCTGGTGAGGAAGACCGGACACTTCCACCTGGTGAGGAAGACCGGACACTTCCACCTGGTGAGGAAGACCGGACACTTCCACCTGGTGAGGAAGACCGGACACTTCCACCTGGTGAGGAAGACCGGACACTTCCACCTGGTCCACCTGGTATGTTGCAGCATCCTTTGCCGGACACCGGAACCTGCAGTGTGGGAGCGAGAGGGGCAGGGTAACGGCCCGGGCAGGCGGGGGAGAAGTTTGTCCGTCAAGACTCCTCTCCCTGGCCCTGCCCCTTCTCAACCTTTCCCCGACCCTGCGACCCAACCTGGGACTTGATGATTGGGCCGGAGCTTCGGGAGCTGCGTGCTGGCCAACGGTCCCCACCCCTGGTCATCCTGTTGCTGCTTCCACCTGCCTGCTGTGCTGCTGCCGTCCCTGACCCACCAGTCTGGCCCTCGGCAGGAGGGCCCCCCCTTATGAGCCTGGTCCTGGTCCAGGTTTCTTCCCTCCTAAAGGGGAGTTTTTCCTTGCCACTGTTTGGCTTAAGGTTTTTCTCCCACTAGGGGAGTTTTTACCTGCAATTGTTTATGTAATAACTGCTTGGGGGTTCATGTTCTGGGTATGGGTCTCTGGAAAGCGTCTAGAGACAACTTTTGTTGTATTAGACGCTATATAAATAAAATTGAATTGAATTGAATTGAATTGAATTGGTGAGGAAGACCCAGACACTTCCAGCTGGTGAGGAAGACCGGACACTTCCACCTGGTGAGGAAGACCGGACACTTCCAGCTGCTGAGGAAGACCCAAACACTTCCAGCTGCTGAGGAAGACCGGACACTTCCACCTGCTGAGGAAGACCCAAACACTTCCACCTGCTGAGGAAGACCCAAACACTTCCAGCTGGTGAGTAAGACCGGACACTTCCAGCTGCTGAGGAAGACCGGACACGTCCAGCTGGTGAGGAAGACCGGACACTTCTACCTACTGAAGAAGACCCAGACACTTTCACCTACTGAGGAAGACCGGACACTTCCAGCTGGTGAAGAAGACCGGACACTTCCACCTGCTGGGGAAGACCGGACACTTCCAGCTGGAAGAGCCATTAAACTTTTCAAGCCCTCCCAGTCAGATTGTCCACACATCCGCTTGCACACAATCACTCTCTTGTCCATGTGCATCTCATGCCCATGCACATGCTCAGCCCATTAAAAGGACATAACACTCTTATAATATGAAGAAAGTTGACAGCATCATCTCCTCTGCCATGATTTTATTATTAGGGCCCGAGCACTGACAGTGCGAAGGCCCTATTGTATCTGTAGGAGATGTTCTTGTTTTTTCTCGTTTTTATTTTTCTTCCGACGAAATGAGGGCCTTTTTTCCCCCTAAACGTGCCCCAAAAGTCACCAAATTTTGCACCAAGCCAGGCCTGGCGAAAAATGTGATATTTAATGGTTTGCATTAATGGGCGTGGCCTGATGGCTCAACAGCGCCCCCTAGAAAACTTTGTGCCTCAAGCCCCACAATACGGTTTGACGTACATGCACGAAAATTGGTACACACCTGTATCATGTCGCAACTTAATGAAAAGTAGAAGAGTATTTTAGACTATTTTGCTAGCTTTAAGAATTCTTGTAAAGACAATTTTACTATTAAATGTATCCGTATGAATTTGTTTGGTATGTGCATTTAAGTACTGTGTACCTTCTAGGAATGATATCATCCAGTGTTTGTATACACTGTTTTTTAAGGAATTAATTAATTTATTGGTATCAGCACTTTTTTAATGCAACAAATTGCACATTTTTGCACACAGCTGCCAACTTTCTCTCTGTGTTTCTATTGAATGTGTTATGTGTTTGTTATGTGTGTGTTTGGGCGCGAGCTGCCGAATCAAATTGCCCTTCAAGGGATAAAAAAAGTTGTCTTAAATCTTGAATCTTGAATTTTTTCACCCCTTTGGAACAAACTTTTTTGCAGAATCAAAGATTTTAGTTGGTAGCCTGTAGATGTGAGAAGATTAGTTTATTTTCCTTATTTCTTCAGTACATATCTGTGTTTTTTCTGTGGCCCTTACCTGAACATAATCCACACTGTCCCCCAGAGCTTTAAAGGCAGTGTACATCACCTCCCTCTTCCCTCCCCACTCCTGCATGACGCAGGAGTAGCGGCAACCTCGGACCAACCGGGCCACTCGAGCCGTCTCGTCCATGTGCACCGTGCTCCTCCTCCCGCCGCTGACGCCTCCCCCTCCGCTTCCATCGCTGTGGTAGTTGCCCTTCCATACCATGCTGCCCGCTTGGTCTGCACCACCCATCACTTCCTGGAAAATGTCCATCATGTAGCGGTCCTCGGGCCTGTTTCCGTCCACCACCAGTACCACCTTCAGGCCCGGGAAGGATATCCGGCGCACGCTGCGCAGACACTTCCTCAGGTAGTCCGGGTCCTCCTGGTAGGCCGCGATGCAAAGGGCAACTAGGCGGCGGAGGTGCTGGGACCGAGCCGGGCTCCTCATTCGCCGATGTTCCAGGAAGGCGAAGAGGCTCTGGAGGAAGAGGTGGAGGGAGAGGAAGGCCCCGTAGAGACCAAAGGAGAGGTGGTGCTGCTCTGTGTGGATGAACTGGTAACCTTTAGAACAGAAAAAAAAGTCAACATGAGCATCAAGTTTTCTTTTTATAAATATGTATGAGCAGTACTCGAGTTGTAAAAAAAAATCAGGGGGGTGGTGGATTTAATCATATGGGGACAGATAATTAGTGCTGATTACAAATAATATAATATATTACAAATAATAGCAGTGACCAAAACACCTGCAGAAATACTGCAGGAATGACATAGCAGCAGTTAAATGCAGCCTTCTGTAAGCTTTAAATATCCACTGGGCTTACATCAAATACATCAAAACACAACAATAAAAAACACTTTTCTGAACTTATCAATATAACTCTGTCCTTCACAGGATAAGTCAAATGGATCACTGCAAGAACCCAAAATAAGAATATTTGTCTTATTTCTAGTTAAAATGTCTCATTTTAGTAAAAAAAATCTCATTACACTTAAAACAAGACTCATCACTGGAAAAAACAACAATTTTCACCTGTTTCAAGTAGATTTTCACTTGAAATAAGTAGAAAAATCTGCCAGTGGAACAAGATTTTTTTTGCTTGTAATAAGAAGATAAATCTTGTCACACTGGCAGATTTTTCTACTTATTTCAAGTGAAATTTTACTTGAAACAGGTGAAAATTGTCAAATAAGTTATTTTTCTGGTGTTATTTTTCTGGTGATGACTCTAAATGTTGAAATAGCAGTAAAACCACATTCATTGATGAAATTACATAAAGGATGGAAAGGAGGGATGGCAGTTTTACAGGGGGGATGATTTGGACCGTTTTTATTTCAGGGGGGATGCCATCCCCCCTCATCCCCCCTCAACTCCAGTACTGGGTATGAGTGTGCGAGAAGAATGCAACCTGTGACGTAGGCCAGCAGGATGGTGAAGAGGACCACCGCAGCGAAGACGGTGGTGACCATGATGTTCAGCGCATTCCTGTAGCATGAGGGCATCTGGAGGTGCAATGGAGGAAGACCCCAACAAGAGAAGGGAAAAAAGACACCAAAAGTCAAACAAAAACCTCTAATCTGGTATCAAAATTATGCAGCATGCACCTTAAATAAAATTAGATGGTAAAAACAGAAACAGATTCATGATGTTCTCTCCGGAGGCAGCAAATAGATACCAGCAAAAGCCAAGTGGACAAAAAACTCAGGTATGAGTTCAATGAGGTACCTACTGCTGGTAAAGCAGTACTTCACCAACATTCAATTCAATTCAATTCAATTCAATTCAATTCAATTCAATTCAATTCAATTCAATTCAATTCAATTCAATTCAATTCAATTCAATTCAATTCAATTCAATTCAATTCAATTCAATTCAATTCAATTCAATTCAATTCAATTCAATTTTATTTGTATAGCGTCTAATACAACAGATGTTGTCTCTAGGGTCTTTCCAGAGACCCAGAACATGAACATAAACCTCCGACTCCGAGCAATTATTATATAAACAATGGCAGGTAAAAACTCCCCTAGTGGGAGAAAAGCCTTAAGCCAAACAGTGGCAAGAAAAACTCCCCTTTAGGAGGAAGAAACCTTGAGCAGGACCAGGTCATAAGGGGTAACCCTCATGCCGAAGGCCAGACTGGGGGAGTCGGGCACGTCAGCAGCACAGCAGGCAGGTGGAAGCAGCAGCGGGATGACCAGAGAGGAGTGGGGGACCGCAGGCAGGTGGAAGCAGCAACATTGCATAGTGAGGTGGGCTCTAGAGCCGCCCTAGTGGCTCCCTGGAACCTTTTCAAAAATGTTTGAAAATGGAAATAGATGTGGGAGGGAAATATATATATATTTTTTAATATGGTTAATATGGTTTTCCAAAGCTGTAAAAATGTGTAGAATAAATATCAAATTTCAACATTTCTGTTAACTAAGATTTGCGACACACGTTTCTACCAGCAGGGCGGCGCCAGGCAGGTGGCTGTTGTAAAAAAAAACGACCAAAGGGATTGTTTCCAAAGGGAAAGAGAGAAAAATAACTGACAAAAAGAGGATTCAACGTTTCTTGGACCGAATCATTTGCATTCATTGCCTGAATGTTTGCTCTGTAGCGAGAAGTTGTCCAATAACAAAAAGAGTCATGTGGAAAGACATTTACAGGGAAGGCCGGCTACATTTACAGCCGAGTACCTAGTTGGGAGGGAGAGAAAATGGTTTGACGTAAAGACTCGTGGGTGGTGTCATCGGACTCGGTTTTGACTCCTTCACCTTAATTGGTGCAAGTTAGCCCCGCCCTTCATCTGTTTGGTCGATATTTGATAGTTCCTACTTTCTGCCATAACTTTTGAATGGTTTGATATAGAGAGTTGTGGGTGGTTTCATCCACTAAATGTCCAGGCCTGAAGAATCTACATCAAGTCATACAAGCTTCCACTGCAGCCTGAACGTGATCAAGGGTGGAGGAACCGTTCATCGCTGCTTGCAGCTTTAATTTATCATTATTTTCGTTGAATTGTGTAATGTTCTGTTCTTAAATCAAGAAAAACATTGTGACTGTATATCTTTTTCTCATTTCATCGAGATGCACAGTATTTTGTATGGTGTCAAATATCCTATATATTGTAAATTGACCTACAGAAATAATATAATACTCAATTTAAATGTATAATTGATCCCTGTTTTATAGTGCCTTACCCCCTAATAAAAAAAAAAAAAAAAAAAAAAAAGAAAGCTCACATGGTCATCATATAGAGGCCAGTTGAGACCAAGAAAGCTCGTCTCTGGTCTCTGACAGAGAGAGCTTGTAAGTCCACATGAGCCAATGTAGGTGTGATTTCCTGCTATGTTCTGGAAAATGCAACTTTTAACGGCATGAGTAACCTGAGAACACACCAGCGTCACATCACTGACATCACGGTGCTGCAGCAGCAACGGAGAAAACGGCAATAGACTGGTGAGTGAGTACTGGTTTACAGCAACTATAACCAGTACTCGAGTTGTAAAAAGAAATCAGGGTGGTGGTGGATTTTATCATATGGGACAGATAATTTGTTCTGATTACAAATATTCAATTCAATTCAATTCAATTTTATTTATATAGCGTCTAATACAACAGAGTTGTCTCTAGACGCTTTACAGAGACCCATACCCAGAACATGACCCCCGAGCAGTTATTACATAAACAATGGCAGGTAAAAACTCCCCTAGTGGGAGAAAAACCTTAAGCCAAACAGTGGCAAGGAAAAACTCCCCTTTAGGAGGGAAGAAACCTTGAGCAGGACCAGGCTCATCAGGGGGGACCCTCCTGCCGAGGGCCAGACTGGTGGGTCAGGGACGGCAACAGCACAGCAGGCAGGTGGAAGCAGCAACGGGATGACCGGGGGTGGGGACCGCAGGCCAGCACACAGCTCCCGAAGCTCCGGCCCAATCAGCAAGTCCCAGGTTGGGGTGCAGGGTCAGGAAAAGACTTGTGCTCCGTAATGCAAGCTACAAGCCACCCACGGCCACCTGCAGGACAAAAGAGAGAAAAGGGAGGAGAAGGGGGGGCCAGCAACGGGATGACCAGGGGTGGGGACCGCAGGCCAGCACGCAGCTCCCGAAGCTCCGGCCCAATCATCAAGTCCCAGGTTGGGGTGCAGGGTCGGGGAAAGGTTGAGAAGGGGCAGGGCCAGGGAGAGGAGTCTTGAGGGACGAACATTCTCCCCCGCCCAAAAGGGGCCGTTACCCTGCCCCCCTCACTCCCACACTGCAGGTTCCGGTGTCCGGCAAAGGATGCTGCAACATGGACAAAAGAGAGAAAAGGGAGGAGAAGGGGGGGCCAGCACAAGAAACCACAGGAGCGACTCTGACACACTAAAGTTTACACTACCTAGAGATTTACCAACACCAGCTAGAGGTTTACTAAACACTAACTATAGGCTTTACTAAACAGAAATGTTTTAAGTTTAGTTTTAAAGGTGGAGGTGGTGTCAGCCCCCTTAACCCAGATTGGAAGTTGGTTCCATAGTAGTGGCGCCTGATAGCAGAACGCCCGCCCTCCAAATCTACATTTAGATACTCTAGGAACTACGAGTAAACCTGCACTCTGAGAACGGAGAGCTCTGACAGGAACATAAGGCACTATCAGGTCTTGCAAATAATGCGGAGCTAAGCCGTTTTGGGCTTTATACGCAAGTAATAAAATTTTAAATTGGATTCTGAATTTTACGGGTAACCAATGGAGCGACGCTAACACTGGAGAGACGTGGTCTCTCCTGCTAATTCCTGTCAGTACTCGTGCTGCTGCATTTTGGATCAGCTGGAGCCTATTCAGCAAATTACTTGGACATCCTGCTAACAACACATTACAGTAATCTAGTCTAGAAGATACAAACGCATGAACTAGTTTTTCTGCATCACTCTGTGAGAGGATTTTCCTAATCTTTGCAATATTACGGAGATGGAAAAAGGCTATTTTACAAACCTGATTGACATATGGTTTAAATAATATAATATATTACAAATAATAGCAGTGACCAAAACAGCTGCAGAAATACTGCAGGAATGACATAGCAGCAGTTAAATGCAGCCTTCTGTAAGCTTTAAATATCCACTGGGCTTACATCAAATACATCAAAACACAACAATAAAAAACACTTTTCTGAACTTATCAATATGACTCTGTCCTTCACAGGATAAGTAACATGGATCACTGCAAAAACTCAAAATAAGAATATTTGTCCTATTTCTAGTTAAAATGTCTCATTTTAGTAAAAAAATCTCATTACACTTAAAACAAGACTCATCACTGGAAAAAACAACAATTTTCACCTGTTTCAAGTAGATTTTCACTTAAAATAAGTAGAAAAATCTGCCAGTGGAACATGATTTTTTTTTTGCTTGTAATGAGAAGATAAATCTTGTCCCACTGGCAGATTTTTCTACTTATTTCAATTGAAAATTTACTTGAAACAGGTGAAAATTGTCAAATAAGTTATTTTTCTGGTGTTATTTTTCTGGTGATGACTCTAAATGTTGAAATAGCAGTAAAACCACATTCATTGATGAAATGACATAAGGGATGGAAAGGGGGGATGGCAGTTTTACAGGGGGGGATGATTTGGGCCGTTTGTATTTCAGGGGGGGATGCCGTCCCCCCTCATCCCCCCTCAACTCCAGTACTGACTATAACTGCTGCTGCTTTGACAATACACACCCCCCTCCTCCTCCCATCAGCTCCTCTGCTGCTCCCCTCTTCCTCCTGTCTGGGTTTGGTCTAATTAAAGGCCAGGCAGGGTTTGGCAACGGGTCCGGACCAGTTGAAACAGGCACAATTGCGTTCTTTCATTCATGAAATGAGGCCTTGCCCCCACCAGGCTGGACAAGGTCACACAGCAAAAACACTCTGATATTTATATCATTACATGAAGCTCTGTGGAACAGACCGACTTATCAGCATCCGTGAATGGATGCACAGATTTGCATGACGGTAGTAACTTATACTTTCACCACAGACATAGTCGCTGACGGGCAGACTCAGTGTTTCGGACCATCTTTCCACGGGATATTCCAGGATATGCCCTGACAAAGAGGGCAATTTTACAAATCGAGGTTCTGGATCACATTCAAAACTTTTTCTCTGTCAGGCATTGTTTTCATGTGTCATCATAGCCATTTAGAGAAACGATCATCTGAAAAACACAATTTTCTATTCGACTCAGTTTCTCAAAGATCTATTCAAAATAGAAATAGATAATAGAAATGAAAGAATAATTTCTATACGGCCAAGTTGCTTCTGCACAAGGAGGTTACCGGGTTTGTTCCTACACTGATACCAAGATGCAGGTATGAATTCTGGCTTCATTTTTATACAACCGAACCTAACTTTATGAAAAGTGTGGCAGATCTAGACCAGAGGAAAATGTTATTTATGGCCCCTCAGTAAAGGTTGTGACAGCATTGGTTTTAACAGAAGATGTTTGGTAGAAGGAACATGTCTGCAATCCTTGACTGAAATTTGAAACATACATTTTTCCAGTTTACCAAATCTAATCAGGGCATGTCCTACCAAGAAGTGATCAACTTTAACCTGCCAGCAGGAAATTTGTTTGCATATTTAGGGCCCGAGCACTGACAGTGCGAAGGCCCTATTGTATCAGTAGGAACTTTCTTCTCGTTTTTCTTCCGACGAAATGAGGGCCTTTTTGCCCCCCTAAACGTGCCCAAAAAGTCACCAAATTTTGCACCAAGCCAGGCCTGGTGAAAAATGTGATATTTAATGGTTTGCATTAATGGGCGTGGCCTAATGGCTCAACAGCGCCCCCTAGAAAACTTTGTGCCTCAAGCCCCACAATACGGTTTGACGTACATGCACGAAAATCGGTACACACCTGTATCAGTACACAACTTAAAGAAAAGTCTCTTGGCGCCATGGCCGAAACCCAACAGGAAGTCGGCCATTTTGAATTAATTGTGTAATTTTGGCGCAATTTATGCCATTTCTTCGGCCGATTCTTCACCCGAACCGTAACGTGCACCCAGGTGTGTTATACATCAAAATGTGCCTCTCCATCCTGCAACGACGCGCATTACTTTTCTCTTTCAAAAGCGTTACCGTGGCGACGATAGACGCCAAAAAGCGCACCCACCCTTCATCTGATTGGTCCATATTTGATAGTTCCTACTTTCAACCATAACTTTTGAATGGCTTGATATAGAGAGTCGTGGGTGGTGTCATCCACTAAAAGTCCAGCCCTGAAGACATCTACATCAAGTCATACAAGCTTCCACTGCAGCCTGAACGTGCACAAGGGTGGAGGAACGTTCATCGCTGCTTGCAGCTTTAATTTGAAATTGAATTGTAGCTATGTATTTAACAAACCATTGTTGCAGTCGACTGAGAAGTTTCATCGAACCAACTACAAAAAGTTCAAATACTTGTTTTTTGTCCTTCACATGTGTCCGACTAGCAGAGCAGCAGCCTGGCTGTGGGCTGCACACATTCTCAGATTAAGACCACGTTTCCACGTAGCTGGGTATTTACAAAAACAGATATTTCCTCCTCTACGTTTTGAAAAAGACCATCATTTACACGTTTATAAATACGCTGTTAAGGTGCTATTAGCAGCCAAACCTGCAGGGGGCAGTGTAACGAGAAGATAAAGTCATGCTAGCCAATCAGAATCCTGGAAAAAAACATCAACAAATGACACGAGTAACTTCCAGTTACTTCCAAGATGAACGAGAGTCTTTGGTTTGGAGTGACAGAGAAGTGGAGTTACTTTTAAGTGTGACTTTAGAATATAAAACAAGTAAAATACAAGAAAATATTGACGGTGGCCAAACTAATTGTAAACACAGGTGTCACTCATGACGCTGGTGACGTTTCTGTCTCATAATGTGACGTTCTGAAGCCTAAATGGCCGTTTCTTTCAGTTTACAAGCAAACGTGAAGTAGGAGTTTTTGCAAATCTCCACTTTGACCGGAATTTTCAGAAACGATCATTTTCTATGACTTTGAGCTTCGTTTTCGTGTAAACGAACGGCCAAAACGCCGTCTTGTATTACTAGTCCTTTCTGTGTGAGGGTGACAAGTTTGTCGTATGGCTAATTTTGCACAAGGATTACTTCTGGGGCTGATTGTTTGGGAACTGTTTGCGGCCTATCAGCTGTTCTTACATCCCTGGCGATGGAGCTGTGTGAAGCCTGGTTTATGGTTCTGCGTTAAATCAACAACGAAACGACGGCGTCACAGCAACGGTGTAGGCTCTGCGTTGGTTTAACGCAGAACCATAAATCAGGCTTTACTCAAGAAACCCGCTGCTGTCTATCCGTCCCTGGGAACAGCCCAGCCAGCTGATTTTCCCAATGATGTGAAGATACGGCTGGTTAAAGGCAGACAACAACAGAGGGGTAGAAGAGGGGGAACATGGCAGCGTCTATGACTAAGAGGAAACAGACCACCACTGTTACTCAGCAACTTCAGATCACTAAAGAGCAGAATGGAGGAGCTTTGCTTAAACAGTAAAGTTTGCGTGATGGTGTTCACAGAGACCTGGCTCCATAAAGACACCCCAGACTCTCATTGATCTGGAAGGTTTCTCTCTTATCCAAGCAGACGGGACGGTTTAAGTCTTACCTGGAGGGGAGACAACAATGTGTCAGGGTCAATGGGGTGAAGTCAAGTCTGCATACCAACAGCATGGGAGTACCACAACGGTCTGTACTCGGACCACTGTTTTCCATGTACATTAATGACTTACCAAACTGCTGTCCGCGTGTCAACTGCCAGATGTATACTGATGACACTGTCATCTACGTGTCCACAAAAACACCAAGCTTGGCAGGCGAGCAGCTGACACAGGCACTACTAAACATTCATAAATGGATTGAGCTGTCTTATTTAACTCTTAATGTAAAGAAAACTGTCTCCATGTGTTTCTCTATACGTGATGGGGCTGCTAATGACGTATTTGAGGTATGGATCCACAATGAAAGAATTGATGTAGTGACCGAAGTCAAGTACCTAGGCATTATTCTGGAAAATTATTTGAAATTCGACAGTCAGGTTAAGCAAATTTCCAAGAAGGTCAAACCAAATCTAAATTTATTTCGTTATATTCGAAGGAATTTGTCATGTCGAACTGCGCGATTATACATGCATGCAATGATCTTTTCACATTGGTCATATTGCATCACATCATTTGCCTCTCCAACAACTCTAAAACCTATAATATCATTATACAAGCAGGCAATACAAATGATGGATCAGAAACCTATGAGATGGCACCACTGTGAAATTTTAAGAAAACACAACCTTTTCACTTTTGAAAACTTTCCCCCCTGTTCTCTGAAGTAGTTATTAGGTAGAGTAACCACACGGGCTCCACCAATGGTGATTGTCGTATCCCAAAGTATAAGACCTCTTTTGGTGAGTCTGTCTTTTCTGTGAAGGTGCAAAACTCTGGAATTCTTTACTATTACTATACAAGCCCACACCAGCCCGCCGCCTCTCACCCTGGGCAACTCCAGAGTAGTGGAGGGTCCAGCCCCTTTCAAGGAGCTGGGTTCCAGAGCCCAAGCTACGTGTGGAGGTGAGCCCGACTATCTCTAGCCGGTATCTCTCAACCTCGCGCACAAGCTCCGGCTCCTTCCCCCCCAGCGAGGTGACATTCCATGTCCCCACTGTGAGGGTTTTGGTCCAGGGATTGGGTTGTCGAGGCCCCGCCACGACTGCTACCCAGCCCACAATGCACCGGCCTCTCATGGTCCTTCCTGCGGGTGGTGGGCCTACGGGAAGGTGGGCCCACGTCGCCCTTTTCGGGCTGAGCCCGGCCGGGTCCCACGGGCAAAGACCCGGCCACCAGGCGCTCGCCTACGAGCCCCGACCCCAGGCCTGGCTCCAGGGCGGGGCCCCGGTGACGCCGATCCGGGCGACGTTACGGTCCTTGATTTCACTTTATCTATGATTGGCTTTGAACCGCTCTTAGTCTGGCCCGTCACCCAGGACCTGGTTGCCATGGGAGTCCCTACCAGGGGCGTAATGCCCCCGACAACATAGCTCCTAGGATCACTCGGGCACACAAACCCCTCCACCACAGTAAGGTGGCGGTTCAAGGAGGGGATCTTTAGACATGATCTCATAATGACATCATGTCTAAATCTAAATGTCAACGGGTGAGTGTGTCCTGTAAATAGTACATTTTATTTTATGTTCTTGCTGCCTGTCAGCCAAACAAAAATGACATCTGCCTTGCAAAGGAATGTTTTGAGTGCCATCTTTAGTTCAGTTCTTCAAGAAAAAGCCCAAGTCTTTAACTGTGAAAGGACTGCTAATCTTCGACTGTAGCCGTATGCACCGTTTGCATCCAGATTAATTGGCTCTCCATGATTTGTGAGCGTGGTTAATGAGCTCCAACAGATGGTGGTTAGATGTACCTGCAGAGCATGTTTATATTTGCTAGCTGAACATCTAGAATTCTAGGCAAACAGAATAAGACTCCTGAAAACGGTTTCACGAGTCCTACTAAGATCCGCCCTGCTCTGTCTCTGATTGGCCGGCTATGCAAGATAAGTTGTACTGCCATTGGTAGATATTTTTTTATCTTTAATGTGCGATCTGACCAAAGTAACGTTGTAATGAAAGGGCAGCTAACATAGTGTGTTAAACAAGAACTGTGCATTACAAAGTCTGGCCGTCTGCTTTCAAATATTTTGTAAGCATAAAGTCAGAGCCTGGAGCACATGCGTGTACACACACACTAACGACTACATATACACTGTTGACCAACAAAGGTCAGTATAAAATGCAACAATTTGTTTTTTCTAAGTTCATACCTAAAGTTTTAATACTCAAAAAACACATGTAAAAACAAGTATTGCACAAATATAGGAAACTACACATATTCGTTATAATGGGGCAGGTTTTCCAAACAAAGTTTCAAGATGCAGCACGCAGTAAACGCTGGTCAAGAGACCATTTATTTAATAAATAGCTTTGAGGACCTGGAAATAATTAGAAGAACAGATGGAAACAGGAAACATCAAAATTATGAGCTTTTCAAAGTTGTAGCAAAGTTGTAGCGGCTAAGTTAGTTTTTCTTCCGGTAGTTTAACTTCCGGTCCGCCCCCTATCCAATCACAACCTTCCCAACCCCCAGACCTGGAGAGGAATTGGAGAAAGACGATCAAACGTGTTTTCCATGTAAACCTCAATTCGGAATTACTATTTCCATGTAAACTCGAAGGAAAATAGTTTAATTCGGAATTATTCATTCCGAATTAAAAAACATCATGTAACCGTGGCCAATGTGAAGGAAATCCAGGATAGAGAAAATCAGAAAGCTCCACACATGAGCCTCATTACATGAAGACGCAGGTTAAACAAATCCCGTGTAATATTTACAGCTGTGCTGCAGTTGTGATGGTCGTACATGAATGAGACATTCATTCAGTCCGGTGAGCAAGTGTGCCGGGAGCTCAGGTGGAGGAGGTGTTTCTGACCGATGGAAGTGTCTCAGAACAGGGACTTCCACACAGCAGGAAGTGAGGGGGATGTTTGGTAAAGGGGGGCAGGAGAAGCAGGGATGGAGGAAGGTGAAAACATTGACCTGAGGTATGATGACATCAGCTTGTGAGCAGGGGTGTGACACACATTTTATCACACTTTTCTGATGATGTTGATGATTTGTTTTATCTAACAATTATGAAAAATCACCTTCACAAAACCCGACTGAGATGGGAACAAAATTTGATTTTCATTTTCTCTTTTATTTGTGGAATTTTATTCTTAAAGACTTTTTTTTTGCATTATATGAAAGTAAGATTTATTTTTTGTGGATTATGACATTTTAAAGACATAAAATAAATTAAAGCTGCAAGCAGCGATGAACGGGCCCTCGCGCGTGCAATTTTCACCAATAAAAGTCAAGGATTCAAAACCGAGTCCGATGACACCACCCACGACTCTTTATGTCAAACCATTCAAAGTTATGGCAGAAAATAGGAACTATCCCATATCGACCAATCAGAAGAAGGGGCGGGGCTAATTTGCACCAATTATGTTCAAGGAAAACCGAGTCCGATGACTCCACCCCCCACTCTTTATGTCAAACCATTCAAAAGTTATAGCAGAAAGTAGGAACTATCAAATATGGACCAATCAGATGAAGGGAGGGGGGGTGCTTTTTGGCATCTCGGTAACGCTTTTGACTGAGAAAAGTAATGCCCGTCGTCGCAGGATGGAGACGCATATTTTGATGTATAACACACCTGGGTGCACGTTACGGTTCGGGTCGCATTAACTGCCGAAGGAATGGCATAAATTGCGCCAAAATTACACGATTAATTCAAAATGGCCAACTTCCTGTTCGGTTTCAGCCATGGCGCCAAGAGACTTTTCTTTAAGTTGGGCCATCATACAGGTATGTACCGATTTTCGTGCATGTACGTCAAACCGTATTATGGAGCTTGAGGCACAAAGTTTTCTAGGGGGCGCTGTTGAGCCATTAGGCCACGCCCATTAATGCAAACCATTAAATATCAAATTTTTCACCAGGCCTGGCTTGGTGCAAAATTTGGTTACTTTTGGGGCACGTTTAGGGGGGCAAAAAGGCCCTCATTTCGTCAGAAGAAAAACGAGGATAAAAACAAGAACATCTCCTACAGATACAATAGGGCCTTCGGCTGTCTGATAATCATGGCAATGAAAGAGTTATTATCCCCAATGTGAATCCAAGTACTTTTTGTTGATCCACTGCACATACTGTATACAAATGTGCAGCAGCTTCCACATGTTAATTTAATCTGCTTGAACAAACTTGAGTGTGTGATGATTTAACAGCGTTTATCCGTAACTCTGCCCACCTGTCTGCTCATGTGAGTCATGAATTCATGGGTGAGCTGAGTAAAAGACCGAGCTGTACGGCTCTGCAAACATGGCAGGTATTTACAACAAACATCTAACATCTCTGCTTGATGTGAAGAAATCTGAGTGAACTGAGTGAACTGTTAAACTTCATAGACACGTGCCACCGGAGGGCGCCCACTCAGACACTTCTGTGGGAGGGCAGCACAAAATCCTCTTTCACAAACACGGAAAAGCAAGTCACACAAGTCACCCACAGAGTAGAACCAAAACATTTGGTGATGCTGCTTTTAGCCAAGATGCTCCAAAACTGTGGAACAGCCGGAAGATCTGAGAGGAGCTGGAAATGTGGACATTTTTAAACGTGGACTAAAAACTCATCTCTTTGGTCTGGCTTTTATGTAGCACAAACCTTTTTAGAGGTATTTGTTTTATTTATTTATCTATTACTTGTAATGTTTTTATTATTGTTATATGTTATTGTTGTGGACTGATTATTTTTGGCCTTAATTCTTTAACTTGTATCATTATTTCCTTTTAATTAACTATATTGTATGTCGGTGTGCATTGGTCTCTTTATTTTTTTATTTTTATTTTGCTTATTTTTCAGTGAGAAAAACTCTAAATCTTACCAAGAATATTTGTCTTATTTCTAGTTAAAATTTCTCATTTTTAGTCAAACAAATCTCATTACACTTAAAACAAGTGTCATTACCAAAAAAACAGATTTTTTTGCTTGTAACGAGAAGATAAATCTTGTTCCACTGGCAGATTTTTCTACTTATTTCAAGTGAAAATGTACTTGAAACAGGTGAAAATTGTCAAATAACAAGTAATTTTTCTGGTAATGACTCTTGTTTTAAGTGTAATGAGATTTTTTGACTAAAAATTAGACATTTTAATGAGAAATTAGGCAAATATTCTTGGTAAGATTTTGAGTTTTTGAAGTGTGTTAAGCACTTTGTATTTCATGTACTTGGATGAAAGGTGCTATATAAATAACATTTGATTTATTGATTGATACAGGCTGGGAATCTACAATCCAAGTCCTAGAGCTGGCATGACTTGACTTGAAAATGTAAATAAAAAAAAACTAACAATTCAAAAACACAATATATTCTAAGAAATATAAATAATATAAGTAAGTAACATTCAATTACAGGGCAACCTTTCACAGACACCAGTCACAAAGTCTATATGCCAATATAAGCACATAGGCATTTGTATAATCTTCTTTGCCAAGCCCTTTGTACAGTGTTACGTTCATAGATGCGACATAAACATTTAATGTGCAATAAACAGACCTGATTCTAACCTGGTCCAGAGAGGATCTTAACATCTCTCTAGTCCAGGGGTCGGCAACCCAAAATGTTTTAGAGCCATATTGGACCAAAAACACAAAAAACAAATATGTCTGGAGCTGCAAAAAATGAAAAGTCTTGTATAAGCCTTAGAATGAAGACAACACATGCTGCATGTTTCTATATTAGTTATAACTGGGTACTCAAATGTAGCTGCTAATGTCTTTCCACATGACTCTTTTTGTTATTGGACAACTTCTCGATACAGAGCAAACATTCAGACAATGAATGCAAATGATTCGCTCCAAGAAACGTTGAATCCTCTTTTTCTCCTCATATATTTTTCTCCTTTTCCCTTTGGAAACAATCCCTTTGACCAGTTTGTTTCCAACAGTCACCTGCCTGGCGCCGCCCTGCTGGTAGAAACGCGTGGCTATGACGCAAAACTACAGAAGAGCATTAGGGCCGGGCAGGAGAAAGATAAAAATAATATTTTAGAGGAGGAAGATTTTTTTTTTCATTATGCACTTCTAGAAAAAAGTCGAAACGTCGAGAAAAAAAGTCGAAATGTCGAGAAAAAAGTCAAAATGTCGAGAAAAAAGTCGAAATGTCGAGATTAATGTTGAAATACAATCTCGAGAAAAAAGTCGAAATGTTGAGAAAAAAGGTTTCGACTTTATTCTTGAAATTGTATTTCAACATTTCGACTTTTTTCTCGACATTTTGACTTTTTTCTCGAAGTGCACAATAAAAAAAAATCTTCCTCCTCTCAAAAATGTTTTCTCCTGCATGGCCTCTTACTTACTCTTACTCTTCCGTACAAATCTTCGTTAACAGAAATTTTGAAATGTAATATTTATTCTACACATTTTTACAGCATTGGAAAACGTTCAGAATGTTTGTGTCATGTTTGTCCTCCAACAGAAACCATATTAAAACAAAAAATATGTTTCTCTCCCCCATCTATTTCCATTTTCAAACATTTTTAAAAAAGCTCCAAGAGGGGCACGGTGGCGCAGCAGGTAGTGCAGCCGTCTCACAGCAAGAAGGTTCGATTCCCGCCGGGGACGCTGTGGGCGCTGAAGTGTGTGTTAGTTCCCCCATGACTTCAGTGCCCACACAACTCCAGGAGCCACCAGGGCGGCGCTAAAGAGCCGCATACGGCTGTAGAGCCGCGGGTTGAAGACCCCTGGTCTAGTCAGAAGCATTTGAATTGGACCAATTCACACAATGGAAATGTCTATTATAGTCAAACGTGCGGTTCAGACTAAACACAAACATCCAGAGTGTTAACAAGTCCAAACAGCAGGCTCTATAATAATACAGAGCACCGTGATGTACTTTTGCACTTCTGCGATGGCTGGATTCATACAGATAATCCTTTTTTCACGCATTTTCAAAAATACAATGCAAACACCATGCTCTGCACACATGTCTACAAAGACATGACTGAGAACAAAGAGGGTAATGGGATTGGACTGTCCTGGCAGCAGCCCTGTAAGCGTGGAGAATTTTGAAATGAAAAATGTCAAGATGTCAACCGTGACCACACGGTTGCAAACAGGATTTGTCGTTTAAACCATATGTTAACCAGGTTTGTAAAATAGCATTTTTCCATCTCTGTAATATTGCAAAGATTAGGAAAATCGTCTCGCAGAGTGATGCAGAAAAACTAGTTCATGCGTTTGTATCTTCTAGACTAGATTACTGTAATGTGTTACTAGCAGGATGTCCAAGTAATTTGCTGAATATCCTCCAGCTGATCCAAAATGCAGCAGCACGAGTGCTGACAGGAATCAGCAGGAGAGACCACGTCTCTCCAGTGTTAGCGTCGCTCCATTGGTCCCCGTAAAATTCAGAATCCAATTTAAAATGTTATTACTTGCGTATAAAGCCCAAAACGGCTTAGCTCCGCATTATTTGCAAGTACTGATAGTGCCTTATGTTCCTGGCAGAGCTCTCCGTTCTCGGAGTGCAGGTTTACTCCTAAAGGGGAGTTTTTCTTGCCACTGTTTGGCTTAAGGCTTTTCTCCCACTAGGGGAGTTTTTACCTGCCATTGTTTATGTAATAATTACTTGGGGGTCATGTTCTGGGTCTCTGGAAAGCATCTAGAGACAACATATGTTGTATTAGACGCTATACACAAATAAAATTGAATTGAATTGAATTGAAAAATTGAACTGTAAGAGGTGTTCTCAGGAGAAAGTCTTTGAAGGAGTGACAAAATAACAAAAGCTCTCAGCTTTTTTGGAATATCTTGCAGGTATGAAATGCAAAAATGTATGTATTTTAACCCTTTAATATCTGACATATGAAATAATACAAAGAAAACCCTATGAAAAAACAGAGCCGATTTTTTTTGCATCATTATGAACTTATTGGGTAATTTTATGTATTTAATAAGCTGTTTCTATTTTTTATTTCTTCTACATTTCCTTTAGATCGGGATACAATAAAGTCATCTCAGCTGAAGACGTGTGTGGGTGAAGCCTGAAGGCTTTCTGAGAATCAAACCAACGTGAAATTATAATGAATGACACTGAAATCAGGTCTATTTCACACAACCTGCCACTGAAAGGGTTTCCTCCCTCCCCCGGCCAAAATACATGTTTTGTCTTCTGTGGTTACTTTGCTGGAATTGCTATCTATCTACAATGACTCCAGAAACAGCAAAAGTTAAACAGAGCAACCAGGATCCCTTAGGCTTTGGGAAGAAAATCTTGACTAGACATCAGCTGCGTTGTTCACTCTCATCCCAGGGTCAATCACTGCCACCTGCTCTAATTCCATTCAGCATTGATATTAGAGAGCAAACACCTAATCTAATATGAAAATAAAACAACAGCAGCATGCCACATCCTTGTCTTTTTAAGATGTCCTTGTTTAATAGCTTGGCCTCATGCCCAGCATGGTGACAACATTTACATTGAGCAGACCCACAGATCTTTTACATTAGGAATACTCAGAGGTGGGTAGAGTAGCCAAAAATTGTACTCAAGTAAAAGTACTGTTACTTCAGAATAATATGACTCAAGTAGAAGTAAAAAGTATTCATCCAAATAATTACTTGAGTAAAAGTAAAAAAGTACTTGGTGAAAAAACTACTCAAGTACTGAGTAACTGTTGAGTAACGTCTGATTTATTTTTTTAACACAACCATTCAAACAGACAAAAGTACAAAATAATCATCTTCAGGCAAATTAAATCAATAAAATAATAAAATAAATTAAAATTAATAAAAAATAAAAAATAGCTTAAATTACAATAATCTTAAAGTAAATTCAAGTACTTTAATATAAAATAAATTGAATTAAATAATAACAGAATAAAAAGATAAATTAAGCACAAGTAGCACAAAATGTCAAGCCTTTGTACTTTTCTTTTTTAACCAGGCAGAACTAGAACAAACATGAACTCATAGAAACTCTGTGTGTGTTTGAGTCTGTGTAAATGTGACAAAACATGCAAAAACAAACATTTTTCCCAAAGAATCACTCAGTGATGTCATGAGATTGACGCGTACGTGGATAAAAGGGATAAAAGAAAAGTAACAGCTCAACGTAGCCTAATGTAGAGGAGTATGAGGAACAGTTTCTTCTTCACAAATCTACTCAAGTAAAAGTAAAAAGTATAGTGATTCTAAACTACTCCTAAAAGTACAACATTTCCCAAAACTTACTCAAGTAAATGTAACAGAGTAAATGTAACTCGTTACTACCCACATCTGGTAATACTACACAATCCCAACCTTTGCTTCAGCACTTGGTCAAACACTTTGAAGCAGTTGAAATGGTTGGTTAGAGTAAGGCACATAACAATGAGGAATACATGGCTGGACATGAGGTCTGATCAAAGTAAAGATGCCTATGGTGAGTTCATGACAGAGAATAACTATAAGAAACTGCAAAACAATCACACATTCATTTCATTATTTGTAAGAGGAATGCTAAAGAGTATTAGGGCCAGGCAGGAGAAAAATTTAAATAATATTTTAGAAGAGGAAGATTTTTTTTTCATTATACACTTCGAGAAAAAAGTCGAAATGTCGAGAAAAAAAGTCAAAATGTCGAGATTAATGTTGAAGTACAATTTCGAGAAAAAAGTCGAAATGTCGAGAAAAAAGTCGAAATGCCGAGAATAATGTTGAAATACAATTTCGAGAAAAAAGTCGAAATGTATTTCAACTTTATTCTCGAAATGTCGACTTTATTCACGAAATTTCGACTTTATTCTTGAAATTGAATTTCAACATTAATCTCAACATTTCAACTTCTTTCTCGAAATTGTATGAATGAGTGAATGAATGAATGAATGAATGAATGAGTTTTATTTTTGTGTCATGTCCGAAGACCCATCCCTTACAGGATTATAAGACACCAGAAACAACACCAGAAAATGTACACCGGAAAAACTAAATAAATAAATCCAAATTAACAAAAAAATAAATAAATAAAATACTTAATATTTCTTTCTCCCCAACAAAAACCAGAATGGATATTTTCATTGTATTGTTTCATTGTATTTCAAGATTAATCTCGACATTTCGACTTTTTTCTCAACATTTCGACTTTTTTCTCGAAGTGCACAATAGAAAAAAATCTTCCCCTCTCAAAAATGTTTTCTCCTGCATGGCCCTAATGCTGTTCCGTAGAGAATAAGAAACTGCAAAACAATCATACATTCATTTCTTTATTTATAAGAAGAATTGCTACACCTTTTCTTCCTTTTCACTCCCAGAACCAGCCTGCTCCACCTGAGGTCTGGCAGCGCGGGCAGCGCTGCTGAAAAAACCAGCAGGCGTTGGTAAAACGCCACCGGACCAGACAGGTCCGAGCTGGCACTGATGACATGGAAAATCAAACAGACCGGCGTTTTCTTTGGAGACATCAGAGTCCTCCCAACGGTCTCTGTCTGCTCATACAAGCAGCCCGTTTAGTCCTAGCCAGCACAGCAGGACAGATACGCCACTGAGGACGGCACGACCTGATTGTCTTTTGCTCTTTTCAGGTTATTACTCATTCTTCCCACCTGATGCAGCACAAACCAAAAAACACTCTGAGTTTTGATGTTAGTTACTGCTGCCTTTGTCAAAGTTTCCATTCAGTTTGTGTCTCTGAATACATTCATTCACTCAGCTGCCAAAACTCAAACCCTTACTTTATCAGATCTGAACACTTCACACTAATTTTTTCCTTTCTTGGAAGGATTCATTTCATCTCCTTGTCATTTTGAGGCCCGGTGCGAAAAAAAGCATATAATTAAAGTGCTTACCTTCTTGCCCCGGTGGACCCTCTGACTTCGTCTCCCCCCCAGATCTCCGTTCCTCGGTCTGGGACGTCCAGCCCTCTCCTCTCCTCAGCACAGCACTCTCCTTGTTCTGTCCCCCACCCTCCTCCAGCTCACACTACATCTTTATTCCAGCTTGCTTGCTTACTTCAGGAGATCCCACATCCAAAAATACAGCTGGCAGTTTAAAATCCACCCTCCTCCATGGCTCGTCCACATCTGTAAGCCAGCCTCCTCCTCCCTCTCCTCCTCCCTGTCCTCTCCTCCCTCTATCTCCCAGGACTGTCCCGGGGCATGAATCCCCCCCGGGCTGGGATGGGATCAGAGAGGCTCAGCCGGCGACTGATGCTGGTGCAGTCTCTGCAGGTTTGGGGCTGTAGTTAGGTCGGTCTCGGCTTCTGGCGGTCTCCATCCCGGCTCCTGATTCCGGTCATGAGCCCACGGTTTAGATCAGAGGCGGCCAAGGTGATGCCTCAGTCCCATTTGTCCTTGATTTGTCAGTGCCTTTCTCAGCTCCTGTTTTTCCTTTGCTGCAGCATCAGTTTGTGTCTGCATCTCCTGTGTTGCAGCAGCAGGGCCTAATTTCTTGTCCTCCTTTCTCTCCCTCTGTCCCTCCGTCCCGTCTGGCCGGTTAGCAGCCCACCGCTGTTGCTGCTGTGCGAATCCTTCCACACCTCATTCAGCCTCCCCCCCAAAGCCTGCTCACTATTGCAGTGCAAGCCAGAAGCGCCAACAAGCTGGGGGCCTGTTTGAGCGGAACCCCCTCTCTTCTCCACCTCTCCGCCTGACTCAAAACATCCTTTATTAGGCTTATTTATCTTCCCCCCTCCACCCTTTTTCTCCCCTTCTCTCCGAGGCTGAGCTGCTGACGTCCTGCAGTTTCTGAACCAACAGCATCATGCCACTGAGAATCAATGCCGTGTGATGCACTTCTCACGTCTTTAACTTTCTCTTCCTCCCTCACAGAGGGGAAACCAACTCTGTTATCACATACTATTGTAATAGTATGTGGTAATAGAGTCTTTAGTTGGCAATTTATCATGTTAAAAAAATTCCTATGAGCTTTTGAGATGTTGGCAAACTTTAGGTTTTTACATATCCCCCGTTCTCTGAGTAATATGAGTGAGATGTCTCACTATGGGATGCCCTGCTGCAGATCTCAGATCATTAATCTCGTCACGCCAATCCTGATTGGCTGGTGAAACGTATCCGTCCACCGCAGGTAGCACCACCTACCGTATGGCACTTTTCTACTAGTACCTACTCAGCGCGCGTCTACTCGACTCGCCCCCGTCTTGCGCTTTTCCACTACGGGCCGAGACGGGTATAGGCTGGCAGAGTAGGTACTTTTTCTGTATCTATTCTGCCGAGGTTCTGATGATGCTTATCCACTAGTACCTACTCCTCGTCACGCCTCGTACCACCTCCACTCGCTTCGTCCTCGTTTCTTTTCAATACCCAGATCAGCAGTAGGAGGTTGGAGTGAAGCTGCTGTGACGTATTTGATTGTGTATCTAAATGAAGACAACAACACTAAAGATGTAGAACCTGGAGGAGATGATAGATGTGCTGCTGGGTCTGTGGCTTGTGTTCGATATTAAGTAAAATATGAGAGTGAAAGAACCTTCAAGTGGCAACACTTTTCTTTTTAATTTTGTTCGTCGGCCCTGATGAGAAATCAGCTGGAGCCGTGAGCAGCTATGAAGTGACAGAGCTCCTGGTGGATCTGGTCGTTCCTTATCACCGTCTAGATCCCTTTTTAATTCTCTCCTCAGCCACCAGGTTTATGAACATCTGCACCTCAGAGTTGGATCAGCAACAGACGTTTGCGCTGCCATTCCCTGTCAGATAAAATGAAGAAGCTGCGAGTCTCTCGCGCTGACTCCCCGCTTCCTGACTCCACCCGATACCCACGTTGTCATTCCATTGAATAGGCGCATTATCAATGATATCATGCCATATCTTTAGGCCAGTATGTCCCTACTGGCCTACCAGTATGTTCGGTAGATTGATATCACCCATTTTTAAGGCTGACATAATGTTATTGTATGTGCTGTGACGTTACTGGCCCACCAGTATGTTCTGGTAGATTGATATCACCCATTTTTAAGGCTGACATAATGTTATTGTATGTGCTGTCACGTGACCGGTCATAGGTCCAAACATGGCCGACATTATGATTGTATTCTTTATGATTTATTAATACTTTTAACAAAGTTTCGACAGTTAAACCTTTTTTGCAGAAATTAAATGCATTTTCTTAACATTTCCAGCAAGAATTTGACATTGTTTTTTCTATATAGAAGGCCTAAATATTTTATGTAGTTAATATGGACCTCAAGCCAATAAGCTTATATGGGCTTAAATCTTCTGCAGACCTTGAATTGAAATACAGTATGTTATTTTATTTTATTTTATTTTATTTTTTGCAAACGGTTACAGTACAATTAAATAGATGAAAGAAACAAATTATTATCTTGTTGTTTCTGTCGCTATGGCAACCCGGATCGAAGCTGCTGATGCCGTTTCCGTATCCGTTCTAGCCCGGATACGGAAACTACGTAATGAATGACTCATGATAACGTTTGGGTTGGCGGTAAAAACAACACGACAAACAACATCAGCGTATCTACAAGAAGAAGAAGAAGAAGAAGACATCAGCGTATTTTCTTTATCAGATTCATCGTATTGTGCTTTCGTCTCAACCTGATCTCACAAAAATCCGTGAAATGCTCACGACCTCTCACCACTATTTTCCGTGGTACCAACACGGAAAGTGGTATAATTCCGTGTGGGCACCACGGATATTGTACCATGCAAAGTCAAGGGGATCCGTGGTCGTGATATATACACGGATTATGACATTATTATTATTTATATATTATTCTTTGTTATAGTGGCTAAATTATGCGTTTTTGTCGCGCAAGGTAGTGATGCGCGGGTCGACCCATAACCCGCGGGTCCCGCGGGTTGCCCGCGGGGCGGGTTGGGTTGGGTCAAGAAATTTTCACTTCATGGGCGGGGCGGGTGAGGCGGGCCAATCCCTTGCAAGCACGTACCCTGCGACCCGACGTCACGAAAGCGCAAACAGCGGCAGCGGGGGAGCCTGAGCAGACCACGGTTAGTAGGCTATTCATAAAAATATAGCCCTAATAATAATAAACAATATGCTTGTTGCAGCCGTTCCAATAATATCATTATTGTTTATTGTTGTTGCATTTCAAAAGGGCGATTATTGTTGATTATTCTGCATATTGTTTTATAATGTTGTTTGGGTAGAAACTGAGTTGTTTTGATACCTGTTTGAAAGAGTCAAAAAAGTTGTGTGACCGCTGTTTAAGTTAATTCATTACCTAAAACGGTTTTTTCGTTATAGTATTATTTTGTTCAGTTTAAAAAGTAATTTTAGATCATGTTTTGTGTGGTAAAATAAGTTAAATCATTTTTTTGAAGTCGCGAGTTTTTGGCGAGTCGAGCTGATGCCGCATGCGGCTGCGGGACTCACGTCGCAAGAACAGCTGGGACAACGCTAAGATTTATTAAATAATAGGCTACATCTTATGACAGCTTAGTCTATTACAATGGTTGATTTAACAGCAAATCGCTTCCACATAGAGGGCGCACAGCGGCACCCGCCGCCGGCTTTCCCATTCATTGGAAAGTTTTACGCCAAAGCGCACGCCGCCGGGATGGGCGCAGACTCGGCGCAAAGCCCTGCGCTCTTGCGCAGCGACAGCACATACACAATGAATTGGAAAACGGCGCCAGACCGGAAAAACCTTTTTTTCTCGGTCGCCAAGCAACTTGCAACGAATATGCGCGCTGCTCTGCTCTGATTCTCTGCATCCCTGCAACAAGTGCATCGAGCGAGCGCACCTTCAGCTCACCTTTGTGAGAGTGAGACGGAATAGACGCCTTATTCAATGGCACATTTAACGTGTAATCGTGTTTTAATACCGGCGGGTGCGGGTTGGGGCGGGTTGTGTAAATAGATATGGTGGTGCGGGGCGGGATGGGGCGGGTCATATTTTCTCATTAATGCGGGACCCGCGGGTTGGAAAAACCCCGACCCGCGCATCACTAGCGCAAGGTACTGTTTTTTACTGTCCGTTTGTAAAAACACGTTTTAACGCTGTTTTAGCAGTGTTTTAATGAGGTTTTAATGGGAGCATCACGGATATAGTACTATGCAAAGTCAATGGGAGGCGTGGTCGTGATATATACACGGATTATGACATTATTATTATTTATATATTATTCTTTATTATAGTGGCTAAATTATGGGTTTTTGTCGCGCAAGGTACTGTTTGTTACTGTCAGTTTGTAAAAGCATGTTTTTACCGCTGTTTTAGCTCTGTTGTATTGAGGTTTTAATCGGAGCACCACAGATATAGTACTATGCAAAGTCAATGGGAGGCGTGGTCGTGATATATACACGGATATAGGTTCATGTTAAGGACATCCGTTTTAATTAGTTCTCCTTCGATTATGACAAGTTATTAATGCTCAGGGTGTAGAAACTTATAGGTCTGAGAGCCTCCTGACTAATGGTATGGGGCCTATTTTGTGTCTTTTTTTGCACAGTTCACTAACGCTTTGAGCTAGGAAGCTGACATTCTAGACTCTGTATCAGGAGGTGACTCTCATCCACTGTGCCAAGTTTCAGATCTGTGTGACCTTCGGAAGTGTCAAAGGTCACCGCATGTGTTGCGTTTCGGCCCTGCAAAGCCTATTTTGTGTCTTTTTTTGCACAGTTTACTAACGCTTTGAGCTAGCAGACTGCAATTCTAGACTCTGTATCAGGAGGTGACTCTCATCCACTGTGCCGAGTTTCAGATCTGTGTGATCTTCGGAAGTGTCAAAGGTCACCGCGTGTGTTGCGTTTCGGCCCTGCAAAGCGCTATTTCGTGTCTTTTTTTGCACAGTTCACTAACGCTTTGAGCTAGGAGGCTGCAATTCTAGACTCTGTATCAAGAGGTGACTCTCATCCACTGTGCCGAGTTTCAGATCTGTGTGACCTTCGGAAGTGTCAAAGGTCACCACGTGTGTTGCGTTTCGGCCTGAAAAGCCTATTTCGTGTCTTTTTTTGCATAGTTCACTAACGCTTTGAGCTGGGAAGCTGATTTTTGACTATGTTGCAATGCACAAGGCCCTTTTCTAGGATCTTTTGGTCCCGTGGCTGTACGACTTCCACAGAGCTAGTTGGCCTTGCAGAGGTTTCACAGAGTTGAGACTTGGCAAGCCCAATCAAGGCCCCATATGGGGGCCACAGGTCAAGTTTTACTTGGTTTGGTCAAATTTTCTGGCAACGGCGTCCGTTCGAATGTTGGAAAAGGTGACGTTTCAAAGCCCCGCCCATCGAAAAGTACAGGTCCGATCTGCATCAAACTAACGTCTGTCTGTTCAGGGGATGCCCCCACGTCCTGGCTGGTTAGGAGGGTGTAGAAACGTATAGGTCTCAGAGCCTCCTGACTAATGGAATGGGGCTGTGGCAGGGTGGAGGAGCTGCAGCCACTCAGGCTGATTAGGGCACAGGTGGGCCCAATCAGCCTCTCCACTCTGCCAGCCTTCATAAGGCATAGCTGCACAGCAGAAAGGTGCTGTGGAGCTGCTGTGAAGGTGCTTCTGCACTGTGTGTGGTGTTTGTGGGTAAATAAAGAGGGTCTGCATTAAACTCTGTGTCTCTCCATCCTGTCGGTCGGGCCCCCGTGGCACTCACCGTGCTACACTGGCGCCCAACGTGGGGCCCGATGGGAGGAGAGGCATGGAGCGGGCCCTGAACGCACTCGCCCAGGCCATTGCGGACCTGGCCGCCCTGCGCCGGGACCAGGGCGGGCATCAGCTCGCTGTGTTGGCGGCGCTGATGCCCGCGGACCGACCCACCCCTGCGCCACGCCGGAGGTTCGCCGCAGCAGCGCGGGAGGAGCTGGCGGCGCCGCAGCTGAGAGGCCGTGAGGCAGAAGCTGCGGGCCGCCAGGCGACGGCTCCCGAGGCGGCATGGCCAACGGAGCGACCCATCCCTGCACCCCGTCTGAGGTTCGCCGCGGCAGCGCTGGCGGCGCTGCAGCCGACCGGCCGTGAGGCAGTCGCTGCAGGCCGCCAGGCGACGGCTCCTGGGATGGAGTCGGAGGCGGAGTCGGAGGCAGAGTCGGAGGCGGAGTCGGATGCGATGGCGGAGTCGGCGGCAGAGGTGGAGGCTGACCAGCAGGGCGGCGTGACGGAGGAGGCGGTCCTGGACACGCCAGCTCCAGACCAGGGCTGCGCCGTGGAGGAGGCGGTCCTGGAGACGGACCAGCGGCCGACGCGGGTCTGCGTCACGGAGGAGGAGGTGGTCCTGGACGCACCGTGTGGCCCGAGGCCACCATGGGCCCGACCCCGAGAGCAGCTTCCGACGCCGGGGACGACCCCCCCCGACCAGGAAGGCCCGGGGGTTCCGGGCTTCCTCTCCCGCTCCGAGAGGGCGGGGGGGGAGTAGGCTCGGCCGGACAGACCCCGGCGCAAGTTTGGCGTTGGGGGTGTGTGGCAGGGTGGAGGAGCTGCAGCCACTCAGGCTGATTAGGGCACAGGTGGGCCCAATCAGCCTCTCCACTCTGCCAGCCTTCATAAGGCATAGCTGCACAGCAGAAAGGTGCTGTGGAGCTGCTGTGAAGGTGCTTCTGCACTGTGTGTGGTGTTTGTGGGTAAATAAAGAGGGTCTGCATTAAACTCTGTGTCTCTCCATCCTGTCGGTCGGGCCCCCGTGGCACTCACCGTGCTACAGGGGCCTATTTTGTGTATTCTCACAAACTCACCTTTTTAAATTAGCTTTTAACTGAATCTCCTTTTACTTGTTTAGCACTACTTAATTAATGACATTTTATTCCTCTTAAGTTCCTCTTAAAGCTTTTATTAATTACTTATTTATTTTATTACTTATTTACTCATTTATTTTTTAATGTTGCTTCTACTGTCAGTGTACTTATGGTCACTGTTAGTGCCCATAAGTTGTCTTTTATATTAACATTAATTTATGCTGTTTTTAGTATGTTTTACACTCCTTTTAGTTCTGTTCATATCTTGTTTATTGTTTCTTAGTTCTCAGCGCCAGTGTTCTCCTCATGGGGGCCCTCCACGCCGGGAGCTTGGTCTGCCTACAGGGGGCTGTCCTGGCCTGGATAGTTGGGGTCCTACTGTCCTGGCCTGGATAGTTGGGGGTCCTGCTGTCCTGGCCTGGATAGTTGGGGGTCCTACTGTCCTGGCCTGGATAGTTGGGGGTCCTGCTTCAGGGCCTGGATAGTTGGGGGTCCTGCTCCAGGGCCTGGATAGTTGGGGGTCCTGCTGTCCTGGCCTGGATATTTGGGGGTCCTGCTCCAGGGCTTTATAGCCGTGGTGTGGGCCCCTCTCTATCTGGGTCCGCGGGGTCTCTGCGGCGGCGTCCCCTGTAGTCATGGGCTTGGACAGCTCTCGGTGTGGATGGCTCCCATAGGACGGTGTTTCCTCACCTGGTCTATCAGTGCTCAGCCATACTCCATTTTATAAGGGTGGGGGGTGCCGGGTGGGTCTGCATCTGTATAGTATGCCGTGTGTATGTGTGTGTATGTCTTATGAATGAGGGTACGGGGAGTGTGTGTGTGTGTGTGTGTGTGAGAAAGTGAGCAACCCCTCCTCTTCTCACCATCACTGGACTTTTTTTTAATGTGTGGCAGAGTGGAGGATTGGGCGTGGTCTGCGGGGGAGCAGCACACAGGTGTGGCTGGTTCTGTTGATTGTGGCGCACCTGTGTCTAATCAACCTCTCCACCCTGCCTGGGGTTAAAAGCAGCGGCTGGATGCCAGAAAGGGGGCTGCTGGAATGGAGGTAGCTTGCTGAGAGGCTATGCCCCATTGTGCCATATTTTAGAACTGATTTTGCCTTCGCCTTTATGTCTTTGTGCTTTTTTTTTACACCTTTTGCAATAAAAAGCCTTATTTTTTGGCATTCTACGCTCTGCAAGGTTCTTTTTACACCTCATCACCCAGCTCCAGTTTTGCCTTGTCCCCTTGTACGTGGGGAGGCCGCTCTGGTTCCTCACATTTGGTGGCAGTGGTGGGATCTTTGGCGCCACCTGAAAACTGGAGAGAAGAGGTGGGAAGCGACGCCGTGGGTTTGGCGGAGTCTGGGAGACCCGGTGACCAGCAGGAGTCTGGGAGACCCGGTGACCAGCAGGAGTCTGGGAGACCCGGTGACCAGCAGGAGTCTGGGAGACCCGGTGACCAGCAGGAGTCTGGGAGACCCGATGACCAGCAGGAGTCTGGGAGACCCGGTGACCAGCAGGAGTCTGGGAGACCCGGTGACCAGGAGGAGGTCTGTAACCGGCAGGATGCGTCCTCGGCAACCGGGAGGAAGCGTCCTCGGATACCGGGAGGAAGCGTCCTCGGATACCGGGAGGAAGCGTCCTCGGATACCGGGAGGAAGCGTCCTCGGATACCGGGAGGAAGCGTCCTCGGATACCGGGAGGAAGCGTCCTCGGATACCGGGAGGAAGCGTCCTCGGCAACTGGGAGGAAGCGGCCGGCAACCGGAGGAAATGGCCGTTTTCTTGTCTCGCAACGGGGTTGGCGAGACTCCAGAGGGGGAGGGAAGTGTGAGAAAGTGAGCAACCCCTCCCCTTCTCACCATCACTGGACTTTTTTTTAATGTGTGGCAGAGTGGAGGATTGGGCGTGGTCTGCGGGGGAGCAGCACACAGGTGTGGCTGGTTCTGTTGATTGTGGCGCACCTGTGTCTAATCAACCTCTCCACCCTGCCTGGGGTTAAAAGCAGCGGCTGGATGCTAGAAAGGGGGCGGCTGGAATGGAGGTAGATTGCTGAGAGGCTATGCCCCATTGTGCCATATTTTAGAACTGATTTTGCCTTCGCCTTTATGTCTTTGTGCTTTTTTTACACCTTTTGCAATAAAAAGCCTTATTTTTTGGCATTCTACGCTCTGCAAGGTTCTTTTTACACCTCATCACCCAGCTCCAGTTTTGCCTTGTCCCCTTGTACGTGGGGAGGCCGCTCTGGTTCCTCACAGTGTGTGTGTGTGGGGGGGGTCAAGGGAGATTGTTTTTTTTAATGTATTTTTGTAAAGCATTTTGTGTTGCACTCCAGTTGCATAAAGAGTGCTATATAAATAAATAAGGTTTAAGTTTAAGTTTAAGTTTAAAACAGCGTTAAAAACATGCTTTTACAAACTGACAGTAACAAACAGTACCTTGCGCGACAAAAACGCATACTTTAGCCACTATAACAAAGAATAATATATAAATAATAATAATGTCATAATCCGTGTATATCACGACCACGCCTCCCATTGACTTCGCATAGTACTATATCCGTGGTGCTCCCATTAAAACCTCATTAAAACACTGCTAAAACAGCGTTAAAAACGTGCTTTTACAAACGGAAAGTAAAAAACAGTACCTTGCGTGACAAAAATGCATACTTTAGCCACTATAACAAAGAATAATATATAAATAATAATAATGTCATAATCCGTGTATATATCACGACCACGGATCCCCTTGACTTTGCATGGTACAATATCCGTGGTGCCCACACGGAATTATACCACTTTCCGTGTAATTTACTGTAATTCTACAAACTGTTAATAAAAATTTCAATCAATAAAACTACTTGGATGGTTTTCAGACCACATACCCCGTTTTGGGGCTACGGACCCCCTTTATTGATTGAACTTTTTATTAACAGTTTGTAGAATTACAGTACAACATAAAGTACAACTCAATACAAGACTGATAACTGTGTGTGGACGAACCAGTTAAGCATACACGTGTTTACAATGGTAGCCACATTAGCAGTTTTAGCTTCCATAAGAATCATGTTTTCATTAGCTCACAAGCCCACGTGTAATCGTTTTAATGTCACAATGAATGCATGGCCTAATGCTATCAAGTTAGCGAAATACATGCAAAGATAAGAGTTTGAACGTGCTTACCTTGAGAAGACGAAAGCACAATACGCTGAATCTGATAAAGAAAATACGCTGATGTCTTCTTCTTCTTCTTCTTCTTCTTGTAGATACGCTGATGTTGTTTGTCGTGTTGTTTTTACCGCCAACCCAAACGTTATGAGTCATTCATTACGTAGTTTCCGTATCCGGGCTAGAACGGATACGGAAACGGCATCAGCAGCTTCGATCCGGGTTGCCATAGCGACAGAAACAACAAGATAATAATTTGTTTCTTTCATCTATTTAATTGTACTGTAACCGTTTGCAAAAAATAAAATAAAATAAAATAAAATAACATATTTCAATTCAAGGTCTGCTCAGAGGATTTAAGCCCATATAAACTTATTGGCTTGAGGTCCATATTAACTACATAAAATATTTAGGCCTTCTATATAGAAAAAACAATGTCAAATTCTTGCTGGAAATGTTAAGAAAATGCATTTAATTTCCGCAAAAAAGGTTTAACTGTCGAAACTTTGTTAAAAGTATTAATAAATCATAAAGAATACAAGCATTAAGTCGGCCATGTTTGGACCTATGACCGGTCATGTGACAGCAAATACAATAACATTATGTCAGCCTTAAAAATGGGTGATATCAATCTACCGAACATACTGGTAGGCCAGTAGGGACATACTGGCCTAAAGATATGGCATGATATCATTGATAATGCGCCTATTCAATGGAATGACAACGTGGGTATCGGGTGCTGACTCAGACGTCTGACTCCAACCCCCCGACCAATCGGTGGCGTGTAGTGTGATGATGTCAGATACAGCCGACTCAGCAGCTTAGAACCTCGGCAGAATAGATACAGAAAAAGTATCTACTCGGCACGCCTCCACCCATCTCGGCCCGTAGTGGAAAAGTCGAGGCGTGCAGAGTAGGTACTAGTGGATAAGCGCCATTAGATACCTTAGATATCTACGGGATATCAGTGACCGGCTGACAGATTTTCCACAGGAAAATCTATACTCTGGACTACAACAGTTATTTTAACGCCTTTTAGTTTGTGGCAGGGAACAGGCGTGAGGTGATCCAGGTCCACGTTCAAATGTGTGGGGGGAGAAAACATCAAATTTGGCGTGAAACATTTCAGGTCCATCTGAAATGTTTCACAAAAAATATTTCAATATGTACAATACATAATCTTTTCAAAACACCCAATAGATTTTTTTTTAAATGATTTCAGTTCTTTTCGTCATTTATCTTTACATTTAAGTTTAATATTCATTTGAATTATCTGTATTCTCAATTCAAGATAAGCACCTCTCCTCACTCGCCCAAGCAGGAAGGGTTGTCTGGTGAGATGTCTCTCACATCACTCAGAGAACCGGGGTGTCAACAACCTAAAGTTCTCTTTCATAATATTTGGCTCGATGTCTCACTATGGGATATGGTTGCTCCCGTATTGTCGGACAAGCTTATCCAGCATCCACCAACCCACAAGGAAAGAACATTCTGTTCCCATCAGGACAGCAGAAGCACACTTGCCACGCATGGAGCAGAGATGTCCAGCATAGAGAAACGGACAAAAGTGAGAGGCGAGGACCAAGTCGCCGCAGCACAGATGTCCTGAACAGAAACTCTCCTGAATAAGAACCAGGATTCAATTCAATTCAATTCAATTTTATTTATATAGCATCTATTACAACAGAAGTTGTCTCTAGGATCTTTCCAGAGACCCAGAACATAAACCCCTGAGCAATTATTACATAAACAACCTTTAGGAGGGAAGAAACCTGGACCAGGACCTGGATCATAAGCCGTCCTGCCGGAGGCCAGACTGGGGTGGTCGGTAGGGATGGGAATTGATAAGATTTTTCCAATTCCGATTCCATTTTCAATTCTGTTTAACAATTCGATTCTTTATCGATTCTCTTATCGATTCTCATTTGTAAAAAAGGAGAACAAACAGGTCAATTAGCATCAACTTTGTTTTATATCTTTGAACAAAAAAATAAAAGTGAGGTCTTAAGACGCCCCCAGCCTTGGGCTCCTCGATGGTGCCAGGGGGGCCCCACAAAATTATTTGTAATATAAAATATGTATTTAATATAAAATAATAATAATAAAATAAATATTCTTCTGTAGAAATTAACTAAATACAACAAATTATTCTGTGGCAATTACACAAGAATGTCCAGTAACATGTTCAACACCACAAACTTCGTCACTGCTCGGTGACATTCATCTATTCTGGCCTGATTCTCTTCCCTGCCTTGATGAGAAGAGAAGCTAGCGGCTGACTAGTAGTCCGCCGGAGCGCCCGGCTCGTCCTCGTGGCCGAGCGCCCGGCTCTTCTGGCCACGCGCTGCGCCGACTCCGCGCTCCCAGCGAGACCGGGTTGCGGAGGAGAGCCCAGCCGGCCGAGCCCTAACCGTTTCCTCCCTTTGTTAAAATGTCCACATTGCAAGTATTGCAAGTCGCCCTGTTGTCATCCTTTTTGTTAAAATGTAACCAAACTTTCAAGTGTTTGTTTTGTTTTGTTTTTATTTTGGATCCCCATTAGCGGACGCAAAACGCCAGCTATTCTTCCTGGGGTCCATGAAGATTAAAAGTACATTCATATAAAAGCACAATTTTATATATATATATACTTCCTATAGTACTTTACATTTTAAATGTATGAATACATAACTAAATACATAAGTAAATACAAATACATTACTCCATTAACCCCCCCCACATCCCACCCACATCATTACACTAGCCGCTTTGTCGCCATTTTTTCCTGCTGGGCGCGAATGCGCACGTTGTGTAGTTACGCAACTTGCGTGGTGACGTCATTCGCGCCCACTGGAATCGATAAGGGAATCGTTTGCAAATAAAGGCAAACGATTCCAAGGAATTGAAAAACTGGGAACCAGTTCTCAACAAGAACCGGTTCTCAATTCCCATCCCTAGTGGTCGGGGGGCAGGCCAGGACGTCAGTAAGCACACAGTAGACATACACACAGACAGGTGGAAGCAGCAGTGGGATGATCAAAGGGGGGACTGCAGGTCAACATGCAGCTCCTGAAGCTCCGGCCTGCAAACATACACAAAAGAGAAAAAAGGGAGGCCACCAGCACAAGAAATTACAAGAACGATGGATAAAAATGATGGGTATGAGATACTTATAATAAATAAAAAATGGAAAAGGAGAAGAGAAGAAAGGAAGAGTAGAAGAGATGAAGGGTGAGAGGCACCGCCCAGTGGATCATGTCGGTGCCCCCTGCAGCATAGGCCTATAGCAGCATATCTACCACCAAGCTATATTTGAGACTAACTATTATAGTCTTGTTCTGTTATTATTCTTATTTATTTTTTTTTTTTTTATATTTATCTTTGGAGGTATTGTCATGTACTTGTTTGTTTATTTGCTCTCATGGTGCGTCTCTCTCCCTCTAGTTGTGTTTATGAAATAAGAATGGAAATTAGGATTTGTGAAAATAGGAATTTTGGCTAATACATAAAAGATAGTGAAGTGTAAGGGATGTATAGGGGAGGGAGGTAACAGGGGGGTTAGAAGGTATTTAAAAGCATGTTAGGCCTCTCTTTGCTTTGTTTGTGTTTGTTGTTTAGATATGTCCTTTTAATATTTTTTTTTGTTTTCGTGTATATGTTGAGGTTGGTGTCTGTCTTATGTCTATATATGTATATTAGTTGTTGGTTTTTTTTTTGTTATTGTTATACTGAACGTCACTATGGTGTGGCACATAGAAAAATAAAGTATTAAAAAAAAAAAAGTTTTAAAGGTGGAGGTGGTGTCAGCCTCCTTAACCCAGATTGGAAGTTGGTTCCATAGTAATGGTGCCTGATAGCAGAACGGGATGCCAACAGGCTCCGAGTCCAGAGCGCACGCAAGCCCACACTGCAAACCCTGACTGGTATAAGCCAAAGCAGTCGCCTCCAGCAGCCGGTGGGAGAGGTGCTGCTTTGTGACAGGTTTCCCCGTATGAGGATCAGCCCAGGAGACAAACAGCTGATCGCTCATCCTGAAACCACTCGTCCTGTCCATGTAAGTATGCACCGCACGGACTGTTCATAACGCATGCGACCACAGCTCACCTGGTGGGGCAGCAAAACCACAAGGTCCATGGGAAAACATGAACCACCACCTCAAGCACAAATGCTGGGTTGGGCTTCAAAATCATCCTCACATCCCCCGGAAAAAGCTGTGCGTGTGACGGGTGCACCGAAAGTGCGTGAATGTCACTAACCCGCTTAGCCGAAGCCAGCCCCATCAACAACACTGCCTTCAGAGACACGTGTTCCAAATCTGCCCCCTCCAGTGGCTCAAAGGGGGGCCCTTAAGCCCCTCCAGAACCACAGCCAGATCCCATGGTGGTACCAGTGGTCTGGACATGGGGAGAATCCTGCGTGCTCCCTTCAGAAAAAGGCAAACCAGCGGGTGCTGGCTCGCTGTTTCCTTCCCAAACCCCACGTGACAGGCGGCGATAGCTGCCAAGTAAACGTTAACCGTGGAGAAGGCTTTCCGTTTGTATCACTCTACTGGACACTGAGAAGGAATGTGTCCATTTCTGTGACACCATCCCTCAAAATAGCCTCCACTTCCAGTCATACAGGGACCTAGTGGAGGAGGCTCAAGCACTTTGTACAGTGCTAATCACCCGCTGTGAAAGACCCACAGTTGACAGATTTAGTCACTCAGGGAGCAAGCCCACAGCGCCAGGCGCTCTGGGGAGCTGAAAGACTGTCAAAATCAATGCGTGGCCGTGCTGCCTGACTCTGGACAGAGTGGGGGGTATCAAGTCCAGCGGAGGGAAAGCGTACAGACGCTCGCGCGGCCAGGCGTGCGCTAGTGCGTCTACCCCGAGGGGAGTAAAACAGCGCACACTGCGCGTTGTTTCTCGATGCAAACAGATCCACCATGGCCTGACCGAAACGGGCCCATATCTGTTCCACGATCTCTGGATGCAGAGTCCACTCCCCGTATACTGGCGCGCCCCTGGACAACAGGTCCACGCCCGGGATCAGGGCTCCCAGGATCAGTTTGCGTGCCAGCATGTGCAACCGACGGGAGCGTAATCCCCCTGGTGGTTGATGGACTCCACCGTCCTCATATTGTCCGTCCTCACCAGGACATGATGACCCATGAGAGACAGAATTAAATGTTTCAGGGAGAGAAACACTGCTGATAGTTCCAGAAAATGTATGTGTGACCGCTGTAGGTCCACTCTCCAACTCTCCAACTCCAACTTGTATTTCCTGAGATCCCCAAGATCTAGGATAGGGCCAATACCCCCCACCCCCGTTTGGGGATCAGAAAATACCTGGAGTAAAAGCCGCTCTGACATCGTGGGGGAGGTACGACACAGATTGCTCCTTTGTTTGATTCTCCCTGAGCCTCGGAGTGTATTATACTGGCGAATCGCGGGGGAACAGCTGCGAACTGCAGTCTGTAGCCCCTCGAAATCGTTCTTAAAACCCGGGCTGAGGCTGCCAGCGCGGCCCATCTCTCCCACCTGGGGGAGAGAGTGGATGCACACTACAGTCCCTCCATCATGAGAGGCTATCCGGGGTGTGGTGGTGCCTTCCCTTGGTGGAGCAGTGACCTGGTCCCGGGGCGGGGACCCACACAGCCCCCTCCCGAGGGAAAGCCGTGGCTTCCCGCCGTGCGGGGACAGTGGGTGTTGCCACCGCGCTGTTTATTTTGATATTTTTGGCCTTTTTTATGAGCTGCACCCTCAGCACTCGGCTTGGATGTGGCAGCGGGACACACTATTTTTCTTTGCGGAAACGTGTGATTATTCGTGCTTGTGGACATGAGGGAGGGGCAGTTGCTGAACCCTCCACCGTCAAATGTCCATCTCTCCCAGCTCGCCGTGGCAACCGGGAGATGGGGGGGTGGGGAGCCCCTGAAGGCACGCTCCGAAGCCAAACCGGTGGAGCTGGTGAATGGGGAACTTCCAGCTGCAACACCGGGGAAGAGAGGGGGGGGTCAGGCCGCTCTCTTCTGTTTCCTGGCCTGGTTGTAGGCAGCTTGCGCGGGCTGTGCTGGCGGAGCTGCAACCGGGGCTGAGGATTTCTTATGCCAGCCGGCCCAGCTGGGCAGGGGGGCCGGGGCGAGCCGGGGGTTTTGACTGTTTCGGTATTGTAAAAAGCGAAGCCTGGGAGGCAATCTGCGCAGAGTTTTTTGCTGTGCAGGCGGAGTGGGAGACGGGGACTTCCAAGGGAAGCAAAGCTTCGCACCGCCGTTGCATCAGGTCCAACGCGGAGCCAAAAATCCCCTGGGACAATGGGCATGTCCAGGACGTCATCCCTCTCCCTGTCTGACAGGCTGGCGAGGTTGAGCCACCGAGCACTATCCTGCAGAACCATATTCCCCAGCGCCTTTACTGTGGCCTGGAGCACACAGCGTTGGACACAGAGACACAGCTCAGTGATTACCCGAGTCTCCTCCCACGTAGCTGGGTCCTGAGTCAGTACAAAATCCTCACACAACTCAGCCGCCTTGTGTGCCTTTTCAGTCAGAGCTGACTGAAAACGGTCAGACTTGGACGGCAGGCTGGGGCTCCTGGAGGACACCGCTGACAGCCGGCTGCCTTGAAGGTGAGCTGCAACGAGTGGCTCCATGGGAGGCATGCAGAGCAGCCCCAGGCTCTCTATGGCCTCGCAGTGGAGGGATGAGGCCCCGGGAACCGGGCTCCTGGTGCCGAGAGGGCGTCTCTCCATGAGCGCGCCACCTCATCCAGCAACTCTGGGAAGACGGGGAGAAGTTGCGTTGTCGTGCTCTTGGCCGAGGGCAACTTGTTCTCTTCGTAGCGGGATCCGGTGGTCTCGGCTATGACAGCAGGCCAGGGGACGGCAGCCGGGCAGCAGCGTTTGCACGTGTCGAGCACGTCCGAGCTGAGGAGGGGAGAAGCTGGTGTGCTGCTCACATCTCCATCCCCATAGGCGACAGAGACTGCGGGCTGCAGCCCGAGCCGGAGTAATGAAGAGGTCATGCTCGTCTTCATCCTCTGATATGAGGAGTTCCAAGGTGCCTTAGTCCCCATAGTCCAGTTCCAGGAGGAGGTCTTCCTCCTGCGGGGGAGGGCGCGGCTAGGTCAAGCTGGGAGCCCCAGCTGACGCTAACCTCCGGTTCCTCCACCGCAAGGACCCCCCTCTCCTCTCCTCTCACGTCGTTTCCCCTGGGGCTGTGAACACCCGGGCCCCCCTCGAGTCAGGTGTGTTCCCCAGAAGGGGGACTCCTGCCCCTGCCAACCGGTCGCGGTCCATTTCAGCAACTGCTGATAGAACTCCCTCAAATTGAAAGTCTCTCCTGCTCGGTCCATGTCCGTTCTGTTGTGAAGTGGTTGTTGTTGGACCCAGATGTAGGAGAGAAAAGGAGGCAGGAGTTCCAAAAAAAGCAGGATTCATTTAAGCAAACAAAAAGCGCTGCTTTGCAGGATGGCAAAAACTCCAAGAACAAGAATCAAAAACTACAAACCAGATGGGAAACACGGAGGGAGGAAACAGTCCAGACCAGCAGGGAAAGACAAGACCAGATATACACAAGGGTTAACGAGACACAGGTGCAGACAATCAGGGCCGATGGGGAACAGGAAGGTCAAACCAGAATGTAAACACAAAGACACGGGTTTCAAAATAAAACAGGAAGGGTCAAACTCTGACAGAAATGTTTCTCCACAAACTTTACCTGGTGTCCCCTGGGTTTACTGAATGGATCTCCACTACCTTTGGCTGATAGTACAGAAAATATTTGTCCTGTAAACACTAAAGGTACACCAAATACATCTCTCTGATGACACCACTACAGCAAAACCGTCCTAGTTTTAAGTTTTACAGCTTAGGAGCTGATTCACTGTCATGTGAAAATGTCAGCATTCTCATTTTGTTTTACCTGTTCAAAGACGATTTCATGACCCTGGTGTTAAAGATAATATCAAAAATAAAGCAAACTATTTCATGCACATATGGGTTTGTCTCCCTGATCTATAAGCATATCAGGTATTGTGTCAAAAAAAGCCTAATAAAATAAAACAAAACAAGTTGAAACTGGGTTTATAGCTCCTCAAATAAGAGTAAAACTACATATGTTGTGTGTTCTCAGCTGTGTTTCCACCCAGCTCAAATACTCAGACTGATGCAGATTTTCACCATCAGCACTTGTGAATCTGAGAATGTTGGAGATGTTGTGTAGCATTTTTATATAAAAAAATATATAACTTGAATTTGGGGCTTAATCAGGGCCCACGCATGACAAACTGGCTCCAATTATGGGGATTAAAGGCAGAGTAAGGAATTATATTATTTCTACTATAGTGAGTGCGTTTACATGGGAAGTTTAATTCCTCTTTATCTCAGAATTAAAATTAAATCCGATTTAAAATGAGTAAAAATGACCATGTAAACACCTAATTCCTAATAAAAATGGCCATTCCGAATTAAACTTAATTCTGAAGTAAGTGGCTGGTTTATTCTGATTTTAAATCTGAATAGAATAATTCCAGATCATGTATACACTCATTCCTCTTTAAATTAATCCCGGTCTTTCTTTCTGCTCGTTCCCTCCCCCGTCTGTCTCCATGATCTTATATTCCACTGGGCTGGTTTTCCAAACAAAGTTTCAAGATGCAGCAGCAGTAAACGCTGGTCAAGAGCAGAGACCATTTATTTAATAAATAGAAATCATTAAAAGAACAGATGGAAACAGGAAAATTGTGATCTTTTCAAAGTTTAAGCGGCTAAGTTAGTTTTTCTTCCGGTAGTTTAACTTCCGGTCCTCCCCCCTATCCAATCAGAACCTTCCCAACCCCCAGACCTGGAGAGGAATTGGAGAAAGACCATCAAACGTGTTTTCCATGTAAACCTCAATTCAGAATTACTATTTCCATGTAAACTGGAAGGAAAATAGTTTAATTCTGAATTATTTAATTCGGAATAATTAATTCCGAATTAAAAAACATCATGTAACCGTGGCCAGTATTTCTTACACAGAGCCCTGTTTGTGATTGAGTGAACATCTCCTCTCCATCCAGCAGCAGCCGTCTCCCTCGGCCCCGGCTCCAGCCGGCCTGCTGCCCAAACCAAGACAAACATTGATCCAGATAATCATGCTCGTGCCCAATTAGTGGGGAGAGGCCTGGGCTGGGTTCATAGTGGACATCAAGACATGCGACATCATCCAGAAATACCTTACCCTGCCTTTAAAGGAAGTGTACGTTTAAAGATAGCCCTTTCCTTTGGTGCTATCAATCATTTTAGAGATGTAAGTTTTCAGATAAAAACAAACAAGCCAAACTTTGAGGATTGACTTCAGTGTGAAGACTGGATGCTAAAAGGAATAAAAAAGTAAGTTGGTGTTTTTAAGCTTCTTCTTCCATACAAAGAATTTCAAGTAGACTTTCAGACTGGATAAAACTCTAATTCAATTCCTTTTATAGCATCAAATAGCAGCCGGACCAAAAATAACAGCATGCTACCTCATTCTGAAAACATGTCCAAACTCCAGCTCCCAGCGCTGCAGTCACATGCGCTCATGTGGAAACCTCCAACGTCCTGAACGTCTGGGGATTACTAGGTTGTCACCAGTTACAGCAAACAAACGCTCGGCTGTTTCACAAAGATACGCTGAAATAAGTTTCTCTGCATGACGCAGCTTCCACGTCGGTGGAGGAGGATAAGATCTACCGTTCTTCCACTGAATACACTGTGTCACAATGAGACAATGAATATTCAAATAGAAAATGATCGTGATGAGACGTAATCAGTGAATAAACTAAAGCAGTGGTTCCCAACCTTTTTTCCTTGTTCCCCCTACTTGTGTCTAAGACCAGCCGGCCCCCCGACCCGTACGTACTAGCACCAAAATAGTCTTTAATTGAAAAAATGAACATTAATTATGTTTTTTTGATACATTTCTCTTTGGTTTACTCTGTATACATATGACTTTGTTTTTCTCCAATGTCACCAATGTATTAAATACGCACAAAAGGACATAAAAATATTTCTGAAAAATGTCTTTTAATATGAGACCAACATTTTTTAACATGTTTCCTTTAACAACCTGTCGGAGTAGATTAAATGTTGAGTAATTATATAATAATAAGGAATTAAATCATTTCCTGTGTTTGTCACCAGTGTATAGGAAACACAAAAGATATTCAAGACATTCATAAATTATTCCTAACAATGTCTTATGAATGACTCATTCGCAAATATAATTTTTACAACTGCATAATTTCAAAGCAGACAAAGTTTCGCCCCCCCAGAGATCTCTGGCGCTGACTGAGTGGCAGAAAGACTGAGTGTCAGAAAGACTGAGTGGCAGAAAGACTGAGTGTCAGCGTAAACTTTCAGTTTGAGCAACTGGAAAACATCTAAAATGGGAAAGAGCTGTTGTGTGATCGACTGAACTCATAGATTTAGCAAGAAATTGGAGTTATCGTTTAACAGACTGCTGAAAAATCAGCTTAAAGCTCCTTTCACATAGAACGTGGTTTGCGCCGCACACCCCCAGGGTGGGTTCAGATTGGGTGCAGAGCAGGGCGCGCATGCGCCCATCGCGTACATTATTTGTTGCAAGTTGCTAGGCGACCGGAAAAACGTTTTTCCAGTCTGGCGCCGTTTTCCCACTCGTTTGGACGTACAGTAGCTACTGCTCGGTAGACAATAGTGCTGTGACATTATTAGTGATTTGGTAGTCACCTCAAATAGCCACATATTAGCTCTGAAGTAGAGAAAAGCAGTTACTCAGGTGTCGTCTTCAACGTGTTACTACAGGAGGGTTTTACAGGGCTGTTTGTGACTCCACTACAAGTATACAAAGATATCTACGTGGCAAGACTTTTACTGACTAGGAACAACTGTCACAATAGAAGGAAGACAAACTGCACTTTTATGTTATTTTATTTCATATCCCAAATAGTCGGGGATCTCCTTAACAGCAATCCCAGAGTTTCTTTGGTGCCAATTATCAGTGTTGATGATTCTCTTCTTTCACACTGATCTAAGTTAAAGATCCATCAGGAAGAATCCAGAAGGGTAGGTGTTACAGCTTTTATTTTGAAAGGTTTAGCTGCTGACGTCTGTTTTCTGAAGCTCTGACACATTAAGTTTCTTCAGTTCAGTTCTGTTAATAACGTGGAAATCAACGAGGAGTCTACGGCAGGACGACGATCTTCTTCTCCAGCTTCTGCTCCGGGAAGATGAACCTCCTCATCACAGCGTCCAGCTCCTCCAGAGCCAGCTGAGCGTGGAGCACGGCCACCTGGTCCGGGTCGGAGCGCAGCACCCACTTCAGGGCTCGGTACAGGTCCAGCAGAACCGACGACAGAACCTTCCAGAGACAGAAACAGAACACAACTGGTTCAAGATGCTTTACTCTCCCAACACATCATCATCTTAACAGAACAGGACAATGCTAGATTTTCTCCTGCAAGAGTCACATCTTCTTTCATTTTTGTCATTTAAATCAGTGGTCTCCAACCCCCGGGCCGTGTGTCATCTGGTACCGGGCCGCACAGAGAGAAAAAATTATTTCTGTAGCCCCGACTGATGATGTTGACTCTCAAACTGATGGTTCACAATGTTTTTATTCCTTGGATGTAAACACACTGCAAACACACCGTAAGAGCTATAAAGGAATAAAATAAAATAGAGTTAGTCTTTCTACATTCATATAAGTTTCATTTAACTTAAATACAGACCGATGCAGCTGCTGATCGCTCGGTAATAACAGCTCGTTAACCACAATACATGAGTAACCATGGCAACCAAACTCAAACTGGACATAAATACGGCATAACATTTGCAAAGAAAACTAATCCTTATCAGGAGGTGATTTTTGTGTCAGTTAGTCATCACTTTACTGCACCGCATTCCTGACACTTAGCAGACACACTTTCTACTGCCGTTAAACTTTTACTGTTAAAGTCCGAAGCGCCGGATGTTTATAAGGTCTCGGCGAGACGCCTTCAAAATAAAAGTACTAAATATCGGGCTCCTTAATATATAAAAAATAAAATAAAAGCCTGGCTTTAAATAACGTTAATGAGAAAACAAACATAAAAACACATTTATAGAAATAAAAAGGTAATTTACAATTTCCATTTTTTTATTTTATTTTTTCGAAAAATTATGTTTTATTATTATTCATTATTATTAGGGCCCGAGCACTTACAGTGCAAAGACCCTATTGTATCTGTAGGAAATGTTCTTTCTTTCTTATTCTGACGAAAGGAGGGCCTTTTTTCCCCCTAAACGTGTCCCAAAAGTCACCAAATTTTGCACCAAGCCAGGCCTGGTGAAAAATTTGATATTTAATGGTTTGCATTAATGGGCGTGACCTAACGGCTCAACAGCGCCCCCTAGAAAACTTTGTGCCTCAAGCCCCACAATACGGTTTGACGTACATGCACGAAAATCGCTACACACCTGTATCATGTTGCAACTTAAAGAAAAGTCTGTTGGCGCCATGGCCCAAACCCAACAGGAAGTCGGCCATTTTGAACATTAATTTTGAAGCAATTTATGCCATTCCTTCGATAGTTAATTCAGCCCGAACCGTATCGTGAACCCAGGTGTGTTATACATCAAAATATGCGTCTCCATCCTGCTACTATGCGCATTACTTTTCTCTTTCAAAAGTGTTACCGTGGCGACGCTAGACGCCAAAAAGCGCGCCCAACCTTCATCTGATTGGTCCATATTTGATAGTTCCCCAAAAGTCACCAAATTTTGCACACAAGCCAGGCCTGGCGATAAATTTGATATTTCATGGTTTGCATTAATGGGCGTGACCTAACGGCTCAACAGCGCCCCCTAGAATACTTTTCTCTGCCATAACTTTTGAATGGTTTGACATAGAGAGTCGTGGGTGGTGTCATTTCTGATATGCTTAAGGGGGGGAGGTGGCCGTGAGTGCAAGGGGTTGTTCATCGCTGCTTGCCGCTTTCATTTTTATCACTACTATAGGGAAAATACCACAGTTTTTAATGCCGATCTTGTCATTTTATTTAGATTTTATCAACTACACCTTTAGATTGGGCCGTGAAAATATTGTCAGACATTAAACCGGTCCGCGGTTCAGAAAAGGTTGGAGACCACTGATTTGTAATCTTAGATTACTTTAAATCAATTAAATTACTTAAAGTAATCTTTGACTACTTTATTTATACATAAAATTGGCATCAACCAGCATTCGTCTCAGAGCTTCATTACAGCCACTACATAAAAACATACTTTCTTTAAAAAAAAAACAAAAAAAAAAAACAATCACATTAAAGCAGTGATATTGAACCTTGTGATCTTCTACATGGCAAAAACTCACTTCTAAGAAAGTAAAAACCTTGTTTCAAGAAAATGTGTGTTACTTTTTGTTGAGGGGCAACATTATTTGCTAGTTTTAAGGATTCTAGTCAAGAAACTTTTTTTTTTTTACCCCATTGGCAGAGTTATTTTTGCTTGATATAAGACACATTGACAAGATTTAGGAATATGAGTCTTATATCTTGGTTGATTTTGCAGTGTAAACATGATGCACAGATGAAGCTTTTATTGGATCCGATTCCGATAGATTTGGGTTAGTGTTATTAAAACTGTTTTTTCAGCTGTTGCATCAATTATGTGACTGTAGTTATGCAACATATGAATACTAGTATTATATTGAGATTCATAGTACATATTAGATCATAGATCAAGTACATATTAACATGAAGCTATACATATACATACAGTGCCTATCATAAGTATTCACCCCCTTGGATGTTTTACCCCTTTAGTGCTTTCATAAATCAATCCTGGTCAATAAAATTTGGCTTTTTTAACACAAAAATTTATTGGAAAAAACTCTTCAATGTCAAAGTGAAAACAGATTTCTACAAAGTAATGTCAATGAAATAAAAATATATAAAGAAATATAATTGTTTTCATAATTATTCACCCCCTTCAAGTCAGTATTTTGTAGATGCACCTTTGGCTGCAATCACAGCAGTGAGTCTGTGTGGATAAGTCTCAATCAGTCTTGTACATCTGCCCACAGCAATTTTGCTCCATTCTTCCTTGCAAAACTGCTCAAGCTCTGTCAGGTTGCCCGGGTATCGGGCATGAACAGCCCTTTTCAAGTCCAGCCACAAATTCTCTATAGGATTGAGGTCTGGGCTTTGACTTGGCCACTCCAGAACATTAACCTGGTTCTTTTTTAACCATTCCTGTGTAGCTTTTGCAGTATGCTTTGGATCATTGTCTTGCTGGAAAATAAATCTTCTCCCAAGCCGTAGTTCTCTTGCAGACTGAATAGGATTGTCCCCCAGGATTTCGGTGTATTTTGCAGCATTCATTCTGCCCTCAATCTTTACAAGCCTTCCAGGTCCGGCTGCTGAGAAACATCCCCACAGCATAATGCTACCACCACCATGCTTCACAGTGGGGATGGTGGGTTTTGTGCGCGCACTCTGTCTTCCGTTCAGTGAGCTCTTCAGCCGTATACTCTGCCTCAAAACGGTAAGGACGTCCATCATATTCAAAGTCGTCGTCCACAACCTCAGAATTTGACAAATATTCAGACATGTTTCAAATAACTAACAGTAAACTAACAGTAGTGAACTCCAGCTGTACACGGAGCTGTGTCTGGGATGGGCGCACAGAGATGACGTCATGAGTTCAGAGTTCTTGTTTACAAACGGATTTATTTGTTACACACACAGCCCCGGATGTAGACAACAGGTCCTGGAAGCAGATCTAGTGATTCATAAAAGAAATTAAAGAGTTTCGCGGCAATCATGTGTTATTTAGACGCTGCATCGTCTGTGTCCCGCTGTGCCCCGTTCACTACCATTATATGGAGAAGCGGCTCGCAAAAAACTCCTAATATCTTCCGAAGGACTCCAAATGACACCAAACTTGCCTGGGTGAGTATACGACCATAAAAAATGCCAGAAATAAGGTCCAGGTTGTAAAAAACCGAACTTCCTCTTTAATGATGAACACAGATGATGCTATGATCAACTATAAATGAGCAACACTGGAGTAGAGACATCAGGAGATGCAATACTGTGACAAAGGGAAAAAACTGGAGTGTCTTTAAAGAGTGAGTTCAAAGTTTCACCTCAGTGGTCTGAGTGAGAAGCCGACATTAGGTCTGTAATGGTGGAGACGAGCACGGCGGAGCTGGGACTGGATTACAGGACCTGTCAGGAACTCTAACAACAGCCTCTCCATCTCACAAACACGCCTCCAACTAAACCACTCCGTCCAAATACCAGCAGGACAAATATAACTCAACTCTGGATTGTTCCGATAGTGGATTCCACTTAATACCTCTAAATACCAGCAGGAAGATGAGCAACTGCAGTGTGATCACAAACATGAAATCAAGGTGAGATGTTGTAAATCTGTCAAACACAGTTTCACTTGCAGGTTAGAAGGTTCAGGTCTGGACCAGTAGCTCAAATTGAGGTAATTAAAGGTGCGTTTCATTTCAAGTGTGGGAAACTGACAGGATCTAAGGACCAGGGCCTGGTCTCATGGGGGGGTGGGACTGCTCTCAAGTACAGGGCAGCAGCTACAGCAGCTTCTGTTTGGTTCCTTTAACTTAGTTTTTATTTCAGTATCGGCAACTTATACATTCCTTTACATACACATTCAGTGTGTTTACATGGGAAGTTTAATTCCTCTTTAATTCAGAATTAAAATTAAATCCGATTTAAAATGAGTAAAAATTACCATGTAAACACCTAATTCAGAATGAAAATGGCCATTTTGAATTAAATTTAATTCCATTCTACTTCCACCTTAATGAGTAGCAAAATGAGTATGCAAGATTTTTTAGTGTGTCCGAAACATTAGTACGTACTCAATAGTATGTACTATCCATACTCATTCTGGAGAAATTTATTAGTGTGGATTGATGGCAGCACCCGAATCTCGCACTCAGCAGGCACGCCGATTTTTCCCAGTGGCCAGCCGCGGTACTGCAACAAAAAATCCCATGGGGCCCAGAAAGCTTTTTTCCCATAGACCGCAATAGTAAAAGAGAAGCCTCTAAAACTGTTCACAGGAACCTCCAGCTGTAATCAGCGGCAATTACTAATCTTTGTATTCTATATTTTTAAGTCATGGACTTTATATCCGTCAAAAATGTTTTATAACGGCCAGAAAAGTCAAAGAAAAGTCTCTTTCTGGGCGTGACGTCACGGCTGACGTCACAGCCGTGTCCGTGCATTCCACGGATGTTTATATTAATATATATTATGTAATTATATTATATTAATACATTAATAATATATGTAATACTATACATGTAATAATATACATGAATTCATATATTATATTAATATTATATTAATATTCGCGTCATTGCCCCGGGGCATGATGGGAGGCCCCAGAGCATCATGGGAGGTGACTCAACTGCGCATGCTCTATGGGCCCGTGTACCAGGAAGTAAACCAGGAAGTCAGAAATGTTTTCGGCGTATGCGCTGGCTGAGCAGAATGCATGGAAATGAATGGGCGGCCATTTTTGGTATACCATCCAGTTCTATAATACATCCATGATTGATGGACACTAGCAGAAACTTCCCACAATGCAATGCAGCGGTGTTTGGTTGCTAAGTGATATGTATATGTCATAAGTATAATATTAAGTATAATAATTTTATTATTATATAATATTAATATTATAATATTCGTATATAATAATATTATATAATGTCATCTTGTCTCAGCCAGAATAAACGGGAAAGAGCAGAGCGGTGCTGCTACTGCTGCTGTTACCATGGTAACAGCTGCTACTGCTGCTGTGAGCAGAGACCATTTATTTAATAAATAGCTTGGAAGACCTGGAAATATTAAAAGAACAGATGGAAACAGGAAACATCAGAATTGTGAGCTTTTCAAAGTTGTAGCGGCTAAGTTCTTTTTTCTTCCGGTAGTTTAACTTCCGGTCCCCCCCCTATCCAATCAGAACCTTCCCAACCCCCAGACCTGGAGAGGAATTGGAGAAAGACCATCAAACGTGTTTTCCATCTAAACCTCAATTCAGAATTACTATTTCCATGTAAACTGGAAGGAAAATAGTTTAATTCTGAATAATTCAATTCTGAATTAAAAAACATCATGTAACCGTGGCCAATGTCTACCATTTTCCATTAATTCCGTCTGAACCACAGACTAGTTTGCACCATTTAATTAGCAAAGTAATAAAGATAAGAGCGAGACACATTTTGTTCCTTTTTTATAACAAAACTTTGATAACTGGTCTTTAATGCTGTCAGTTCACTTAAACGTTTTAAACACGGTGCATCACTATTTCAACAATGTATCTTTTACATTTTACATCACTTTCCACAAATCTATCTATCTACAACTAGATGACACCATTTGTTCAATATCTAACAATTTCTACCGTTTATCATTTATTTTTAGGTCATTTAGCAGAACATATATATATTTTTTTACTGTACTTTTAAAACAAATTGTATTCAAATGTATTTTTTGCAAACATTTAGCTGTAGTTTAACTATAAATCAGCACATTGAAAAGCAGCCATGAGATTAGAATATTAGAATAGAAGGTTGCAGGTTTGATTCTCTTTCTCACTTGTAAGTTACTTCGGATAAAAATTCCTGCTGAATGAATTAATGTATTAAATATTATAACATCGTTAGAAAAAATAAATGTAATAAATTTCACAGGCGTTGAGCAATTTAAATGCAATAAATAAGTACTCTCACTAATATTTAGTCTTTGCCCTGTGTGTTTCCATGTGCCTGGTATGTGTGCAGTATTGTATTTTGTACTAAGTGTGGTATTGTATTGGAGTCATTAATGAGGTGGAAATAGTCAGATCTATTTATATCTTATCATTTTATTTCATTTTATTTGTTATTTAAGCGTAATCTTAAATTAAATACTCTTGATTTTTGAAAACCTCGCACAGTTATGGATAAGCCCTGAATGCAGGCATTGTGACGTAGAATTGTCAAATTGGTCTGATTCACCGCACGAATCGGCACAGATTACTTTGTAATCCTGTATTTGACCCGGTCTTTGTACATTTTGACCGTATAGAAACTTAGAGAAACGTATAGAAACTTTTCAACAACTTGTGCTTTTAATTATTTTAGCTCTTTTCTTATCATTTTATTTGTTATTTATGTTTTAATTGTGTCTTGCAGCTTTTAATGTTGATGTAAAGCACTTTGAATGACCTTGTGTTGAATGGTGCTATACAAATAAACTTGCCTTGCCTATATAGCACATATAAAAACCACTGATGTTGAGCGAAGGGCTTTAGAGGCAGGTGTAGCATCGGCGTGTGTTTTATCACGTCAAACCCGGCCAGTGTGTGCAGTACCTGGGTGGTTTTGTCGCTGAGGCCTCTGAGCAGCAGAGCAATCACGTGGACGGCAGCTCTCCTCACCTCCGCTTCCTTCTCCGTCTTTATCAGAGCCGTCAGACACGAGCTGACCTGCACCGCGACAAAACACATTCAGAGACACAAGTAATAAAAACACCCTGCAGGAAACAGGTCAAATACATGTACAGGACTGTCTCAGAAAATTAGAATATTGTGATGAAGTCCTTTATTTTCTGTAATGCAATTAAAAAAACAAAAATGTCATACATTCTGGATTCATTACAAATCAACTGAAATATTGCAAGCCTTTTATTATTTTAATATTGCTGATTATGGATTTTCAGAATATTCTAATTTTTTGAGATAGGATATTTGAGTTTTCTTAAGCTGTAAACCATGATCAGCAATATTAAAATAATAAAAGGCTTGCAATATTTCAGTTGATTTGTAATGAATCCAGAATGTATGACATTTTTGTTTTTGTAATTGCATTACAGAAAATAAAGGACTTCATCACAATATTCTAATTTTCTGAGACAGTCCTGAAAACACCTAGGGGATGGGTGGAGTTCAGTACCTGACTCCACCCTCTGAAACCAGCTGCTGTGAGAGCTAGTGTAAATACATGCTTGAAGTTTATTTATTTGATTTAGATATTTAGATGGGACAATGCATATTCATGAACACTACATTAAGCAGTGTAAATACACCAGGTTTTAGCCCGCAGTCCCCACAAACAACCAGATACACTCACACTCACACCTACGGGCAATTTAGAATGATCAATTAACCTAGCATGCATGTTTTTGGACTGTGGGAGGAAGCCGGAGTAACCGGAGAAAACCCACGCAACACGGGGAGAACATGCAAACTCCACACAGAAAGACCCTGCTGGGCCTGGGAGTCGAACCGGGAACCTTCTTGCTGTGAGGCAACAGTGCTAACCACTAAACCACCGTGCTGCGGAGCTGTTGTACTGCATCTTTGTTACTAAGGGTGCTTTCACTCCTGTCCCGTTTCTTCAGATTTATAATCTGATTTTGTAACAGAGACCAATAAGTCTGATTACTTCCAGTACCTTTATGTAAACTCATCGGCCAGTTCCTTAGATATACCTGCTGTACCTAATAAAGTGATACGTGTATATAAAGTGGCCGGTGAGTGAAGCTGAGGACAGTCCAGACTGGTTGTTTCAGGACCACACATGTTCTCACCTCCTGAGCCAGCGGCCCCAGAGAGTAGTCCAGTCTCTGACAGAGCTCTCCCAGGTTGGACAGACTGCTGGCTCGGACGCTCTGGTCCGGGTCCCGGGTCCCCTGCAGGAAAGCTCCCAGCAGAGGACGGCCCAGGTGGGGGGCCAGTTCTCCTGCAGAAAAAAGATGAGAATACAGTTTAAGGGCCAATCCAATGTTCACCCTACTTTCTACCACTAACCCTCACCCACTACCACTTCACCCTAAAAATGAAGCCACAAGGGGTAGGGCTTTGTAATCCTCCCTAGGGATTGGGACACCACTTACACTGCGTGGTTTATGTTCGGGTACGTAAGCGGTCCTGGGAATTTCACGGATTTTTGTGAGATCAGGTTGAAAACGTTGCAGCTTCACATAGAAGGTGGGCAAAAACACGCAAACACATAAGGAAACTTTTTTAAAATACTATTATCTACAATATGTAGGCCATTCAAGCCGCGCCATGTGGAGAAACTCTCGTAACCAGCAGGTTTACAGGTGACAGGCGTGGTGGGACGTTAAGCCTTAATTATGGTTCCACGTTAAATCGACGCAGAGCCTACGGCGTAGGTTACGCGGCAACGCGCACCGTACGCCGTATGCTCTGCGTGTAACGCGGAACCATAAATCAGCTTTTATTCTGGCGAGATCTGAAAAAACTTTGCAACAACGAGCAAGTGAGTGATTATGTACATTCACTGAGTGAATATTATGAAAGTAAAATATATATTTCTCGCTAGAAATGTAATCAAAACGCAATTTTATGCAGAAACTAACTCAAAATATTGATTTTATTCACTAAAAAATGAGAAATGTCCGCCATGTTTTTTTGTTTGATTCAGTCTGCAAATGATGACGTAAAGCATTCTGGGAAATTTTCTCAGGCCCTCGGTCAGCGAGTCAGCATCACCCTCACTCTGAAGGGCTAGATTCATACACACTAGCCCTCGTTATCCCCACTCCCCCTACATGCAAAGAGGAATTGGGACACCACTACCCTCACGGGAACGCACAAAATTTAGGGGTAGGACTGAAAAGTAGGACTAGGGGGGGGGTTGGGACTGGCCCTAAGTCTGATTATGCAAACAGAGGGCGTCACAAGTTCTATCAGAGACAGTATACGTAGTTATTAAAAAGGCAGATACAACATATTTTCCTTTATACTTTAGAGTGAATTCTTGCAGTCTGCTTTTCATGTTGTTCCCATCTGACTTAACTCAAACTGGTACTAAATGCAGGTAGATCAAAAGTGTTAAAAGTTATTTTCAAATGGCAAACGGTTACCATTGAACATTCCTAAAGTATTAACTGCTCACAACATATAAGTATTTAGGAATTGTCATTGATGAGAAGCACACATAGAAAAACTTGTATCCAAACTTAAGATGAAATTGGGTTTCTTCTTTAGAAACAAGTCTTGTTTTTTTTTCCGTGCAAGTTAGGAAATATTTGATATCAACCACTTCCGTTCCTTTACTGGATTATGGAGACTTGTTGTTTATTCACTGCACTTTCTATGCAACTGCCAATTGTCCATCTTTATCTGCCCGGAGACTTTCTCCATGGTTAGTTTTTATATATAAATCTCTTCTTGGGCTGGTTCCTACTTATCTATGTTCATACATGTGTAGAGACGCTAATCCTTACAACCTACGCTCACAGGATGTTCTCCATGTTGGTTAAAGGATCGAGAAACTAGTTCTCTTGGCCAGTGTGATTGTTTTTAATCGAATAGTACTGAAAGGTTTTACATTATACGGACCTGTCATGTTCCTGAGTTTATGTTGTATGTTATTTGTGTCCCTGACTATAGTGTGTGACTGCTGTTTGTTGTTGTTTTTTTCGCTGTTGTAACACTGTTTCTGCTGCCGTCTTGGTTAGGTCACTCTTGGAAAAGAGATTTTGTTTTTGGGGCCATCCAAGTCTGAAAACATGTCACAGTGAGTTGTGAACATGTGCAGGCCACAATGACATCACAGACCAAACACTGAGCAGGATTATCCAACTTTCCCAGATTCATTTTCACATATTTCTGCATTTTTCGTACCTCTGAGGTAGATCACATAAAACGTTAGGTTACTTACGTAACCACGGCTCTCTGATAATGTAGTGAGGTATCTCAGCCTATAGGAGAGCGCTCTCAGCGATCCAACTACCCCGTCTGTTGGAGACAGACCAATGACAGCAGTGTCACTTAAGACTGCTCTGCTCTTGGCTTTATCTTCAGCCAAACGGGTGGGTGAGATACCTTCCTGCCTGCTATTTGCTCCGGGTTTTAATAATGTAAGGGTTTGACATTCCCCCCAGCCTTTCAGTTTCTGTTTTGCCCCGCCTGTGTCCCATCTGCCCTGATTGTCTGCACCTGTGTCTCGTCGTGTCTCGTTATCCCCTGAGTATATCTGGTGTTGTCATTCCCTTGTTCCCTGTCAGTCCGTACTGTGTTATCCTCCATGTTTCCTGCCTGTTTTGCTCCAGTCTTTTTTTTTATCCCTGTTTTGATCCTGCCAAGCAGCGCTTTGTTTTTTCCTTTTCTGGAATAAATCCTTGGTTTTTGCAACTCCTGCCTCCTGCTCTCCTGCGTTTGGGTCCACACCATACACCAGACGTGACAAATAAGTAGGCCTGTGTTGAAAAAAATCGATTTTCTGATTCAAAATCGATTTTCATATTAATTCCTAAAAATCGATTTGTATGTCTAAAGATTGATTAAAAAAATAAATAATTTCCCCCCATCATTACATTTTTGCCTGGTGAACTTTAATCCCAGTAGTTTTGAAAACTCCTGAACTAAATGAACTTTTCTTTAGAGAAAATGCTGGACATTTCAGCTTAAATTTCTAAATGTTATATTAGTTCATATTATCTATATTTACTATAGCTTGTTTGGTTTCTCTGTTATCGGACACGGTTTGTCATGAAATACCTGAAAAATGCAGGTGCTTCATGTGCAGCTGTGTCTGGTGACAGAATAAATCAGACAAGCTAAAATAATTTGTTTACTGCTTGAGCTGTTGCAATTTCTTTCTTTTTTTTGCACTTTAAATGGATATTGAAATGCCTATTTGAGTTATTTATTTCTTAGTTATTTCACAATAATTATTGTGAAATTATTATTTCAATAGTTATTTTACAGTCCAATCCAGGCAACATTAACCCAAATCAATATCGAATCGAATCAAATGGTGATATCGATTCTGAATCTTAAGAATCGGAATCGAATCGATTCTTGACATTTGAATCGATACCCAGCTCTACAAATAAGGTATCCCTTATTCCTAACCCTTCATTCCTGTTCCTATTTGGATTTAGAATCGGAATAAACCAGCCACTTACTTCGGAAAGTTTAATTCAGAATGGCCATTTTCATTCGGAATTAGGTGTTTATATGGTCATTTTTACTCATTTTAAATCTGATTTAATTTTAATTCTGAATTAAAGAGGAATTAAACTTCCCATGTAAACACACTCATTAAGGTCTGTACATGTCTGTCAACAAGCAATTTGTGTGAATTAGATGTGAAGGAGCAGGTGAAACACAGAAATCTAAACTTTAAACTGCAAAACAGTTCAGTAACATGATCAAAAAGGCAGAAGTTTGAGAAACAATGAGAGGGATGATTAACTTAAATGTGGACTAAAGACTATTACTGTTTCTACTTTAACAGCAGCTGTGTTTGTCGCCCACACTGGTCCTTCTACTGACGCACAAAGAACAGAGTGGACGGCAGCTGCTCCGGCCAAGCACCGTGCAGCAGTGTGTGTGTGTGTGTGTGTGTGTGTGTGTGTGTGTGTGTGTGTGTGTGTGTGTTACAGCCCAGAAACACACACAGGGCAGCCCGTCCAGTCAGCTGGACCTGGGTGACCCCTCTGGGAGTTCAGCTGCTCTCAGTCCTGACAGACATGATGAGAGGGAGAATCCCAACTGCACACCCTGACGTGCAGCACACCTGGGAAAACTGATGCAACGCTCCTTACAGACGCCCACATCCTGCACAACCTCCCTTTCCCACGTGGAAATAATAGTATTGGTAATGTGAATTTACTTTTTCCGTGGTGGGAACATCCTCTGGCTCAGAGCTCCTCCCTTCCCTACGTGGAGTATCGTTGACACGCTGCAGGAGCTGGCAGGACTGTGAGAGTGAGATATGCCAGCGACTGGGAGTAAACCAGGAACCAGCACAGAGCAGACATTCATGTACGGAGCATTAACTCAGCCAGACGACTGCTGTAGAGAGCAGTCTTATTTACTAATCAGAGCCTGGCAGAGGGCGGGACTGTGCAGCCTCTTGTTCCTCAGCCATGTCTTTATTATGTGGTTTGGCATCTTGGATGAGTCTAGTCCAGGGGTCGGCAACCCAAAATGTTGAAAGAGCCATATTGGACCAAAAACACAAAAAAGTCTGGAGCCACAAAAAATGAAAAGTCTTGTATAAGCCTTAGAATGAAGGCAAATGGCGAAAGTCGAAATGTGGAGAAAAAAGTTGAAATGTAGAGAAAAAAGTTGAAATGTCGAGATTAAAAAGGAAAGGAAAAAGGAAGAAAAAAAGAGAAAAAAGGAAAAAAGAAGAAAAAAAGAAGAAAAATAAAAAAAGAGAAAAAAAGAAGAAAAATGATTTTTTTTAATACTACTGGACTGGGCAGTTGTAATTTAATTGTGTCCTGATACAGTGGCAAATAAAGGTATCTATCTATCTATCTATCTATCTATCTATCTATCTATCTATCTATCTATCTATCTATCTATCTATCTATCTATCTATCTATCTATCTATCTATCTATCTATCTATGACCTTTACACAGAGTGCTCATACAGTGTTGTACTAGTAAGGAGCGTTTTGGTTCAGAGCACACAGCACCCATTTCCTTCATAAAAGATCAGGAAAACTGATTACTTTAAAACAATACATGTTTTTATTATGTGATGCTCCATCCAAGATGCCACTGAGGCCAGAGACGTCAACGCCCCCTCTCAACATGGTTAACAACATGGATTTTTACTGAATTCATTGGTAAATTCCTGGGCATAGTGACAACGATAAGACCTGAGTGCAATGGTTTGTGTTGTTTTGTTGTCTTGTTTGTTTTAAGTGGGGTTTTTCCCACCGTTTATGTCTGTTTGTTTTGTTAGGTTTTTGGTTTTGTTTTGAGGGTTATGTTTGGATATCATTTTGGTTCTTTAACGGACCATCCCCAGCTTAGGATAAGAAAACAATGACATTAAGTGTTTCCATCCTTTTTTTTTATATGTCCCCTTCATCATGAAGTATGGTAGGAATATTATTTAACCATTTAATTATTATTTCAGAGTCATTGATATGGTAGTACTATCTGGTATTTTCAATGAGTGCAATGATTAGAATTTGTGGCATGATTATAGCACTATGAAATATGTCTTGGTGTGTTTGGACTTTGACTGACTTCATTTTTTATTGTAAGTTGAGATGTGGGAGTTTTGTGTTCTATGTATGTACAGTATACCCCTCTTGTTGTGATTGAAAATATAGTATCTGAAGTTTGCTAGAGAACATTTGGATGATGCAGAAGAGGATTGGGAGAATGTTATACGGTCAGATATAACCAAAATAGAACTTTTTGGTAGAAACAACTCTGGGGATGTTTTTCTGTAAAGGGACCAGGACGACTGATCCGTGTAGGGAAAGAATGAATGGGGCCATGAATGGTGAGATTTAGAGTGAAAACCTCCTTCCATCATCCATTGAAGATGAAACATGGCTGGATCTTTCAGCAGGACAATGATCCAAACACATCACCCCGGCAACAAAGGAGTGGCTTCATAAGAAACATTTCAAGGTCCTGGAGTGTTCTAGCCAGTCTCCAGATCTCAACCCCATAGAAAATCTTTGGAGGGAGTTAAAGTCCGTGTTTCCCAGCGACAGCCCCAAAACATCACTGCTCTAGAGGAGATCATGGAGGAACGGACCAATCACTGCTCTAGAGGAGATCATGGAGGAACGGACCAATCACTGCTCTAGAGGAGATCATGGAGGAACGGACCAATCACTGCTCTAGAGGAGATCATGGAGGAACGGACCAATCACTGCTCTAGAGGAGATCATGGAGGAACGGACCAATCACTGCTCTAGAGGAGATCACGGACCAAAATACCAGCAACAGTGTAGAAAACCTTGTGAAGACTTACAAAAAACATTTGACCTCTGTCATTGCCAACAAAGGGTTTATAACAAAGTATTGAGGTGAACTTTTGTTACTGACCAAATACTTATTTTACACTATAATTTTCAAATACATTCTTTAAAAATCAGACAATGTGATTTTCTGGATTATTTTTTTTCATTTTGTCTCTCATAGTTGAGATTTATCTGTGATGAAAATGACAGGCCTTTCTCATCTTTTTAAGTGGGAGAACTTGCACAACTGGTGTCTGACTAAATACTTTTTTGCCCGACTGTATGAAAGCAGTAATAATATCCAAAAATTATGAACTGATCTTTAAAGGTATTGTGACATGAAAAACAAATTTTTCTTGATTTTTTGTGTTTTGTTGGGTGTCTTGACATCAATTACACCCAAAAAACAACGAACTTTTAACATTCAGTGTATTGTGTGCTTTCTGGGATTTTCCGCATAACTGTGCAAAAACGGCGCACATGGTTTGGTGGCGGGCCGTGACGTCAGGGCCCGCTAAATCACCGCCCCCTCCACCCAGCTCCCTGCCTCCTCTCCTCTCCAGCGCACCATAAAGGCTGATTTATGGTTCCGCGTTACACCGACGCAGAGCCTACGGCGTAGGGTTACGCGGCGACGTGCACCGTACGCTGAACCCTACGGCGTAGGCTCTGCGTCGATTTAATGCGGAACCATAAATCAGGCTTAAGACGGAGCTGTTTAGAGCCTCTTCTGTTCTAATCACCGGAGGAAAACTGCTGAGAAGACCCGCGGCCACCGACTGGACTTAAGATAAGGAGACAGTCCTGCTTGCATGCCTTTATTTTTATGATTGTTTGCTGTGGTTCGCCCTGCTGCTTTTCCGTGCATGCTTCGCCTGTCGCTCCCGGCTTAACTCTCCGACGCCGCTGTGAGCGTATTGCTCGCGGGGAGCTGCGGTCCCGGTCCTCTGGTCCCGGTTGGACTTCATCCCCGGGCTGTAGTCGCCCTGTCTGGGCTGTGTGTCGGTGTTTGTGGTCGGTGTGCGCGCGTGTGTGGAGACGCTGGCAGAAGTGTGTAGCGGTTGGTTGGAGGAGGTTTGGAGGAGGAGCGGGGCAATGATTGACAGGAAAGGGGGAAAAGGACCCGTTTTTCACGGCGCAAAAAAACACTGTAATAAAAAGCCAGGAATGGAGTACTAGAGTGAAGTTTTTCTTGTTACACCCTTTTAGACACATTTGAGGGATATTGGCCAAGACTTTTAATAGTGTTAAAAGCATGTTAAAAATTATGTCACAATACCTTTAACCCTTGTGCTGTCTTCGGGTCAAGGAAGGAGGAACGGAAGAAGGAAGGAAGGAAGGAAGGAAGGAAGGAAGGAAGGAAGGAAGGAAGGAAGAAAACACGGAAAGAAGGAAGGAAGAAAAGAGGAAGTGAAGAAGGAAGGAGAGAGCAGGATGAAAGAAGGAAGGAAGGGAAAAAGGAAGGAAGGAAGGAAGGGTGAAAAGAAGGAAGGAAGGAAGGAAGGAAGGAAGGAAGGAAGGAAGAAAGGAAGGAAGGAAGGAAGGGTGAAAAGAAGGAAGGAAGGAAGGAAGGAAGGAAGGAAGAAAGGAAGGAAGGAAGGAAGGAAGGAAGGAAGGAAGGAAGGAAGGAAGGAAGGAAGGAAGGAAGGAAGGAAGGAAGGAAGGAAGGAAGGAAGGAAGGAAGGAAGGAAGGAGAGAGCGGGAGTAAAGAAGGAACAGGAGAATGAGGTCATTTTGACCCAGAGACAGTACAAGGGTTAACCGGCCAAGAGTTTTATTTATTTTGTCTCCAGAACTGACGGTTCCTCGGAGGCTTATCAAACTTCCACACACACAAACATGAACCCCCGTCGTGGCTGCTCACCCATGGCCCTGCTGGCCCGCATCAGCACCTCCCCGACCTTCAGCCGGGTCTCCAGCGAGCGCTCCCGGCTGGACGGAGAGAGAGAAGGTCCTGGCTGGAAGTCGGTCAGGAGCCGGTCCAGGATCCGGTCTGGGTAGGAGTCGGCTAGTGCAGCCAGGCCTAAAGGGAGCGGAGAATCAGTCCACAAACTCATCTACGTACTTCAGTCATGTACGTCTGCAGCAGCCATTCATCTTTACCTTGAATGGCTGACAAGTAGACAAATGAGTCTTCATGCTCCAGGTTTTCCAAGAAGAGCTGGAGAGGACACAACCATCAGGGGGGGGTTTATCTTTGCACTGCAGATTATTATTGAAAAGAAAAGTCCCAGCAGCAAAACCATAAACGATCAATACCGACACAGTCTGCACCGTGGACATTAAGATTGGCGATCAAAGGGAATAAAACACATGAGGATCAGAGGTCTATGGGGTTGCACTGCAAAAACTCACAATCTTACCAGGAATATTTGTCTTATTTCTAGTTAAAATGTCTCATTTTTAGTAAAAATAAAATCTCATTACACTTAAAACAAGACTCATCACTGGAAAAAACAACAATTTTCACCTGTTTCAAGTAGATTTTCACTTAAAATAAGTAGAAAAATCTGCCAGTAGAACAAGATTTTTTTGCTGGTAATGAGAAGATAAATCTTTTTCTACTTATTTCAAGTGTAAGTCTACTTGAAACAGGTGAAAATTGTCAAATAAGTTATTTTTCTGGTAATGACTCTTGTTTTAAGTGTAATCAGATTTTTTGACTAAAAATGAGACATTTTAACAAGAAATAAGACAAATATTCCTGGTAAGATTTTGAGTTTTTGCAGTGTGGAGTTTCCCAGGACATATTGTTCTGTGCAGACTCAGGAATCTCAACCTGACTGTGACATGACAAAGATAAAATCAATACTGGGGGAGGGGGGTTGCTGCTTCAGCAGGGGCTTCTGATGAAAGAGAATTGTAAATGCTTTCCTTTCTTGATCTTGGCCTTAACAAGCCCTGAGAGACCCGCAGGACCAGTCTGGGGAAGAAGTTCAACTGGCTGATTTATAAACCATGACCCTGGAGACTGGGATGGATCTCCAGCACCGCTGGGCCTCCTAAAGCAGGCGAGGTCAAAGAGCTCAGGGATCCCTGTTTTCTAAGCAGAACACACCCTTTCTACCTTTAAGATTAAGCTTCAAACTATTGTCAGTTTAGCGCGTTAATTAGATTAATTCATTACACAGTTAATTAATGCGTTATGAAAATTAACGCAATTAATTATGAGTGGCAAAATGCGCGAGTATCTTAAATGTGTCCCATTGAGGGAGCCGTAGTTCACTCTGCAGTAACAGGTCACTTCCCTCCTGCTGCTGGTCAAACTAACAAAGCAGTGACAGACCTGGACGACTGGACGAGATTACATTTGTCATGATTAGGCGCCGTATAGATGAAGCTAAATTGAACCGAATAAATAATTAGTTGCTTGTTTTTCTTAAGCCTTTAAATCAGGGGTCGGGAACCTATGTCTCACGAGTAGGAATGGGTGATATTTTACCGTTCACGATAAACCGTCAAAAAAATTCCCCACGGTAAGAATTTGTCATCTCACGATAAAAACGATAAATTCCTGTTGATGACGTTTTTGTGTAAAGCTGATTTATGGAAGGAAGGAAGGAAGGAAGGAAGGAAGGAAGGAAGGAAGGAAGGAAGGAAGGAAGGAAGGAAGGAAGGAAGGAAGGAAGGAAGGAAGGAAGGAAGGAAGGAATTAGCCTGAAAGAAAGAAAGAAAGAAAGAAAGAAAGAAAGAAAGAAAGAAAGAAAGAAAGAAAGAAAGAAAGAAAGAAAGAAAGAAAGAAAGAAAGAAAGAAAGAAAGAAAGAAAGAAAGAAAGAAAGAAAGAAAGAAAGAAAGAAAGAAAGAACAAACTTTTGCAGTACAGGTGTACTAATTTAATTGTTTTTTAGCCCAGGATTTTTATATTTAATTGGTGTAGTTTAGTTAGTTTAGGTTTTTTTATCGTCATTTTTATTGTTATCGGGATAAATGCCAGAAATGATCGTGATACATTTTTTAGTCCATACCGCCCATCCCTACTCACGAGCCATATATGGCTCTTCCGGTCACAGCGTACGGCTCCCAGAACCTCCGCGGCGCAGCTCCCCCGGGATCCGTGTCTCCTTCTCGGTAGCAAGGCCGAGGCAATCACGGGCAATTCACGCGCCCCCCTTCCCCCTTTAAAGTTCTATTGATGGCCTCAATTACGTACGCCTTACAATAATACAATGGGCGCATTGCGTCATTAGGCTCATTTAAAAAAAAAAAAAAAAGACGTTTGTATGCGCGGGTCGCAAAAATACGGTAATTGAAAAGATGGTGAAAAAATAAATAGATGACGAGTATCGTACATTTCAGGTGGAATGGACCGAAGAATTCACCTTTGTGGAGAGAGCAGGTTCTGCGGTGTGTCTAATTTGCAATGACAAAATTACATCGGTGAAACGGTCGAATGTAAAGCAGCACTTCGACACGCTCACAGCACAGACTTACCCACTTTCAAATCACATCTCAAAACTCACCTCTTCAGAACAGCTTTTAATGTGTCATTTGTTTCTTATCCTTTATCTCTTTATCTTTTTTTTATCCTGTGGTTTTTAATTTTTAATTTTATTGATCTCGATGTTTTATCTTTGTGTCTGAAGCGTCTTAGATTTTTTTAAAGCACTCTATAAATAAAATTGAAAATTATTATTATTATTATTATTATTATACTGAATTTTTGTTGAATTCACTTTTTAAATATATTATATGGCTCTCACTGAAATAAATTTCCAAATGTTTTGCTTTCATGGCTCTCTTAGTCAAAAAGGTTCCTGACCCCTGCCTTAAATGTTACATTCTGGGAACATGACACTCAAGACAAAAAAAACACAAAAACAAAAAGGTCTTCCCAAAGCCACGAACCGTCAGGACTTTCTCCTGGGCCTGGACGGCCTCCGGTTCCTTCTCCTGGACCATTCGGGTCAGCATTCTGAGGGCGTACGCTCTCGTTGGGACGTTGGGATCACAGGCCTCCAGGAGCCAATCTGAAAAAGGCGCTGGGGTGCCGGGGTCAGTGCCGGAGCTCTGCCGGTCTCCGCTCAGAGACGCCCCTGGGGGTGCTGGGAGTCTGCTGTGGGGGGTGACGGGCGTCTGGGGGTTGCTCTTGGGTGTTTCCGGGTGTCTGGAGCCCTGAGCAGCAGCAGCAGCAGGAAGATTTTCCCCCCGGTAGGCCCCGTGTGTGGCGATAACTGCCCTGAGACTGGACGCCAGCTCCTGGATGAGCTGCTCCGGGTGCAGCCGGGACAGCAGCTCCAGAGGGGGAAGCAGTCTCCGCAGAGACGAATAATCCTCAGGATTGAGCTGGGAATGGAAACATACGGAAGAGTATTAAGGCCAGGCAGGAGAAAAATAAAAATAATAAAAAAATATGATTTTTTTTTCATTATGCACCTCGAGAAAAAAGTTGAAATGTTGAGAAAAAGGTTGAAATGTCGAGATTAATGTTGAAGCACAATTTCGAGAAAAAAGTTGAAATGTCGAGAAAAAAGGCGAAATTTCGACTCTTTTCTCGAAATTGTATTTCAACATTATTCTCGACATTTCGACTTTTTTTCTCAAAACTGTATTTCGACTTTTTTCTCGACATTTCCACTTTTTTCTCGAAGTGCACAATAAAATTTTTTTTTTCCCCTCTCAAATATTTTTTCTCCTGCATGGCCCTAATATTCTTCCGTATAAACAAGAGGCTTCTGTGAGTTTTTTTTTGTTTTGAACGCTTATTAATTAGACTAGAATTCTTAAAATTAGCAAAATAGTCAAATTTGCTTTGACTGCATTGACTGTCATTAGAATCCAGTCTGTCATGAACATCTGCATCTGCTGCTGTGCAGATGCAGCAGAGGGAGGTGTACCTACCTGAGGACCTGACAGCAGCGTGGCCACCAGGCTGATCCCCAGGCTCAGCGTCTGACTCTCTACGGGGTTCCCAGCTCTCGACCCACGGTCCTGCTCCAGCCCCACACACGCCCTCTGGAGCAGAGACACCATGAAGTCCACCACCTGCAGTCGGGAGGAAATATAGGATTAAATATGTGCGACAAACATCAGAGTGTGGATATGACTCTAACGACCACAAATACTTGTCAAAACATTCAGTCTTTAAATAGACTAAAAAGGAAATGTTATCCAGTGAGATAAGGCCTGATTATGTGGCAGCATGACTCAAAGCGGCCTGGTTCTGTTCAGAGAACTCTCCCGGGACTGCAGGCAGAGACTAAAACATGCTGGACAAGACTTGATCCCTAGAGTCTGGCTGATACCTTTAGGGGCGACTGCTAAAAGGTACCAGTAAAATAAAACCATGTCAGACAACTTGATTTTCTTCATGGTGGTAAAGGAGTTTGAGTTTTGAGGTTTAACTTTTCAACAACACCAGAAGTTGACCTGCTTGTGTCAGGATGTAAATAGGCAGTTGCTGAAGCGTCTTGGTTTAGGGAAGCCTGTGTTGTCTGCGTGGAACAGAGTTGGAAAATGCACTTTTTGGGGGATTTTATTTATCATTTATTCATTTTGTTGAATATTTGTGAATTTTATCTCAATTAGTTGTTTTATTTTATTGTTATTTTTATTTGCGTCTCTTGAGGAAACAACCTTTTTGGCTGTGCCCTCTTTCTGTCCCTCCTGGGCTTCCGTAGGTCATTAATCAGCTCCTCACACTGCTGTGTTACACTGATGAGGTTAAGAACTGCTGCTGCGATTTTTAACAGGTTTACTTTGAGAAGCTATCCATTTATGTTGGCATTTTTGCTGCATATCGTGTAGTTTAAATGCCACTGACATTACATGGCTGTTTTGTGTTGTTTTGATCATTAATATGCTTTTTGTGGATGTTTTTGTTTTCACGCCTTTTGTATAACGGCAGGCTGTGATGTAATGTGAACCAGACACACTGCAAAAACTCAAAATCATACCAGGAATATTTGTCTTATTTCTAGTTAAAATATCTCATTTTTAGTCAAAAAATCTCATTACACTTAAAGGGGACCTATTATGAAAAACATGTTTTTTTTCTTGTTTTAACATATATAAAGTGGTCTCCCCTCACCCTGCCAGCACAGGGGAGACAAAATACCATGAATTTCTGCAAGGTCTCTGACCCCCGCCGGACAGAGTCCCCCAGTGTCACGTGATTTTTTTTGAGCCGATTAAAATCTGCGCCTATGGTGACGTCACCCGAGGCGCAGAGGTTCGGCCTCCGCTGCTGAAACCACGCCCACAACCAGCTCTCTACGCCGGCTGGAGCGGTGCTTCCTTCAGCCAGTCGGACGCGGCGCCGCGGCGGAGCGGATCCGGGCTAAATCATCCAGGTTCCCGGGTGGTTTGGGAGCTGGGTCCTCGGGGGTCTGTCCCAGGCTGGACCAGCTTCACCCTCCGACATTTTCAGGCAAATCTGTCGGTTTGATCACCGGTAACGGGTGATGCGCAGAGGATGCGCTCCGGAGGCGATCTGTGCGCCGGGCGCCCGTTGCACAGCATCCGCCGGGCAGATCCGGCTGAAATTCCGCTGGTCGGTCCCCGGGAGTCCCTGCTACCAGTCCAGGCCGGTTCCTGCGGTCCCGGCCGGTCGGAACCGGTCAGATTCCCCGGTTAAAGCCGCGGTGATGCGCGCGGCTCCAGCCTACTTCCTGGTCCCAAAGCGGGGTCCGTCCGACTAAATTGTCCAGGTTCCCAGCCGCTTTGGGAGCAGGGGTTTCTGGGGTCTGTCCCAGGCTGGACCAGCTTCACCCTCCGAGATTTTCAGCGGAATCTGTCGGTTTGATCCCCGGTAACGGGCGATGCGCCCCGCAGCCATGCGCCGGGCGCCCGGCGTGGGGTTGCGGGGGCCAGCGTTCAGCATCCGCCGGGCAGATCCGGCTGAAATAGTGCATAAATGTTATTTATATACAACTCATATTTAATTTTTTTAACAATAAAGTTGCCATTTGTGAAAATTCAGTGTTGTATTTATTTACAGGCTCGGGCTGCTCTGGCGGAGCGAGGTTTATTCTCCTCCCCTGCTACACGTCATTCAGGGAGCCAATCAGCACAGAGCCTCATTATCATACCCCCCCCTTCCCTTAGAATGGAGCACAGAAAAAGGGGTTAGAAGCGGTAAAACTAGTGACAGGGCCCACAGGCTGGATTTATGATTTATGTAGAAAAAACAAGCTTTAGATTGTTTTTAAGACATTCAAGGCCTGTTTAAAATATACATTAAATGCCATAATAGGTCACCTTTAAAACAAGTCATTACCAGAAAAAAAAAAATTGTTATTTGACAATTTTCACCTGTTTCAAGTAAATTTTCACTTGAAATAAGTAGACAAATCTGCCAGTGGAACAAGATTTATCTTCTTATTACAAGCAAAAAAATCTTGTTCGACTAGCAGATTTTTCTACTTATTTTAAGTGAAAATCTACTTGAAACAGGTGAAAATAGTTGTTGATGAGTGATGAGTCTTGTTTTAAGTGCAATGAGATTTTTTGACAAAAAATTAGACATTTTAATTAGAAAAAAGACATATATTCTTGTTAAGATTTTGAGATTTTGCAGTGCAGCGCTGCAGAGACTCTGAGTACTCACTTTCTCATTTTTATTTTACTTGTTCAGGAGCAGAAAGTGCAGAAAAGGGTACAGAAGACTGATAAATGTGTTTTTATGTCTTCTGCAGGTACGTTTCCTTTGTCAAATGTAATTGTTTTTAATGTGTTTACCCCACATATACAGCGTTTTGTTTTGACCGTTAGGTGTCACTGTTCCCATAGTGGTTATTATGGTTTGAGATTTATTAGTTAAAACCAAAATGTTTTCCTGTCTGTTTTAATAGCTTTTATTTAGTAAAGTGTAAGAGTGCATTTCTCTGCATTATAAAAGAAAATCAATTAAATTACACAGTGCTGTGTTGCGCTGATGAGGGAGCAGAAAGTGCAAAAAACGAAGACTTCTAAATGTGTTGTCCATAGTTAACTCGCAATTAATCGCACATTTATTTACACATTTTTTTGCTGTTCTAAATTACCTTAAGGTATTTTTTATAAATGTTTTTAATACAGTTAACAACATGAGAAAGGGCAAATATGCTGCTTTATACCAATGTTCATTCAACTTTCCACAAAAAAAGCTTTTGACCTGAATGTAACATTCCTTCATAAATACAAACAATGTAGTCCCAACTTTACTCTTGTAAAGACTAACTTAAGATTCCTTGTTTTTTTAAGCAGCTCAAAGTAAAACAATGAACCATAAGCATCACAAACATTGTACAAGAAGTGCATTGGTCAGTTAAATGTTCCATGTAATTATGTCTAACGTCATATGGAGGAAAATAAAAGGCTCAAAAAATATCCCCTTCTCCTAAGTGGGATCAAAACAGGGGGATGCAAAAAACAAATTACAAACAAATAAAGTGCACATGTAACAGCAGGGAGTAACTCAACCTGTAAAGTGCAGTTGGGTATAATTAGCTAATACTTCAGATTCTTTGCTCATCTAATGTATTCATGTGAGGAACCTCCTTCCCTCACATCAGTCCAGCGGTGTCTGATTTTTCATTTCAAATCCACATGCAAATAACTTGTCTTGTCCAGCGAACCATCTGGCATCTTTTTGAAAGTGACTAGCTGTTCAAAAGTCCCTTTTCATTCTCCATCTTTCAATTCACCATACTTTTCCTCAAACTACGGGTGCTGTCGAGCGCCAGAAATTATATAATGTTTTTAATCCTGCACGTTAATCGCGCGTTAAATAAATTGTCGGCGTTAAGAGGACGTTAAGTTAACGTGTTATTAACGCGTTAACTTTGACACATTGACAGCCCTAGTTTTTATGTCTTCTGCAGCAAATAAATGCAGGAAAACAACCCCTGACTGGTCGTTTATCACACTTGATCCAAACCTGTCCTGTGTGCTCACCTGTGTGATCTTCCTGAGGAGCTGGGTGTGCTGCAGACACTCGGCCATGACGGCCAGCACCTGCAGCAGCGCCAGTCGCTGGCCTCGTCTCTCAGCTCCGGCCGACAGGTGCCGCTCCAGCTCCTCTTCATCAGGTTCCTCTTCCTCGGCTGCAGCCGTCCAGCTGGTCAGCTCCTGCAGGAGGAGCAACATTAGCTGAAGCTCAAACAGCACTGTACAGTGTGGTCAATTGTTGCTGCATATCTAAATCTAAACGTCATTATGAGGAGGTCCTGAGGCCCCACTGTCTGTAAACTTATATAAACTCAAGACTGGTGGTTCTGTTGGTTCCAGTTATGGAAGTTTCCAGCTGTTATTGTGTGTCGGCGTTTACCTGGAGCAGGTCCAGGAAGAAATCCCCCGGCAGGTCTGAGTCCTTGAGTTCGGCCAGCAGCTGCACCAGACACTCCAGCCTCCACTGCTCCCCCGACAGCTGCTCATACAGCTCGTCCTCCTCGTTACTGCGGAAAAGCAGAGAGCTGAGTCAATCCCACAGTCAGGCAACTCGGATGATCAGTGGCTGCGTTTCCATGCATCAATAACCCTTTTCTAAACGGAATATTAGCAATAACCCGGTTTTGCACGGCCATGTAAACACCAATAACTCCTTTGAATAACCGGAATTGTGTCATATTCCGGTTTTTAAAAACCTGAATATGACCCCTGGGTTACTCCTTTTCTAACCCGAATATTCGGTCACGGATAGCCTAAAGCAGGAGTCCGCAACCCGCGGCTCTTTAGCGCCATCCTAGTGGCTCCCTGGAGCTTTTTCTAAATTGTTTGACCTTTTTTTTCCTTCCTTTTTTTTTTTTTTCCTTTTTTCTTCATTTTATTCGTCTTTTTTCTTTTTTCTCTTTTTTTCTTCCTTTTTTATCTCAACATTTCGATTTTTTTCACGAAATTTTGACTTTTTTCTCGACATTTCGACTTTTGTCTCAAGATTGTACTTCAACATTAATCTTGACATTTCAACTTTTTTTCTCGACATTTCAACTTCTGGCTCAACAGCGCCCCCTAGAAAACTTTGTGCCTCAAGCCCCACAATACGGTTTGACGTACATGCATTAAAATCGGTACACACCTGTATCATGTCGCAACTTAAAGAAAAGTCTCTTGGCGCCATGGCCGAAACTGAACAGGAAGTCGGCCGTATTCAATTAATCGTGTAATTTTGGCGCAATTTATGCCATTCCTTCGGCAGTTAATACGGCCCGAACCGTAACGTGCACCCAGGTGTGTTATACATCAAAATGTGTCTCCATCCTGCGACAACACACATTACTTTTCTCTTTCAAAAGCGTTACCGTGGCGACGATAGACGCCAAAAAGCGCGCCCACCCTTCATCTGATTGGTCCATATTTGATAGTTCCTACTTTCTGCCATAACTTTTGAATGGTTTGACATAAAGACTTGTGGATTGTGTCAACTGACTCGGTTTTGAGTCCTTGTACATAATTCGTGAAAATTGCACGCACGAGGGCCCGTTCATCGCTGCTTGCAGCTTTAATTGTTGTTTTGGATTTGGATACAGGAAGAAGAAGAGGAAATGACGGGAATTTGGTCATGACGTTCTCCGTGCGTCGCTGGTTTGATCCAGATATCCTGAATGATTAATCACCATGTATACAGGGATAACCCTGTTTGCTCACGCATGGAAACAGATTATTCCCAATGTTTCAGTAACCGGAATATTGACCTTAACCCCAATTTTGACTGCATGTAAACGTAGTGTGTGTGTTGAGAGTTGTCACCTGCAGGCGTCTCTGGAGCTGAGTCTGGCTCCTCCGGCGCTGCCGGCGGTGAAGTGGAATCCTGCTGCCACGTCGTTGGTGCGTGGGCTCAGCCCTGAGAGCTTCCTCAGCACCAGCAGCGCTGAAGACGGCTCCGTCTGGCCCAGGTACCACAGTAAAACCTCCTGGCAGGGGCCGCTGTACAGCACAGACGACACAAATGAGCAAATGACAAGCACTTCACTTGTTTTTCAGCAGATCATATCAGAACTACATTTGAAATGCAAAAACAAGCACATTTTCTCCTGCACAACAGACTTCCGTAACTCAGTTCTGAGATGAAGGCGCTTATTATGTTCAACATTTTTTGTCAACTAATAAAAACTAAACTGCAAGTTCACTCAACATATATTTTTTCAACCAATTACTAAATACTAGAGACAGACATAAAAAATGGGAAAAAAAATTAAACTGATTTCCTCCGTCTCTGTTTCCTCCCTGGATCTGTTTGGTAATTCTGCCCCACGATGTTTCCTAAAGCAGTTCTATCAGCATTCTGGGAGCTGATTGGTCCTTACAGCATCATTAACTGCAATACTTGCTGTTGAATCTCAATATAATACTAATAGTAATATTTTGCATAACTACGGTCATACAATTCATGCAACAGCTCAAAAAACAGTTTTAATAACACTAACCCAAATCAATATCGGAATCGAATCAAATCAAATCAAAGCGTGATAATAGATTCTGAATCTTAAGAATCGGAATCAAATCGATTCCAAAATAGAGAAGAAACAAGGTCTTTACCGCAGGTGGGAGACGTTCTGTTTGGTGAAACAAAAGAGTGTGAAGATGACGGGAAGAAGTTCCTGCAGCTCTGTGAGCAACGTCACTGAGGAACTGTTTCCAAGCACCCATATCTGACGGGCAGAGACAAACAACAAACACTGTGAGGGGTGGGGACAAAACAAACCTGCCATCAACACCATCCATCACTGCAAAAACTCAACATCTTAACAAGAATATTTGTCTTATTTCTAGTTAAAATGTCACATTTTTAGTTAAAAAAAAAATCTCATTACACTTAAAACAAGACTCATCACTGGAAAAAACAACAATTCTCACCTGTTTCAAGTAGATTTTCACTTGAAATAAGTAGAAAAATCTGCCAGTGGAACAAGATTTTTTTGTTTATAATGAGAAGATAAATCTTGTCCCACTGGCAGATTTTTCTACTTATTTCAAGTGAAAATGTACTTGAAACAGGTGAAAATGGTCAAATAACAAGTTATTTTTCTGGTAATGACTCTTGTTTTAAGTGTAATGAGATTTTTTTGACTAAAAATGAGACATTTTAACTAGAAATAAGACAAATATTCCTGGTAAGATTTTGAGTTTTTGCAGTGTAAATGGAAGCTCTACATACCAAAGTACTTTAAAGCTTTTGTACAGAATCACATCATCAGGATATTACTGACAAGTACACGTTCTGGCAGCTGGTTCTACCTTAAAAACGGCTCATTTTGAATTTGTCATCCCTCTACATTTCAAAAGGGTCACTTCCAATTCACTTGATGACAACATGAAGTGTGTTTATTATCCTACATCATTTTTAGTATCAGTTGCAGCGTGTCAGTCAGGGAAAACTGCATCCTCACCTTGTACACGTCCTCCACACAACACGTCACCTCTGACTCCTCTACAGCAACACAGGAATCTCCACTGCCTGAAAGGAAAACAAATGAAGTGATCTGGCATCCTCTGTGTTGCTGCTCCTGTGAGAAGGCTGTTAAACCAATAACAGTGAGTACATCTTTAAAAAAAATAGAAAAAAGATATGTAGAGCATGCATACACTGCAAAAACTCAAAATCTTACCAGGAATATTCGTCTTATTTCTAGTTAAAATGTCTCATTTTTAGTCAAAAAAATCTCATTACACTTCAAACGAGTCATCACCAGATAAATAACTTGTTATTTGACAATTTTCATCTGTTTCAAGTAAATTTTCACTTGAAATAAGTAGAAAAATCTGCCAGTGGAACAAGATTTATCTTCTCATTATAAGTAAAAAAAAATCTTGTTCCACTGGCAGATTTTTCTACTTACAGTATTTTGAGTGAAAATCTACTTGAAACAGGTTTAAAATTGTTGTTTTTTCCAGTGATGAGTGTTGTTCCCAAGTCACTTTTGCACAGACTCATATCCGGCACTTTAAAAACGTCATATTGTACATTTTTGCTTATACATTTTCTCTCTTATATATTTGCTTTTATATTTGTATTGTATTGCAACAATCACCACAACAAATTCCTTGTGTGTGTTTAACAAACTTGGCAATAAACCCTTTTCTGATTCTGATCTGATTGTTTTAAGTGTAAAGAGATTTTTTCGAGTAAAAATGAGACATTCTAACTAGAAATAAGACAAATATTCTTAAGATTTTGAGTTTTTGCAGTGTAGAAATGGTACACAGCTCATCCCTGGCTTGATGAAGGCAATGGGAGGAAGAATTAGGCACCGTCATTTTGGATGTAAACTGGCAAACCCAAAGCTAGATCTATTTAGGGAAGATATATTTGATACGTTTTCATATACCGGTATGTGTAATAAATTATCAGTCGCAAAACCCATTGACTGCATTATTTGGGGTCGTCTCTGAGGAGACGCCGATATCTGGGCACCAGGCGGAAGCAGTAGCGTTCTCAACTCTACTGGCACGACGTCTGATACTTCTCAGCTGGAAAAAGTCCAGACCTCCCTCTCATGAGCGCTGGGTGGAAGACGTGATGTCTCCCCTCAAACTGGAACAACTGAAGTACACCGCCCAGGGTGATACGCACAAATATTTTAAAGTTTGGCAGCCATTTTTATCTTATTTTGAAAAGAAATTTCTGACATAGTGTAGCCCCCCCCCCCTTTTTTTTCTTACTTATGTTTGTATATGTGTATGTGTATGTATCTATATATATATATATACTGTATATATATGTGTATGTGGGTGTATATATATGATGTGTATGTATGCGCATAGATCAGGGGTCGGCAACCCGCCCTAGTGGCTCATGTTAGATCTTTTTTTTTTCCTTTTTTCCCCCTTTTTTCTTTTTTTTTCTCTTTTTTCTTCTTTTTACTTTTTACTCTTTTTTTTCTTCTTTCCTTTTTTAATCTCGACATTTCAACTTTTTTCTTGAAATTGTAACTTTTTCTCGATATTTCGACTTTTTCCTCTACATTTCCACTTTTTCTCAACGTTTCGACTTTTTTCTCAACATTTCAACTTCCCCCAGTTATAACTAATATAGATACATGTGTTTCCTTCATTCTAAGGCTTATACAAGACTTTTCATTTTTTGCGGCTCCAGACATATTAGTTTTTTGTGTTTTTGGTCCAATATGGCTCTTTCAACATTTTGGGTTGCCGACCCCTGGTATAGATAATTTTATTACATTTCATTTTGGACATGTTTTATATATTACATTGTGTTTACATGCCATACCATATGCATACATTGTATCTGTTTTTGTATATAGTGCCGCGGTTTTATTTTCATGATTTTGCATTTATTTTTAGTTATTTTATGTGTCTGGGGTACCAAGTCCTACTGTAAATACAATTGGAAAATCACTAAACATATTAGAACAATAATCCCTGGCTCGATGAAAAGAAAACAGCACGTAAGACTGACTGGCAGCGGAGATGCAGCGCTGCAGCGGAGCCCCCAGTGGGCGGAGCAGGTACTGCTGGGCGAAGGCAGGCCTCTCCTGCACCAGGAAGAGCACCGCCCTGGTGGCCACACGCTGGAACTGCAGGGCTGTCAACTTGTCTTTGAAGTGCAACAGGTCAACGATCTGAACAACAACAACAATAAAAACACACACAAGTTCATTTGTGTTTCATTAAAACTGACATTTCTCCTGTAGATCACTAATGTCTGTTATTCATTTGGTATGAATGAACTGAACCACCTCCAATAGGCTGTTTGCTCTTCACACTTAGTTTCAAGTTCAAAATTGGGTTTAATTAATAAGTTCAGTTGATCTGGGTTTCATTATGTCATGCATCTTCGTCTTTAACTTCAAAACTTTTATAGTCACTTTGTTGTAAATACAGCTGTGATGGAGGTGAATTGAGAAAGCGTTTCTCTGGGGTCTGCAAACATTTAAAAATACAGTATTTACAATCACACACAGGCTACATACATTAAATCTATTATTTTTATCATCATTATTATTCAAACTTCAGGGCTGCAGTACATGTGTAAAGTTGACAGAATGTGAGTCTGACCTGTGGACAGACGAGTTTGAAGTAGTCGTCTGCTGACACTGACTGCTTGGGGCAGGCGACGAGGATCCGGGCCACGGCGTCACATTTCCTCCAGTCACACTCGCTGCCTGCAGGAAACAAACACAAACACGGAAACAAACAGAGCTGCTTCAGACGAGAAAAAACCGACATGATTGGGTGATTTCTAGGGTAGTCCCAATCAGGATTTTTTTAGCTCCCGATCCGATCCCGATCCCTTGAGTTTGAGTATCTGCCGATCACGATTTTTCCCGATCCGATCACTTTTTTTGGCTCCCGATACATTTCTAATACTTTTTCCAGAAGTAGAACTAAAACATTTGCTGCTTTTAGCCACTCTTCGGTCTAGCTTTTATGTAGCATCAAATTCTATAGTTTTATTCTGCTTAACATTGTTTGGAGGCATTTGTTTTATTTATTGTTTTTATTTATTTATCTATTTCTTGTAGTTTTTATTATTGTTATATTTTATTGTTGTGGACTGACTATTTTTAGCCTTAATTCTTAAGAGAAGTAGAAAACTTTTAGCACACCGGATCTGCAGAAAGGTGCATCAGAGGAGGAGGAAAGCTGCAGCCAATTAAAAAGAAAACTCCCGCACACCTTCTTCTCACCGTACTAGTGTTTATTGGGCCAACGTTTCGGTCATCCTGAGGATGCCTTGAAAAAGGTCTATGACCGAAACGTTGGCCCAATAAACACTAGTACGGTGAGAGGAAGGTGTGCGGGAGTTTTCTTTTTAAATTGGCTGTAGCCTTAATTTTTGAACTTTTATCATCATTTCATTTTAATTAACTATATTGCACATCAGTGTACATTGGTTTCCCAGTTTTAATTTTATTCTTATTTTTATTATGCTTATTTTTCAGTCAAAATGTTAAGCACTTTGTATTTCATGTACTTGGATGAAAGGTGCTGTATAAATAAAATGTGACTGATGGATTGATTGAGATCCTCACCTGCTCCTCCCTCCAGGATGGCTCTGACGACGGCCTGCACACCGTTGGGCTGCATGAGACGGCTGGACAGCAGCTGACCGCACAGACGCCGGAGCCAGGCCGGAGCTGAGCCCGGAGCTGCTCTGCTGCTGGAGCCGCTGGAGCTCCCAGAGCTCCCCGCCGGCCCACCCTGGGACAGGGAACAGAACACTGTTAACAGCTAGCATGGTTTTACAGCAGCTCTGAATCAAACATGTTCCTGCAACATGAGAGCATGCACGTGCAGAGGGGGGGTGCGGAGGGGGCTCAACCACCCGCCCCCTTTGCTCAGATACCCAAAGTGCCCTTCTGTCAAAGGCCTTTTTTTCCCCCCAAAGGCCTTTAAAAAAAGATTTCCATTTTCAAGTGTGGACCTATCGTGCCATTCATTCACCAATATTATCTAACAATTAATAATAATTCAGCTAAATCAAATGATATGACCCCACCCCCTGCTCTGGCCCCAGCGCACTTTGTAGGTCTGCAGGAGATTGACACTTCAACTGAGGATATATCTTCACTTACCGGTTTGGTTTGCAGCAGTAGCATTATGTGCACGTTACTAGTGTGTGTTGTTGTTGTTGTTGTTGTAAGTTACTACAACAACAACAACAACAACAATGCTTTGCAACTGCGCGACAAGTGCTGTATTTTGCTGTTAGTAATTAGCAGCCATTAGCCACTCGCTGGCAGAGAGAGAGATAGAAATGCATCTTTCTGCCCACCGTTTCAGAGATCATGTGATTTTATTTAAAGTAATTTAAATCAAGTTGCAATTCCCCACTTGGCTGCATGTATGTGTGTGCGTACGTGCATGTTTTATGTGCATCAGATCTTTATTTTATTTATCAGGATATTTAATGTCCTGATAAATGTCCTCGTAAGGAGAGGAGGTGGAGAGAGCGGGAAGAGGAGTGAGGTGCTAAAGGCAGCAGGAAGAACATGTACCAGGTATTTATGTTGATTCAGATCTGTAATGTTTTTCTGTCATTACTTTAGTTTGGATTAATGGGTATCCAGAGTTATTATAGTTTTGTATTTTTCTAGTTTTAGTATTAGTTTTAATTCAGAGCAGGTATTACAATACAAAACCCAACAGTGTTTTGTATTGTAATAACAACGTAACAAATGTAACCAAGTTATTGTCGGAAAGTGTTAAAGTTTTGTTCCATGTGTCCCCTTTTAAATTTCAGCGCCTGCCTCTCCAAAGGTCTCTGCACGTCCCTGCATGTGAGAATATTCATTATGATGTGATGAGAATAGGGCTGTCAGTTTAGCGTGTTAATTAGATTAATTAATTACACTGCTAATTAACGCGTTACGAAAATTAACGCAATTAATTATGAGTGGCACGGAATGCACGAGCATCTTAAATGTGTCCCATTGAGGGAGCCGTAGTTCACTCTGCAGTAACAGGTCACTTCCCTCCTGCTGCTGGTCAAACTAACAAAGACCTGACAGACCTGGACCACTCAGGGGAGACTCAGCAAATCTTTGTTAGGACCTTTGAACGGCAAGTTTATGTATAAAAAGAAAGAAGACGGGACAATCAACAAGAACGCAGTGATTTGTACATTTTATAATAAAGAATGTTCCTATCAGCGGAGCTGCTCCAGCCTGAATTATCATTTAAACGCTAAACATGTACGGACAAGTTCCACTGTAAACGTTACAGCTACTAGTACTTGAATCGCTGTATTGAGTCAGCTTTAGTTTTAATTTTCAATTGAGAGTCTGCTTAAGAGCCTATTTGAGACTCAGCCTTATTTTATTTCTGAATTTTATTTATTTAACTGTATTTGTATTGCAGTTTTGAATAATGCACCTGGCCTAATTGGTTTGCTGATGATGCTTGAGCTTTTTCTTTTGAATTTCATTCATGAAAACACTTCACCAATAAAAATGTGGATTTTAAATCTTCTCTTCTTAGTGTATTCAATTGATTAGTCATGCACTGTAATTCTGCAATGTCCTAGAATTCTAATTCTTTACAGTGTTTCCTCTAGGAATTTTTTCAGCAGTGGGGGCATGCTTCCCGGGGGGGTGGCGGCGGCGGTGGCGGCGTTGACTAGGCCCGGCCCAAAGCAATCGGCGTGTGGAAACTCAACAACAATAACGCCTGGCATGAGTGTCACAATACTTAATTGTGGCTCATGATACTATACCATCCAAATTATAGCAATAGTACTGATTTGACTAGATGTTGTGTTAAGAGCATAGTATTCTAGTTTAACTTGAATACTCTCTAACTCAGTCCCTCTGGTTGAACCAATACAAAACAGGTATCTGAAATACACAACACTGTATGAGTTATGATAGATCACAATGTAAAGAGGGTGTAAATATACAGTTTAACTTGAATACTCACATAGAAATGAAGGTTGAATGTTAACCTAAAAAAACAAACCAGCAATGCCATTTTTCTCAATGTTTAGGGATAAGGAGTTTCTTCAACAGGTCACTTTTTTCTGCAACTCTGTCATTGTCAAGGGACATGAGGATCTTTCTCTGTGGTCATAAGCATGAATGCTTCCAGGTGTTCTTGTGACTGTGTGCTCCCCCCTCACAAAAAAAAACAGAGAAACATATTTTCTCATGAACAAATTTAATTGTCTGAAAGATGGTTCAAATGTTATTTCATTGCCCGAAAAATGTTATTTTGTTACTTGGAAAATTTTAAATATGTTTTGTTGGTGAGAAAATAATGTTTCTCTATTTTTCTTATTTTTGTGAGGGGGGATATATATTGTTTTTCGGCACTACCTTGTTCTCTATAGCTGATATAACATGAATTACTCCTATGTGGGATCAATAAAGTTCTTATTTTTGCCATCTGAGAAAATTCAATATATTATATTTGGTGCCTAACTGTTTCCAACAATCTTTTTCATGTGGGAAGTCAGGATGACATTCCCTTCATCCAAATGCACTTTTGTTCTTATTCTACCAAAGTCTATGTTGTGCACCTTTCCAAAAAGACACATGTTTACAGCACCAATAATTTCTGTATTAATTCTGATTTTTGATCGATTTCTTTTTATGTTTTGAAGATAATTTTAAAAATAAAACCGGGTTAAACTTTAGCCAAAACGAGGCGTAGTTTAATAGAAAAACACAGAAAAACTCCCACAGGGAACTCAGAACTTCTTCACAAATAACTTAAAAATCACAGAGAGGAAAAAAAAAACACCAGCAAACTAACAAACAAAGCAACAAAGCTCAGAGTTAACAAAACGAACCAGCAATGCCGATGAACAACTCGCAGCCCCGCTCCATAACTTCTCCTCCCGGGCTGCAGGTGGTTTAAGGATGATTTATGGTTCCGCGTTAAAACGACGCAGAGCCTACGGCGTAGGTTACGCCGAGGCGCGCGCCGTACGTTGCTGCGTCGATTTAACGCGGAACCATAAATCAAGGCTTCACAGCGCGACTCACTGTCCGCTGCGCAGCTCCTCGCCACGCCGACTCCACGCTCATATATTTAATAAATTTATAAAGCCCATATATTTATAAAGCCCCGCCTGGCCGAGCCCTAACACTGTGGCCGGCCGCCATCCGTCCTGGACTACTGGCCGTTCTGTGATTCTCCAGATCACACAGATGGCCAGTCCGCCTCAGTTGGCTAATAAGTCTACCTTTTCTCCGGTAATTCGCTGCCTTTATTTCTTACGGCGACTTCTCCTTTTTTTTTTTTCTTACGACGACTCTGACTCTGACTCTGACTCTGACCCATGGGCTCTGACCTGGTGCCTAACGTGATGTCACTTTAGGCCGCGCTCTCGCGAGTAATTAAGTCCCCCAAACACCCCACTCACTCCCTCCCCCCGCCGTTGCGCTCATCATCACACAGGCTGTGCTGTGAAGGTGGAGAGATGCGGCGATGGTGCATTTGCAAAAAAAAAAAAAAAAAAAAATTATAATAGAATTTTTTTTTTCAGGCGTGGCGGCTATGATTCAGCAGTGGCGGGCCGCCACTGCTGAATGAATGTAGAGGAAACACTGCTTTATTTGGGGACCTTTAGCAGATATGAGATTAAAATGTGATTAATTAGATTAATTAGTTATAAATCCTGTAATTAATTAGATTCATTTTTTTAATCGCCTGACAGCACTAGATGAGAACCAAAAAGAAAAGAAGACAATCAGTCGCCTAATGATCCATTAGAAAGTGCACATTCATTATTTAGAGGCAAATATTTCAATGAAAGCTTTAAACTTGTTCCATTTAACTAGAGACTAGTTTCAAACCACTGAGATACTAATATAACTATATAACTAACTATATAATATAACTGATTTAGCAGCGACAGACACGTCATGATGTTCTTCTTGGAAAGGTTTTATCTTTGTACTGAGATTTTAGGCTTTTTAAACTTCTAAACAGAACATAAACAGTTTATTTTAAACATGTACCTGGCAAAATGTAAATCCGCAACAGTAAAATCTAACTTTAAAAGGGGAAATGGAAAGATATTGGAAAAAAAACACAAAACAAAACTAATAGCTATTATGTCCGAGTCTTTCCATTGTTATCTTTTAGTAGATCATATTAATAATTTGTTAACTGCTAGAATGCTTTATATGTGTTTTAAATTCTTCTTTTCTTTTTACAATCATCGTTGGTCACCATTATGTTTTGTTATTGCCATTTAAAATATAGTTTGTTGAGTTACTTTTATGTAGAAAAAAATGTAAGTGACTAGTTTTCCTTCATGTTCACTGACTCACTTTGCATTCAAGTATTTGTTTGTAGCAGCTTCCAGCGCCACCAAGGGGAAGAAAGTATTTAATGCAGTTGGAACTTGATGTTTTTCTTTTGACATTTTTCAACAGGAAAAAAAAGAAAACAAATCTTCGATTTAACGCAGAACCAGAATCCAGCCGTTACTCACACTGAGTGGTAAAAACAGCTGCAACTAGTGGAGAAGACGGGATAACAGCTGATTATCGGCTTAAATTAAAGGCAGTTGGACTTGACAGTGACCCGTACAGTTACCAAGAACCAGTGGTCCATGGACATTAATATTTGGTACAGTTACCAAGAACCAGTGGTCCATGGACATTAATATTTAGTACAGTTACCAAGAACCAGTGGTCCATGGACATTAATATTTGGTACAGTTACCAAGAACCAGTGGTCCATGGACATTAATATTTGGTACAGTTACCAAGAACCAGTGGTCCATAGACATTAATATTTGGTACAGTTACCAAGAACCAGTGGTCCATGGACATTAATATTTGGTACAGTTACCAAGAACCAGTGGTCCATGGACATTAATATTTGGTACAGTTACCAAGAACCAGTGGTCCATGGACATTAATATTTGGTACAGTTACCAAGAACCAGTGGTCCATGGACATTAATATTTGTCCACAAATCCAGTTTCCTGATATTTATATGAACTTAATTTCTACGCCGGGGAAATACACGAAGCAAAGCTTGAAGGCATATAAAAGTCTTGATGCTTGGTCCGACTTCAAGGCAGGATTTGTTGTAGAAACTAAAGTGACGAGGACACTGAACTTTATGATTTGACCGTTTAACGTTAGCTACCCAAAAATCCAACATTACCTGATACAAAATGGGAACCACAAATCCACGTTTCGGTGTCTGGAATCCAGTTGTTTCTGTGAATTGCAGTGATCCATTTGTCTCTCTTAAGCTTATTTTTCAGCAGTCTGTAAAACGATAACTCTGATTTTTTGCTAAATCTATGAGTACAGTCGATCGCACAACAGCTCCTTCCCATTTTAGATGTTTTCCAGTTGCTCAAACTGAAAGTTTACGCTGACACTCAAGTCTTTCCGGCACTCAGTGGGCGTAACCCACTGTGAAGTTACATCCGTGACGTCATGTTTCTCCAACCCACCTGTTTGGCTCCACCTTGCAGTATCAGCAGCTCCTTGATGACGATCGGCTGGTAAACTTTTCCGAGGAGATTCCCCAGGGCGTCTTTACATAGTCGGCATTCGTCAGAACTGAGTGGCTGCAGGTTATAAGATGCAAAATAAAAAGATAAAATAAGAATGTATGACTTTTAACAAGCCTTTTACAGCAAAATATCAATCAAGCAATCAATCTTTATTTATATAACACTTTTAAAAACAACCACTGTTGACCAAAGTGCTTTACAGTTAAATCAAATAAAAACATGGACTAAAAAAAAAACAATCAGAAGACACAGAGACTAGAGTAAAAAAAAAAACAATGAAAAAAAAAAATAAAAGTATAAAATCAATCAATCAATCAATAAATAAATAAATAAAAAATGCTATCATGAGCCAAATGCCAGTCTGAATAGGTGGGTGTTTAGCATGGATTTGAATTGAGAGCAGTCAGTGAGGGACGGTAACTCAATGGGCAGCGCGTTCCAGAGTTTAGTTCCATAGTTTAGCACCAGCTACTGCAAAAGCACGACCCCCCACTTTTTCACCCTTCTCCGTGAAACCTCTAACAAAAGCCACTTACGCGGGGGCGTCCATATATTTATGTTAATGTAAACCTCGTCAGGCATTATCCCTTACATAACTTTCACTCTTTGGCCCAGTCCCAATCCCCCCTAGTCCTACTTTTCAGTCCTACCCCTAAATGTTGTGCGTTCCCGTGAGGGTAGTGGTGTCCCAATTCCTCTTTGCATCTAGGGCTAGTGGACATAACGAGGGTTAGTGTGTATGAATCTAGCCCTTCACAGTGAGGGATTTCAGATACTGACTCACTGACGGAGGGCTAGAGAAATTTCCCAGAATGCTTTACGTCATCATTTGCAGACTGAATCAAACATGGCCGACATTTCTCATTTTTAGTGAATAAAATCAATATTTTGAGTTAGTTTCTGCATAAAAATGCGTTTTGATTACATTTCTAGCGAGAAATATATATTTTACTTTCATAATATTCACTCGAGCCAGGACCTTCAGCATGCACTGGGGCGGTTTGCAGCCGAGTGTGAAGCAGCTGGGATGAGAATCAGCACCTCTAAGTCTGAGGCCATGGTTCTCGACCGGAAAAAGGTGGCTTGCACCCTCCAGGTCGGGGGAGAGTTCCTGCCTCAGGTGGAGGAGTTTAAGTATCTTGGGGTCTTGTTCAAGAGTGAGGGGAGAACGGAGCGCGAGATCGACAGGCGGATCGGTGCGGCGGCCATAGTAATGCGGTCATTGTATCGGTCCGTCGTGGTGAAGAAGGAGCTGAGCCGAAAGGCAAAGCTCTCGGTTTACCGGTCGATCTACGTTCCCACCCTCACCTATGGTCATGAACTCTGGGTCATGACCGAAAGAACGGGATCCCGGATACAAGCGGCCGAAATGAGTTTCCTCCGCAGGGTGGCTGGACGCTCCCTTAGAGATAGGGTGAGGAGCTCTGTCACCCGGGAGGAGCTCGGAGTTGAGCTGCTACTCCTTCACATTGAGAGGAGCCAGCTGAGGTGGCTTGGGCATCTGTACCAGATCCTCCTGGACGCCTCCCTAGGGAGGTGTTCCAGGCATGTCCCACCGGGAGGAGACCCCGGGGAAGACCCAGGACACGCTGGAGAGACTATGTCTCTCGGCTGGCCTGGGAACGCCTTGGAGTCCCCCCGGAAGAGCTGGAGGAAGTGTCTGGGGTGAGGGAAGTCTGGGCATCCCTGCTCCGACTGCTGCCCCCGCGACCCGGATTCGGATAATGCGGTGGACAATGGATGGATGGATGGAATATTCACTCAGTGAATGTACATAATCACTAGCTTTCTCGTTGTTGAGTTGTATCTTCAGATTTCGACAGAATAAAGGCTGATTTATGGTTCCGCGTTACACCAACACAGAGCCTACGCCGTAGGTTACGCAGTGACGCGCTCCGTACGGCGTAGGCTCTGCGTCGATTTAGCACGGAACCATAAATCGCCGGCGGCTCTTATCATCTCAGAAAACATCGGAGCAAATTTCTTACCAGGCGTTATTTGGATAAACTGAGCCCAGGTTGGGGATCTTAACGGTTACTTTTACACCTGAAAAAATATTAAAACTTAATAAAGTGGCATATTAACAGCGCTACAGCTGAAATTAAAACAGCTTTTAGCTCTGGGCTTCCTGATATGGTGTGACGTATGTGCAAACGTAACTACACAGTCGCTTACGTACCCGAATGTAAACCACGCAGTGACGTAGCAAGTGGTGTCCCAATCCCTAGGGAACATTACAAGGACCTACGCCTGTGGCTTCATTTTTAGTGAAGTGGTAGAAAGTAGGGTGAACATTGGGATTGGCCCTTAGATGATGGTACAAGTAAAATAGGAAAACATTAATCACCCTCTCATCCCGGTGTGGCTGGTAGCCCAGCTGGCTCAACGCCGCCATCACGTCCCCCAGGTGTCGTGTGAACAGCAGGGTGGCCAGAGACGACAGCTCTGCCACCTGCAGCAGCACTTTAGTGGTGGTCAGAAGACGTCGCTCCGCCGCGGGCGGCACCTCCCGCCGGACTGCTTTCTCCACCGTGGCTCCAAACGCCGACCTGCGGGCCAGCGGCACGCCCACCCCCGGGGCCAGGTACGGGCAGAGCCCCAAGGAAACCACAAACTGCAGAGCAGCTCCCAGAGTTTTCTGCTGAGAGACGCTGAAGACGTCGGGGGGCAACGGCGGTGCCATCTCGGGGGTCCGGTGTGTCCTGACGGCGGGGGGCGGGGCCTGCTTGAAGCGCTGCAGTTCATCCTGCAGGTGCTGTGTCAGGGTGAGCAGCAGCAGGAGTAACTCCTGGACAAAGCTCCACGTAGCGTCCTCCGTGTCGCAGCAGAACCAGTCTGCCGTGGCCTTCACCGTCTCTCTGAGCCTCCGCAGGTCCGTGAAGCTGCTGTCACTCTGCAGCTGCTCCAGGAGAACGGTCCTGTTGGATTCCAGAGCCGCCAGGAAGGCCTCCTGCTCCGAGGAGTGAGCAGACACCTCTGCAAACGACACACAGCATCCCACACACACACACACACACACACACTGCAGTGGATGGAAGGCACTGCCACAGGAAACTGTACAGGGTTCATACACATTTTAACCAACACATTTCCATGACTTTTCCATGACTTGGCAGCAAGTTTCCATGACTATACATGACCTCTAAAACATCAATGTATGAATGAAATATAGGAATAAAACTATGTAAAAAGTCACCACAGTGGAGATCTAATGACAATTATGGTTTTATACAAAATAAATATTTGTTTAAACTAACTGATATACCAGCAATATGTTGTAGTATATGTTTTATAGTAATCTAATATAACTATAATAATAACCGATCTGCATGATGCGCAAGATGCTAGACACGTCACGCGTGAGACTTTTCGATACGAAATATTTATTCAATCAATTTTAAATCTACCTTATAGGCTGTTATTACTAAATGTTATCATTAAGGGAGAAAAATAAATTCCATGACTTTTCCAAAAGGTTTGGGGTGAACTTATGTTTCCAAAACTTTTCCAGGCCTTGAAAATTACATTTTCTAACTACTAAAACTAAAAACAAACAAGCAAAATACTGTTTTTTCATGCTATTTTTTTTCCATTTCATTTCATTTCATTTATTCCATTCATGGTATATCTTCTTAACAATGTTGTACAAAATTCCAAGAAGTACACATTATCACCATGAAAGAAAAGGAGCAGGAAGAAGAAAACGTATGATACCTGACCCTCTCTGTTAATACAATTACATTGACTTGCTGAACACTAATCTATCTATACACATATTTATAACAAGAAAAAAAACAAAAATACCACTCTTCTATCTATATTTTTCTCTTTCTCCTTCTTCTTTTTTCTAGGCACTTATCTTTTCTTTTTTAAACATTTTCTTAAGCTGATACAAACTTGTGCAACTTTTCAGTTCCTTGCTTTGTCTATTCTAGTCTGTTCCTTTGCCTTGTATATTCTTCATAAGATTCAATTAAACGTATTAACAAATATTCAATTTTGCATTTCAGGTCTGAAATATGTTCCAAAAAAGGGGATTTTTTTTATACACTATCATGGTCTTCTTTAGTTTAGTTTATTGGTCCTTTCAGTTTCCACAACACAAATAACCCAAAGTACAGGTCATTTTGGTATATATATATATATATATATATATATATATATATATATATATATATATATATATATATATATATATATATATAAAAATTGTATACAAACTTAACTAAAAACCAAGGACCAAAAGGTGTAGACTGAAGCCTAAGTTTATGACGCCTAACCTTTTCACAAAAAGATTTTAGCTTTTATAAACTAGTGCACATGTCATTAATAAATATCTTTCCATACAGTATTTATATAAGTAATAATACAATAGTACTCACACACACACACACACACACACACACACACACACACACACACACACACACACACACACACACACATCCTGTCACTGAGATCTTGTTTAACGTTGGTTCTCACCATACTTCAAGTTTCTCAAAGAACACATTTATGTCACGTTTTATCCATAAATGAATGTATAATCTTCCATCTCTCAGCGCACTCACCTAGAGGTTTGGTGAGGATGCTCACTGCCGACAGGATCCTGGGAGTCATCTCTACATTAGACTGCATGAAATGCAGTTTGCTTTTCTTTCTCGTCTGAATGTTTACTTGAAAGTTTCCCACGCTCCAGCCCAAGCTGGCGCTGCTATTGTACGTCATCACCCAGCGCCGCCGTTCCGGTCACGGGATTGGCTGACGCTGTTCTGCATTCAATACACCATACAGGACTGTCTCAGAAAATTAGAATATTGTGATTTTCTGTAATGCAATTACAAAAACAAAAATGTCATACATTCTGGATTCATTACAAATCAACTGAAATATTGCAAGCCTTTTATTATTTTAATATTGCTGATCATGGCTTACTGTTTAAGAAAATCCTATCTAAAAAAATTTGAATATTCTGGGAATCTTAATTTTAAACTGCTTGCAATATTTCAGTTGATTTGTAATGAATCCAGAATGTATGACATTTTTGTTTTTTTAATTACATTACAGAAAATAAAGAACTTTATCACAATATTCTAATTTTCGGAGACAGTCCTGTAAAGCGTGGGAATTTCAGTTTGATATTCGCCACAGATCCCATATTGGAATAAATATGTAGAAAATATTAACTGGAAGGTCTTGCTCTCACCCAACCAATACCTAGTGACAAACATAGTTAAAGAAATTTCATTTAAGTTAATTCCTAAATTCTATCCTACAAATGATCACATTGTAAAAAGATTCAAAAGAAATATTGATTTAAAATGTACTTTTTGTTTTGCAAATTCGGAAACAATCACTCACTTAATCTGGCTGTGCCCCATTGTTCATACTTATTGGAGTGATGTGTAATTTTGTGTCTGAAAGCATTGAAACTGATTTCAAATTATTTTGGGGAAGGATGTTTGGTGTTTTTGACCATGTAACGATTAGAACAAAGCCAAAAGAAACATTTGATTATCCTTGCAAAATTCCACATCCACAAATCCAAATTCTTACACAAAAAACCCTCTTTTTACTTTTCATTGTGAATTCAATCAGTATCTGGGACTATTAAGTTTTCTACAAATTCAAAAGCAATAAAAACCATAAATGTAAATGTTTTGGCTTTTCGTTATAATTTCATCCCCCCCTATGGTTGTGTTTTGTATTTTATTTGATTTATACTCTTTATACGTTAGTTCAACTTGACATTGCATAATGTGAAGATATATGAAATCATTGTACTTTTTGCAAATGTAAAAAAACTAAATCACACATTTGTGATACATTCAGAAGCGTTGGAGCATTGATGAAATTCCTGTTTTTACTCACATTATATGGATAACTTGGATTCTAATATTCAAACATCAACCTGGTGATTATTTTGGGTATATATCTTCACACTTGTAAGTGGAAATACTCCCTCCTTTATATTTTTTACCAACTACTTTAAATCTATGAAAATAGGGTTGTCATGAAACTCTTGATTTTATTGTACCTTGCGCTTTTTGTTTCTTGTGTGTTATCTTCACCATTGTTGCTGTAATTATTTACCCTTTTCACCCTGCCTTGATCTATACATTGCGTTTAAAAAAAAAAAAAACACCTCCACAAAAGTACATTTAAGGACTGAAGCCACAGATCTTTAGTAAATTCCTTGAAAACAGAACATTCGGTTCAAATAAATGTATTTTGTCTCCCAGAAGATCAGAGAACGTTAGAGCAATAAGTTACCAGAATAAGTAGTTGGAAATCAAGAGGCTTTCTACTGATCTTAAGTTTAAAACACCAAGATCAATGCCATACATTTGATGGTGAACTAGAAATACTGATCTAAGGGAAAGTTCTGCAAAAACCATGTTTAGAGAGTTTAGTTTATTTCTGTCTTGAAAACAAATGAGTAAATCTGCCAGACCGAGCTTCAACAGAAAAAACTATTTGAAACCGTCCTTGATGGGCGCGTCCGGCTCGTTTGTGTGCCTGTAGACTGGCCCGCTGAAACGAAGTGACCCTTTGGGAGTGAACTGGGCCTGAGTGACCACCTTCCTTTGATGATGATAGTTGGAATGAGCATTGAGTGAGAAGACGGGTTTGTGGCCGGACATGTCGGTGAGGAAGGTCTCATCCTCCTCGTGGATGGGACCAGAGCTCCAGCTCTCCTCTACAAACTCGTAGGGGTCTCCGTTCCCCATCGATACGGCTGAAACATCTCTATATGGGCCGGGGTTGTACTGTTGGGCCCAGAAATGACCCTCTCCAGAACCAGCCATGTTGGCGTCACCACCATGGTCCAGTCCTGGGTAGTTGCTGTAACCGCCTGAAACACCAGCCTGTCCAGAAGGAATCTGGTCACTTGGCCTGTATTGATTGTGTCCAAAGTAAGGGGAAGTCAAATATGGCCAAGTGGAGTGATGTCCCAACGGTCTGGATCCATCTGGAGGAGAAATAAGGGAGAGGAAGTCAGCATCAGTTAATCGTTTCAATTCATCTGGGGTGATCAATACCATCCTACCATCTTGGGGAGGAAGACAGGAAATGCCTTCAATCAGCAGAAAGGAGAGCCACAACAGCCTGACAAGACAAAGGGAAGAGATGAGCGGCGTTAGGATTTCATGAAAGAGTTAAGGGTTTTTCTACAAGATTCTACACTGGTGGTTGGTTTTTCTCTATTTGTTATCTCCTATTCAGGAGTTCAGCTGTTTTCTCTAGTTGTAGAGTCAGCCCATTTCATAGCTCCACTGTTTTCTCTATTTGCACACTGCAAAAACTCAAAATCTTAAGAATATTTGCCTTATTTCTAGTTAAAGTGTCTCATTTTTAGTAAAAAAAAAAAAAAAATCTCATTACACTTCAAACAAGACTCATCACTGGAAAAATAACTTATTTGACAATTTTCACCTGTTTCAAGTAGATTTTCAATTGAAATAAGTAGAAAAATCTGCCAGTGGAACAAGATTTTTTTGCTTGTAATGAGAAGATAAATCTTGTCCTACTCGCAGATTTTTCTACTTATTTCAAGTGAAAATTTACTTGAAACAGGTGAAAATGTCCAAGTTATTTTTCTGGTAATGACTTGTTTTAAGTGTAATGAGATTTGACTAAAAATGAGACATTTTAACTAGAAATAAGAAATATTCCTGGTAAGATGGTGAGTTTTTGCAGTGCAGGGTTTAGTTCAGATATTGACTCTTCGTTAAGTGAAGACAATGAAGAGAAACAGATATTTTAACACTGATGGGTTTTATCTGTTATCTGGGTTGACATCCTAAGGAGGAAACAATAAACAGGGACGCTGAAGGTCTGATATGTTTGGCAGATGGGGTTCACGTACAAAGAACACCTCCCTTTTCAGTATAAATACGACTGAATCAATGACCACCGGGTGCATTTCTCTCCTTCCTTTGTGAAGTGAACCTTCGGCCGGAAAACATTGTGCACGATATAATAAAAGGTTGTATTAACTTTGATTCTATTTCACTGGTTTTCTTATGGTGCACCAAACAAACGAACACGCAGGATCTTTCAGTGGCATCAAATATGTGTTGTTTAGACATCAGTTTACTTACATCATTCTAGAAGAAACCAGTGGAGCACAATCGTGGATTTGTCTCCTCTTCACAATACAAATTCAACGAAAAATAATTAACTACATTCATCAGCAATGAGCAACCACTGCTCGTACCTGCAGACGCCAGAGCACCTTGGGCCATTAAGATCTGAATAAACTCAGGCTGCTTTAACAGGATTTCCTCCTACGGAGGTCACTGATTGGTCAGTGGCAACAGCTGGAACCACAGCCTGTTTCACTTTAGCAGTAATTCAGACAACAGTTGGAGGAGCAACGCCAGTCTTTTTCTTTTTTTTGCCATGACCTTATGTTTTACCACAACACAGTTTTCAGCAGAAGTAGTAGAAATGTGTGAAATACACTGTAAAACCTGACAAGTTAGTTGAACTCAAACTGTTTGAGGAAACCGATCGACTAAAACCGTTTAAGTTTATTATCTCAAACAATTCAAGTGTAAAAAAATGTTCCATTGAGGTTCAAGTAACTCAAATATTTACAGGACTGTCTCAGAAAATTGGAATATTGTGATGAAGTCCTTTATTTTCTGTAATGCAAAAATATCATACATTCTGGATTCATTACAAATCAACTGAAATATTGCAAGCCTTTTATTATTTTAATATTGCTGATCATGGCTTACAGCTTAAGAAAACTCAAATATCCTATCTCAAAAAATTAGAATATTCTGAGAATCTTAATCTTAAACTGTAAGCCATAATCAGCAATATTAAAATAATAAAAGGCTTGCAATATTTCAGTTGATTTGTAATGAATCCAGAATGTATGACATTTTGTTTTTTTAATTGCATTACAGAAAATAAAGAACTTTATCACAATATTCCAATTTTCTGTATTGTCCTGTATTGTTAAGGTAACTTGGTTAAATACATTTGATAGTATCATTTCATTCAGTAAACTGAATTTAAAACTGATACGTATTATACACTCATATGTAGTATTTCCTTCAGACTTATTTAAAAAGTGTTGATTGTATTAATTTGCATCAAGCCAGACTAATTTAATTGAATCTTCTTTACATAAATGTTAGCACTTAAGTTCAAGTTACTCAGTTTTATTCCTCTAAATGAAATGATCACATTCTAGTGGTCACAACTTCTAGCTAATCAATTCATTTTAGGAAACCAATTGCCTTAAACCATTTTAGTTATCATAACTTAAATAACTGAACTTTAAGTTGCTTTAACACAATACAAACACAGACATGTTATAGCAGCTTCAAACATTTATTTAATTATTTTTTGAGTTATATTAGCTGATGGCAATGAGTGACCACAACTTTTTCCAAAGTTTAAGTTATTTCAACTTACTTCTGTTATTAAGATGTACCGTTAGGTTTTACAGTGAAATTCTTGATGACAGAAGTCTGACTCAAGCAATAAAACAAATAAAACACTAAAAACTCTAAACACTTAAAGATAAGGCTAAAATAAGGCTAGGCTAAAAACTAAAACGCTGCGTACTCAAAAGTGCATAAGGATATACAGAGATCCAATGTATTAATAATAAAAGCATCTTTGTCACAGTATGTCTAGCAGCCGCAAAAGCTCCAGGCAGGCATGTTTGTGTTGAATGACATCACATACACTAGGAAAAACTCAAGTAGTTTAAAATCAAGAGGTTCCATGCAGTCCAACATTACGGGGATAAAAGTTTGAATAAAATTGTGTTTTGTGTTCTGGTAAATATTTTTAGAAGGTGCAGCATTGTTGCTGTTCACCAGTCAGTAGGCCCATCCTGAATAACTGAGCAACTCTACATATTCTTTTATTTTCATTTATATTTAAATCAGCAGAAATAAGTAAAATCGGACATTAATAATAATAATAATAATAATAATAATAATACATTTTATTTATAGGCACCTTTCAATCAATCAATCATTTATTTTAACTCACCACCATGATCACATGGTATGGAGAACAAGAACACAAACATTTGTACATTTGTAGCAAGTGGCGGGCTGTACATGTTCAACTAAAATACTCAATTTGGCAAAGAAAATAAATAAAAATCCTTTAAACAGGAAGGACATTCTTCAAAAGGGCGCCTAATTTATAAATAACATTTAACTTATTAGATTGAAGTAACAAAATCAATTTAAACATAGATGGTTGGTTTGTATTTTTGTCTGAGATTCATTATATTTACATTTTTACATTCAAACAAAATATGAAACTCATCTCCAATACGGTTGACGTTACAGAATCTCTGACTTCTATCCAGACCTTTATACCTTCCACTGACTTTTGGTGTTATGCTGTTATTCATCCTAAAATTACAAATGACCTGTCTCTACTTTTGATTTTGACATAATAAGTACTGTTCTAAGTTAAACTCGTGCTTAATCTCTACATAAATATCACATGATGTCGTCCTATAGAGTTCATTTAGCCATTTTTGCAGCAATTGATCTTCAGGACACCCAAGGTCGCCGTACAAAAGGACATTAAAAACAATCAATCAAAACATGGCAATCAATTAAAAACATAGCAAAGTACAATCCATAAAACAGCAGTAAAGTACAATAGTGAGGTCATTCCAGGTGGCCCATAGGTGTGTGGGCTTAAACTGGGCTTCCTTTGTCCATTACAGCACTGACGCTGACATAAGCAAGATCTGTTGCTTATGACATGATGTACAGATCAGAAGCATCTTTGTTATAGGCCAGTACAAATATTTTGCAACATTATGAACAGAACAGCCTTAAGGGCCTAAGTAAATGTAACATTTTCCCTCATATGGGGCAGCACAAAGGATTAGTTAGCACTATTGCCTGACAGCAAGAATGTTCCTGATTTGATTCCTGGGGGCTTTCACAAAACGTTCAACAATCTCCGAATTAAAAAAATAAATAAAAAAATGTCTATAGCCTACTCAAGTGGTCAGCAGGATTCTATTATCTTAAACAATTTAATATCAAACTGGAACATATGTGCGAGTTGAAGAGAAAAATAAGTGGGTGGTTTCTTTGAATCAGACAGTATTCACACCCAGTTCTGCATCATTCACTGCATAATATAGGGGACGTTCAGTTTCCACATTAAGACATTTGCAGATAACCACTTTAAAAATCAATAATCCAAGATATTGTGTGAATTATGAACAAAGATATCCTTTAAAAACCACTAGGGTGGCACAAGCACAAGCCATGGCTCATGTGACCACATTCAAATGTGGATCCTCAGAGACAGTCAGGTGGAGACGCAGCAAGTCCATTGATTCTGTGGGACTTTAGTGGTTTTTACACTCGTGACACCTGCCCCCTCCCCAATGACTCCAAAGTGCAGGTATATAGACAATTGGTCTTCATCTCACCCTGTGGCAAGTGGCATGACGATAACTGCAGGTTTATGTCACATTTGGTCCACTTCTGAAGGGTATGCTGTAGGGAAAGATGCACCTTTGCAGACTCAAGTCACATGAAAGTTTCTTAACTTACACTAGAGCTCCTGTGAAGGCTGTAATGGTGCTTTCATACTAGTACCTACTCAGCGCGCCCTCGTCTCTTTTTAGACACCCAGATCAGAAGTAGGAGGGTTGGAGTGAAGCTGCTGTGACGTATTTGACTGTGTGATCTAAACAAAACACTAAAGATGTCGAACCTGGAGGAGATGACAGATGTGCTGCTGGTCTGTGGCTTGTGTTCCATATCAAGTTAAAAAAAAAAATTAGTGAAAGAACCTTCAAGCGGCAACGCTCTGTCTCAGCGCTGCTGAAAAGTCAGCTGGAGCCGTGAGCAGCTATGAAGAGACAGAGCTCCTGGTAGATCTGGTCGTTCCTTATCTCCGTCTAGATCCCTTTTTAATTCTCTCAGCACCAGGTTTATGAACATCTGACCCTCAGAGTTGGATCATGAAACAGACTTTTGCTGCCGTTGCCTGTCGAATAAAAAGAAACCACGAGTTGCTCTCTCTGATTTCCACCTCCTGACTCAGACGTCTGACTCCAACCCCCCGACCAATCGGTGTCCTGTACTGTGATGACGTCAGATCCAGGGCCGACTCAGCAGCTTAGAACCTCGGCAGAATAGTTACAGAAAAAGTATCAACTCGGCACGTGAGACCCCTAGTGGAGAAGAACCAAACTGGGGTGAGTCGAGTCGGGCTGAGTAGATACTAGTGGAAAAGAACCAGACTGGGGTGAGTGGAGCTGCGCTGAGTAGGTACTAGTGGAAAAGCTCCATAAAAGAATCCACACCAATTAGCTGTACTAGGCTCACATCTATAAAAATCTGGCCAAGTTTAAGGATATCGTCTTTTTAGCTCGGAGGGTCCAGCTGGTAGGGTCTAGGGCCCCAACTACTAAATTAAAATTGTAATTGCTAATTTAATTGCTTTTGCTAAGCCCTATTGAAATCGGAAAGATTATATCCGAATTTTTTTTTGCGTTTTAGGCGCATAACTTACTAGAAAAGTTGTGAAACTTGGCACGCACGTCCCGGTGGCGAAAAATTACATATTCTAATAGTGTCAAAAAGGGGCGTGGCCTAATGGCTCAACAGCGCCCCCTAGAAAACTTTGTGCCTCAAGCCCCACAATACAGTTTGACGTACATGCACTAAAATCGGTACACACCTGGATCATGTTGCAACTAAAGGAGCTTGAGGCCGGATATATGAAAAGAATTCGTATACGTTTTAATTTTTCTAGTAATGTCAGATGAAGCGTTCCAAACCAAAAAGAATGATTCCTCTAGTCTAGTGTATCTCTCCTTTGCCTTGAACAGGCTGTGTGCTGCAAAATGTGCTGCAATTCGGGGCCCGAGTTTCCCGCGCTGTCCTGTGGATGTGACGTCACATGACGCTGCATGAGCGTTCTCCCCGTTCTCCCCGTTCTCCCGTGCCAGCTTCACTGTTGGCTGCAGTACCCCCGACGGCCGTCGTGGTGAAGGGTGGCGCTAGAGAGTCTCATTTCTTTAAAGGAGCCTCAAGCTCCTTTAAAGAAAAGTCTCCTGGCGCCATGGCCGAAACCGAACAGGAAGTCGGCCATTTTGAATCAATCGTGTAATTTTGGCGCAATTTATGCCATTCTCACGTTTCGTACTTTAACGAACTCCTCCTACCAGAATAGCTGTTCGACATAAAGCCAAGACAAAACCAGAGCATCTGATCAAAGTAGTTTATTGAAATTAGTGTACAACAAAAAGCAGTCACCCCTGGAACATTAGAACCTGCAAGAAGAGTCAGACAACTCAGTTAAACAGATAAACAAAAAATAGAAAAAAAACTAACTGACAGAAGCCTCACCAGAAGAGCTTCAGAAGCCTCCCTTCCCGTGCTGGTGCATCTTTCCAGGGTACGGGAACACCGGCTCCTGGGGCTCCAGGGGTTCTGTGCGGGTGTAGCGCAGCTGACTGAAATGCAGCCGGTCCTTGTTGTAGCGGGACCGAGACTTGAAGGCGTACACCTGATCCTCGTCAGACACGGGAGTGAAGACGGGCTCGTCCGGTGAGGCGCTCCAAGTGTCCTGAGCAACTTCGTAGTGACCACCCGGACCAGCAGAGCGACTGTAGACGGTGCCATCGTCACCGCTGGTGTAGGCACCGCCGCCGTAAGATCCTGCAGAGCTGCCGTCACTGAACTGGTGACTGGGTTTCTCTGGTCTGAATGGATCTTGTTCAGGCAGTAAGGCCATGTACGCCCACATGGGATGTCTGACTCCACTGCTCGGAGGGTCTGGAAAGAAACTCCCAAGTTAGTGTTCATTTACATCTGAATTCAGATTCAGTTTGTTAAGTTGTAATATGAACAGTCACATAACCTTCTTGTGGGGTAAAGCAGGCGACGCTTCCAAGTAGACAAAAACCCAAAAAAATCCTGCGGACACATTAGGCGTCTCAATCAGAATGTTACCACATCTCATTTGTAACACTATTGACTGGCCTGTTTGCATACAGGACTGTCTCAGAAAATTAGAATATTGTGATTTTCTGTAATGCAATTACAAAAACGTCATACATTCTGGATTCATTACAAATCAACTGAAATATTGCAAGCCTTTTATTATTTTAATATTGCTGATCATGGCTTACAGTTTAAGAAAACTCAAATATCCTATCTCCAAAAATTTGAATATTCTGGGAATCTTAAACTGTAAACCATGATCAGCAATATTAAAATAATAAAAGGCTTGCAATATTTCAGTTGATTTGTAATGAATCCAGAATGTATGACTTTTTTTTTTTTTTTTTTTTTTTTTAAATTGCATTACAGAAAATAAAGAACTTTATCACAATATTCTAATTTTCTGAGACAGTCCTGTATTTAATCCATCCAGTGCAATTACAGGTCTAGTTTCTTTTGAATGAGTTTTTTGGATTGACTTACCACATATTGATTCAAATCACAAAGTTAAGCTTTAGCAGGTTTATTACTCTTAGTTTTTCCCTTGATTTCCCAGAGTTTCACAACACTCAGAAATCTTTGACCATCAGCCTTCAGGACAGGAGACACTTTTATCTGATGCTCCTGATTGGGGGAACAGCTGTCACTGATTGATGTAACACTTTGGTCAATTGGAAACAGTGGACTGACATGATTTCACTGCAAAAACTCTGAATCTTAACAAGAATATTTGTCTTATTTCTAGTTAAAATGTCTCATTTTTAGTCAAACAAATCTCATTACACTTAAAACAAGTGTCATTACCAGAAAAATAAATTGTTATTTGACAATTTTCACCTGTTTCAAGTACATTTTCCGTGAAATAAGTAGAAAAAATCTGCCAGTGGAACAAGATTTTTTTTGCTTATAATGAGATAGAAGGTAAATCATCTTCGTCTATCTTTGTTTATCATGTTTATTGTCTTTGTTTAAGAAGATAAATCTTGTCCCACTGGCAGATTTTTTCTACTTATTTCAAGTGAAAATGTACTTAAAACAGGTGAAAATTGTCAAATAACAAGTAATTTTTCTGGTAATGACTCTTGTTTTAAGTTTAATGAGATTTTTTAACTAGAAATAAGACAAATATTCTTGGTAAGATTTTGAGTTTTTGCAGCTTTTCATTAATCCTATGTATCTTACGTACAATAAATATGGGTGTCAATTCAATTCTATTAGGTTTATTTGATTGGTGACAACTCAAAATAGGAGTCATTCCATAAACTTTGCAGGGAACGTCAACAAATTCCACAAAGATTTAATCAAATCCACTCCACTTTTGTTCAGTTGTTATCCAATTAATTTCAAGTGGGAAAAAGTGGAGAGGAAGTTATCTGTCTTAAATCAACCCAGCAGCAATGAAAAGCAGTCCTCAAATACGAATGGTCTCAGATAAGGGGTGTACATACTAATCATACTGGTAGACAGTAATCCCAGTTCAATGTTTTTAAAACCCACAGACGAGGAGGAAATTATTGACACTGTCAATAAATGTAAAAATAAAGTATCTGGAAGAGTCTTTTTTTCTTGATTAGATTTTTTATTTTGTACATGTAAAAGACAACAATTAAAGAGAAGATAAGAAAACAAAACAAAGCAAACAAAAAAAAGAAATTTCTACAGATACAATAAGGCCTTTGCACTGTAAGTGCTCGGGCCCTAATTAAAGCAGCGATGAACGGGCCCTCTATATTGCCCGCGACCCCAACGTTCGGGGGCGATTTCGGGGTCGTTACGGGGCATACGCACTACCCGGCGCATCGCTCTGGTTCGCACCGATGCACCCTCCGTAGCCACGTCGACCAAAAACGCCAGTGGACCCCAAGAGGTCACGGAGGTCATGTTCAGGCTTTTCAGTGGGTTTTACTTGATCATGTACGCCAGGGGTGCTCAATACGTCGATTGCGATCTACCAGTCGATCGCAAAGGTATTATTGGTAGATCGCGTGACATTAAAAAAATTGACGTCAACCTATCATCCATCCCGTCTTTTGATTGATATACAGGGCAGCCAATCAGATGACATCTGAATTTTGTCTGAGGTCATACTGTAGGTCGCTGCGCATGAGCAAACAACTGCGCTAAATGCTAACTAACTAGCAAGCTTGTCAGCGAGTTACGGCCAGTTTTCAGCCTTTGTTTTTTTCTAGGGCTGAAACGATTCCTCGAATAATTTGAGTAATTCGATTACAAAAAATGATAGAGGAATTTTCTCTGCCTCGAGGAATCGTTTAATTTCTTTTTTTTTTCGTTTAATTTCACCAGCTCAAATCCTCGTATTACGCCCGGACTACATTTAATGCGACACAACGCGCTGACGCTGCGCCATACATCCATGCGCTGCGCACGTTAAAGGGGGAAGAAAGAGGCGGAGGATATGTTTGTTTTGTAACATGCCGTGCTCAGACAGTCTGCAATGGCCCAGACGGGAGACACATGTAGCTCAGTGCTTAACTATTATTTTTAATCCACGCTATATTCTTCTGGTCCGTTCTCCTATGTTCCCCCTCTGAAGCCAAAATTATTGTTCCGCGTTACATCGACGCAGAGTCTACGCCGCTCTCCGGCGAGGGCGGAGAGCGCCGGTCCGGCTGGCGGTGCTGTGCTGACGTGCAGGCTCTCCACGGCTACGCCGTACCCTACGGCGTAGCCTACGGCACTGGTGCCTAATGTGCTCCAATAGACCCCTTTCCGTGTTTGTAAACAAGCAAGCTGCGCGCGCATTGTTGCGGCAGAAAGACGGAGTTCATCACAGTTTACACCAGCCGATTGACAGAAAAAGATCGTGGAAATTACGTTACTAAACTAACTTTGGCGGATGGAAAGCAACTTCCTTCCCGGAGGAAGATATCACAAAGTGGCCCGATGTCCAATGGCCGGATATTCATCCGTATTTGGTTGAGAAACCTAGTGTTTACACTCAGGAGAAGCTGCGACACTGTCAGCAGCTGTCACAGCTGAAGTTTGTAAAGAATTATGACAGTCAACTGAATGTATTTTATACACTAGACATTTTAAGTTATTATATTATTTCATATTTATTTATCTTATTATTTTTGTTAATTTACTGTGTCCCCTTTGTTTCTTAATGAGTTTCATTAAGCATTGCCTTTGAATGAAAGCCATGTCATGTGTACCTTTGTCTGTGCTGGCTGAATGAAGTTGATAGTTATTTAAAAAAATAAAAATAAATAAAAATTATATGAGCTTTATTGTCCATCCTGCATCTCACATTATCACCATTAATTTACAGAAACCTATTCCCACTATTATGATAAAAAGAAAAACATTAAAAGGCATATAATGCAAAATAGTTTTTTAAAACTTAGTTCATTATTTTTAGGTAAATTCATTATTTTTATTTGAGGGTTTGTGGGGATTAATATATCTATAATATACCTGAGTTTGATATACAACACATATAGTGAATATATGTATATTTGTGCAGCATATTTACAGCTGTGGAAGTTGGATGTTTGTAGCTTTAAAAAGAGAAAATCAATACATTTACACAATCAGTGAGGAAAAAACAAATAACTCCGGTAGTTTATTAGCAAAACTTTAATAGTCAAGTAAATCATTAATGGCTGATATTCAATTCATAGTCACAGCTCCAAATCACTGATGAGAAAATAAAAAAATGTCAAGACTTGATGTTATTATTCAGAACCCTTATTTCTTAGATTTTTTCAGAACAACACTTTTGCTAAGGTTTGTGAGACTAGCACACACAATAACAATATCATCTAGAAGGTCAGCCTGTGACAGTGGAATTCTTGTCTGCAAAATTCTGAAGTTCTTCCATCTCCCTATAACACGTTCGACATGTATCCTGACACGTGACAGTTGTCTTGATGTGTCGACCTCCTGTGCAGAAAGTTGCCGTTTGCCTTTGGTGAAAGCTGGAATGCGAAGGGTGGCACCATGAGCTGCAACCTTAATTTCATTAACACTATCAAAAGATGATCCTGTAGAGAGCTTCTTGCTGAATATTTTTACACTTCCTGCAATTTTGGTGCACAACCAGTCAAAGAGCACAGATGTTATTCTAGTGATAAACAACAGTTGTACCATGTTGCACTTAATATTTGAGTATGAAAATGTAGACTTCTTCAGCTCCTCTTTAAGTCTCTCATTTTCATCTCGCAGCTGTTGATACTTTTCCTGCAGGTTGACGTAGTCACTCTTCAGCTCGGTGTACCTCAGGTTCAGGTCATTGTATTCTGTCCTCGTGACTGGGATGTCCTCTTCAGCTTTAGCAGAAAAGAGAAGAGCTGAGAATTGAAGACGAGATGGATGGATGGATGGATGGATGGAGAGGTGTATAGAGAACATAAGAGGGGCATTGGAATCAGTAGAGGACAGTTGTGAATAGGAGAGGAGAAAAGGACAGGGACAAGGAGATTTTATTTGTCACATACATAGACATAAGATTAATTGCAACTGTGTTAGTCTACACTGTGCATAAATATGGGTTGTAAAGAAAAGAATGGATGTGGAGATCAGCATAGGGGGAGAATACTCAACATGGTTGAACCATTATACAATGCAATGAGACATGAAATGACACAACAGTGGCTACACTTACTAGGACTGTGATCCATGCTGGTGATTCCTCTGGAGTTCCAGGAGCAGGAGCAGGTGGATTTGGTGGAGCAACCAGAAGTCTTTCACTCCATTTCTTTTTTCTTTGGTACCTTCACATAAAAAAACTCAAATGAACAAAAATATTGATCTCAAGCTGTAATACAATACATTCCCATCTTAATTATCGGTTATGGTTTGCTTAATACCAAAATAAGTAAACCCTTAATATTCATGAGTTAATCATGTCATTAGGTTAAGCTAAAAACACAAACAGCTAGGTCTCATTTATTGTATTTTACCTTTTGATCTTTGCATCTGGGTTTTGGTTTTGTTTAGTGTATGAAAAAATAGAGGGCACAAAATCAGGACTGTCGTAGTCCAGTGACATCTCACCTGTAAAAAGAAAGATACACATTAGCCAAATAACACCAGATAACCACTTTTCAAGTTTCTTAAGTGTTCTGAGATGCTCAAATCAGAGAAAAGACAATCAGGACACACATCCTAAACAACAATGATGCTAGAGCGTTACAGCTGTTAAGTTACGTGGAGCTGCTGTACACCCATGGATCTATAATATTAATAATATTAATTATTATTATGTACACCACACTGAAGCTCTCAGCTGTATGAGTTAGCTACTAGCTAGCACCAGTAGTAAACTTACAGTCTATGGTAGCAAACACTTACAATACACTTACTCTACCTACAGCTACTCAATTAAAGGCATTCAAGTAAAGCTAAACCAGATAGCCACGATAACTCACCAGATATGAAATGAGCACTGCAAACGCGGGCATGCTTGATGATCCTCGGCCCAGTCGGTGCTTTTGAAATGGCCTGTTTCCTCTGGGAATTGCAAAAAAAATTATGTTCCTCGGGATTTCGATTTGTACACCCGTACACACAACAGCTGGTGGGCATGTTGTTCTTCTATAACGTTACTGCAACTCCAAAAACGCAACTTAAGAAAAAAATCTTCCCTCGCTCTATTCAAACTCATGCAACTTCTTCAGCACTTCCGCCGCAACAATGCGCGCGCATCCTGTGATGACGTAGGCTGGAAAGGGGTCTATACAGCAGGGCTCATCATTTTATTTTGAACACTGCCAAAACTCTAACTTAAAACTTAACTAGAACTTCAAATTTGCTTGACACAAATGAAAGTTCAATTGAAACACGTGGGAAAAACAGCTAACCTTTTAAGTGATGTGTGTTATCAGGTGTAATGGCATTTTTAGGTTAGAAATAAGAAAATTTCTTGGTAAGATCCTTAGTTTTTTGAGTGAACATAGTTAATTGTGTTGTGTTGTGCAATATTGGCTCATGCGATATAAAGAATCCTCAATATATTTATAAATAAATATATGTTTTGCATTTTTTGTAGTAGGTGGTAGATCATTTTGACTTGATCATTTAATAAGTAGCTCTCATGCTGAAAAAGTGTGAGCACCCCTTATGTACGCGGTGTAGGCTTTGCATACCTTTTCCATTGTTTTGCAGAGCTCAATGTTAAGGTCCTGCCAATGGCAGGATAAACTTTGTGACCCCTAGCCAATTAAGCCTTTTTGAGGTTTTTCCCGGAAGAAGACGTACTGGACGAGATGCTCGAAAGCTTTCAAAGCTGCCCGGAGGAAGTGGCCCCAGGAGGGTCGTAGAAGCATTTGACCCATGTTGTTTGATTGGTCTCCTCGCTGTCAACCATCAGTAGAAATCTCATAGGATTTGGACCATTTGGGTTGGAGATATGGCCTGTGATGCTGTGTCCAATACGGATACTGGTTCCAATACAAATGTATGACCAGGTGGACAGAGTCCAATTCAGATAACTTTGCGTTGGACCCAGGGTGCCTGTTTGGACACTTTTCAAAACCTTTGATGTACTTGCATTCTGAGGCGTATATTTTAGGTACAGCATGCAGTTTGGGGGTACTTTATTTGTTTAGAGCAGGGATTGTCAACCGGTGGTCCGCGGCCCTCTGGTGGTCCGTGACGGTATTGCAGGTGGTCCGTGAAATTGTAAATGGAAAACAATAATTTAAAAAATAAATATTTAGACTCAATTTATTTCCGTTTTACTATTCATTTTTGCGAATAATTTACCCATCCAAATTATGTCAAATGAGTGAGAGTGAACTTTGTAATATTATAAACCTACATAACTTAAATAGCCTACATAGGCCCATACTCTTATTTAAAAGCAAGGTGCAAAATAAAACAAACATCCCCAAAAGCAGTGGTCCCTGAGTTGCTTCTTGGTTATAATGGTGGTCCCTGGGACAAAACAGTTGAAAACCTCTGGTTTAGAGCCTGAAGTTGATTGGAGTACTTTAAAAATGGACCAAACCACCTCCATGTACCATTAAATTGGGTCACCATCTCCGCAACTGTCAAATGCAAGGTGTTTGGAAGTTTAAGTTTGGGGGTTTTCACCAGGTCTGGGGTGTCTACCAGAGTACTAAGTTTCATTAGAATTGGAGACCATTTTTGACCATTTTTGACCATTTTTGACCATTCAGTCTGTTAGTCTAAGAGTCACCCTTGTTTGACAATGGCAATACCTTAAAGGGGACCTATTATGGCATCTAATACCTATTTTAAACAGGCCATGAATGGCGTAAAAACAAGCTTTTGATTGTTTTTGCTAAATAAATTAGAAATTCAGCCTCTAAACCATGTCTTTATCTTCCCATTCTCTAACCTCATTATCTATGCAAGATTCTGAGTGGGCGGGGCTATGATAATGAGGCTCTGTGCTGATTGGCTGCCTGAATGACGCGATACACCGCTGAAGAAAAATGGAGGAAGCTCCGGCCGGCGGAGTTAGTTGTGGGCGTGGTTTCACGCATCGGAGGCCGACCTATGTAAATCACATTTTCGTTACGTAACGACGGGAGCAGAATCTTATTGGCTCGTAGATCCACATCACACTGGACGGATCATCCGGGCGGCTGTACAGACACTGCAGAATCTGGTTGCTTTCCTCCTTCTCTGAGTTGGCAGGCTGAGGGGAGACCACTTTATATATGTTAAAGCAAGAGAAAACCTGTTTTTCATAATAGGTCCCCTTTAAGTATTTCCTTATTTGTGAAACCGATACCAAAATATAATTTCACAAGATGCTCAATATTCCTCATTTTAACACAGGGAGAAGAAGCTCTTCCCTTTTAGAGTTCTCATAAATTACCACTTTATTCTCGTAATATTATGACTTTATCCGACATGAGTTTATTCTCATAATATTATGACTTTATTCTCGTAATTTCCCAATTTCTTTTGTCTTACTTTGGCCCTAATACTCCGTCGTAGATTAGTGCTGGTCAGACTGCTGAGTATATTCAAATAATAAATCATGTTTCAGACGGATTGTAAATCCAGAACGACTTTATTGTACACTGTATATGGGTTTTAATAATATTAATTTTATAGTATGTAAATATTATGAAAAACATATGCAAGTATGTTGTAACTTTAACTTGTATAGTTACAATAAAACAGCATGGATCATTTGAAATACATTGTTTTGAGTCAGTTTGTCCCATGAATTCACTACAATCTACGTGCACCTCAAATTTTTAGATGCATAATGCTTTTTTACAGTTTTCAGCGGAACTATGTATAACCTCACAATATATCGCAAAACTTGGATATTGCAATATTGTATCGTGACTCAAGTATCGCGATGTGTATCGTATTGTGAGGCCAACCTATGTAAATCGCTCCCATCGTTACGTAACAACGGGCGCAGAATCTTTCGGCTCGTAGATCCACATCACACTGGACGGCTCATCCGGGCGGCTGTACAGACACTTAGTTGCTTTCCTCCTCTGAGTTGGCAGGCTGAGGGGAGACCACTTTATATATATTAAAGCAAGAGAAAACCTGGTTTTCATAATAGGTCCCCTTTAACTTTGTGTCCAATTCAGATACCCTGATTCCAATACAAAGGTATTGCAATTGGACAGTACCAACGTCATCACACATTATGTGATAAAAGCTGTTCATCTAATCTTGAACATTTTTAAACTGCTGATGATGTCATATGAGTGTAAATCTGTCATGTGGGGATTCAATTTACTCCAAATGTGCAACAACTTCAACTTTGGTTTCTAACCACAGACTGGCTCTTCATGCACAAAACTAGTTTGACCATTACAGCAGCAGGGTCTCTTTCGTATTCAATGTTTTTATTTGACTTTAGCTGTGAAGCACTTTGGTCAACACTGGTTGTTTTAATAGTACTGGAGTTGAGGGGGGATGAGGGGGGACGGCATCCCCCCAGAAATAAAAATGGTCCAAATCACCCCCCCTGTAAAACTGCCATCCCCCCTTTCCATCCCTTATGTCATTTCATCAATGAATGTGGTTTTACTGCTATTTCAACATTTAGAGTCATCACCAGAAAAATAACTTATTTGACAATGTTCACCTGTTTCAAGTAAATTTTCACTTGAAATAAATAGAAAAATCTGCCAGTGGAACAAGATTTATCTTCTTATTACAAGCAATACAATATTGTTCCAATGGCAGATTTTTCTACTTATTTTAAGTGAAAATCTACTTGAAACAGGTGAAAATTGTTGTTTTTTCCAGTGATGAGTCTTGTTTTAAGTGTAATGAGATTTCTTTGACTAAAAATGAGACATTTTAACTAGAAATAAGACAAATATTCTTGTTAAGATTGTGAGTTTTTGCAGTGATCCATTTTACTTATCCTGTGAAGGACAGAGTCATATTGATAAGTTCAGAAAAGTGTTTTTTATTGTTGTGTTTTGATGTATTTGATGTAAGTCCAGTGGATATTTTAAGCTTACAGAAGGCTGCATTTAACTGCTGCTATGTCATTCCTGCAGTATTTCTGCAGGTGTTTTGGTCACTGCTATTATTTGTAATATATTATATTATTTGTAATCAGCACAAATTATCTGTCCCCATATGATAAAATCCACCATCCCCCCTGATTTGTTTTTACAACTCGAGTACTGTGCTATACAAATATTGATTGATTGACAAGTTTTCATTCAGGTAGTCAGGTAACTTTTTTGGATCTGTTTGTCAAAGATCAGTTCTGATTCATCAAATCTGTGGATCCCACCCAGGAATTTTTATGCTCCTATAGTATCTCAGTTTCCCCGTCCTGAGGACAAAATGATCTTTTTAGTTCTTAAAGATAAGATAAAAGCAACATATTCTTGATCTTTGATAAGAAAACAAAGCTTTTCCAGTCCAGATAGAGAACCTGATAAGAAAACAAAGCTTTTCCAGTCCAGATAGAGAACCTGATAACAAAAAAACAAAGCTTTTCCAGTCCAGGCTCTCAGTTTTAAATTAGAGGTTATGATCAAACGTTCAAATCGTGATGAAATCACTACCACGCTGATTTGAAAATGAGTCAAGAACCTTAAACTGGGACATAACCGTTACTTCTCAGCGTTGACAAAGATATGATTCAAACACAGGCACGACAAACGTGACAGCTTTTAATACTTCATTCTTTCAGGTGGCATACATTTTTAAAAGAGTAATTATGTGCACTCGTATGAAAGGACAGAAAGAAACAAGTGTTCCCACAGCTATGCTGAGAACAGATCATGTGATGGAGGTGTGGATGGAAGCAGGACAGGAAGCCACTGGTGCCGTTTCCTCCGGAGTTACCAGGAAGCAGAACAAACATCTCCAACTTTCAATCCTGTTTTCAGAAACTCCTCAGTGTCCAAACTTCTGCCTGATGAGGTTCAGAAAACAAACGTGAAACTCCAGAGACGCTGAGGAACCTTCAGACTTCAGGTCAGTCGTCTGGTTCTGTAACGCACTGCTCCACAATCTCTCTCAAGTTGGGGTTCTCCATGGCGGCCGCCACGCGCTCCTTATCATTGATCTGTTTATTAACTGGAGACAAAACAGGAAGCTTTGTTCACCAACTTCACAACTTTGATATTAACGGTGGCTAGATTAAACTCTCCAGCTGAACATCTACGTGCAGGAATACTAATGTTGTACTTACTGACAAAGAACATTACTTACTGTCCTCTTCAGTAGAATGGGTTCCTTCTGAAATATAAATTTCCAACTAAGAAGAAAAAAAAAACATAAGTCATATTATGGAACTGCTGGTTTAACATTAAGCTACTTTTCCATAAAACTTATTTGAGAAGATTTGAAATTCCAGCTCAGACTACAAACTCGTAACGAGGTTGAGAAACGGGGCATTTATGCATTTACAGAAGGGAAAAAATAAATATAAGGAGGACTAATATAATGCTGGATGTATAAAGGAAGTTTATTGGATTTTCAGTGAAAGTAAATTTGACTTTTCTTCTGAGTAAAAAAAAAAACCCTCTTAGACACTAAAAGCTGTCAGTTTGACCTCTTTTTCATTTCATATTTCAGTTGTTTTTTTAAACCACATCTTTTATAATGTGTTTTAGAAAACCTTAACATTGTCTGAAAAGCTTAAATGAGAACCTCTGAAATCCAAAGTATGTGATCACTCACAGGTCAGATGGGTACAGGATGCTGAGAATAACAGCAACGTTTTGTACCCTCAAACAAAGAAAAATACATTTGTGTCCATTTCTGAAAGTTACTTTTTAGCACATTTACAATATGTGTTAATTTAGAAAAATAAGAAATATTTAAATCTAAATATTAAGTGTTACAGTTACAAGTTAAATGTAAGGATGTACATGTGTAGTAAAACTGTAGTCAGCTGGCTAACACGGCTTGAAATCCACTACACGAGCTGAAACTTTCCAACACGTCCAAGATCCTACTGATGCGGTTGAGAGGAAGCTTCTGAACTACATCACATATTCTGCTAAAACCTGAAGGAATAAATGGAATTCTGAGCGTGACCTAGGTTTACCGAAGTAAGAGCAAATGGGATGTTAAATTACACACGTTCAATCTGTAATTATGGGAATAAATCAATCAATCAATCAATCAATTTCATTTATGGAACTACATAAGCACGTTGCTTTTGTCGTTATGCTACCAACCTTGTGTTTAAATGGCAAACATCTCTGCAGCTTCACCTGTAAGCACAGACCTGCAGAAACAAAACAGAGCCATGTCCACAAGGACAAAAAAGAGAAGACAGAAAACAGTTAACACAAGTCTGAGCCCTAACCTTTCACATGCATTTACAAATCATCAGGGGCCTCATGTTCGAAACGTGCGGCGCACAAAAAACGTGCGTACGCCACTTTCTACGCTCACGGTCGGATGTTCGAAAAGTGATTTGATAGTAGAAAGTTGCGGTCCTTCACTCACACATCGAGGCTGGCGTACGCACTTTTCTGAGGTTTTGTCCGTTGGCGACACTCACTGGTGATGCAGTGAAGTGCAGAATATGAGGAAACGTCAACAATAAGTTCAGGACCACATGAAGGACACGACAGTCCCCACATCCCCAGATAAATTACACAAGAGTGGAGCTGCAACAATCTCACAATCAACCACATGATCTGAACAAACAACTAAAGGCAGGAGCTCAACGATGGAACCCTGCGATTGGGATTAGATTATTGAGGTGCAAACGTGAGAAATAAAGAGCAAAGTTGCTGTAACTCGGAGTGTTGCATCCGCAGGAGGAGAAACCGGAGCAGCTGGTCCAGTTCAGGGCAGAGATCCAGAAGATCCTCTTGGTACCTGAACCAGCTGATGGTCCAGTCTTAGTCCTGGACCAGCAGGTCCAGACTAAACCAGCTGATGGTCCAGTCTTAGTCCTGGACCAGCAGGTCCAGACTAAACCAGCTGATGGTCCAGTCTCAGTCCTGGACCAGCAGATCGGGGCTCTGATCATCAGCAGGTTCCTCTAACGGAGCCAAAGCTCCATCAGGATTTGCAGGTTCCATCGTTGAGCTCCTTTAGTTGTTTGTTCAGATCATGTGGTTGATTGTGAGATTGTTGCAGCTCCACTCTTGTGTAATTTATCTGGTGATGTGGGGACTGTCGTGAACTTCACGTGGTGGTGAACTTATTGTTGATGTTACGTTTTCTCATATTCTGCACTTCACTGCATCACCAGTGAGTGTCGCCAATGGACTAAACCTATTATTTTTGGTTTCGGTTTCGGCCACAAATGTTCATTTGGGTGCGTCACTAATGAAGTCTCCAAAGTAACATGTTTGTGTTGATGTGTTGTTGCTGCGTGTCAGTGTTGTTAACAGTGTTTACCCACCGATGAGCGTGGCCAGCGAGCAGTGAGGGACGGTGGGGGAGAACTTGATGATGATCAGGTACTCGTCTTCTCCCAGCTCCTGCACCTCCACACACTGCTCCGTCACCACCTCCAGCTCCTCCAGGGTCTGGGGCTTCTCCGGGTCCCGGATGGACCGGATCACGTCTGCAGGGTTACAGCCAGGATTACAGAGAGAACCAGCTCAGAACCAGCTCAGAACCAGCTCAGAACCAGGTCAGAACCAGCTCAGAACCAGCTCAGAACCAGCTCAGAACCAGCTCAGAACCAGCTCAGAACCAGGTCAGAACCAGGTCAGAACCAGGTCAGAACCAGGTCAGAACCAGCTCAGAACCAGCTCAGGACGGAGGACGCTGGACCGTGGAGATGGAGGACAGTTAGACGTGGAGATGGAGGACAGACGTGGAGACAGAGGACAGACTGCGTCCCCAGATAGGAGACTGTAACTGTAACTACTGTGAAGTGAGTCTGTGGAAATAGTTTTGATTTGAAGTTTATTTCAATGCTTCAATGCTGTTTTAGAGCGTTTGTCTCGGTTGTTGACGTTTACTTTGGAATTTATTTTGAAATGTGGCTTCCCGTTTGTCTTATTATTACAAAAAAAATGGAAATTACGAAATTGTGAAAATAAAGTCAAATAATATGAGAATAAAGTCGTAAAATTACCAGAATAAAGTCATAATGTTGCGAGAATAAAGTCGTAATATTACGAGAATAAAGTGGTAATTTATGAGAACTCTAACAGGAAGAGCTTCTTCTCCCTGTGTTAAAATGAGGAATATTGAGCATTTTGTGAAGTTATATTTTGGTATCGGTTTCACAAATAAGGAAATACTTAACGGGGACCTATTATGAAAAACACGTTTTTTCTTGCTTTAACATATATAATATTTATAAATATATTATAAATATAACTTCACAAGATGCTCAATATTCCTCATTTTAACACAGGGAGAAACTGCTTTTCCTGTTCTCAGAAATGAACACTTTATTCTCATAAATTACCACTTTATTCTCGTAATGTAACGACTTTATTCTCGTAATATTATGACTTAATTCTCGCAACATTATTACTTTATTCTCACAACATTATTACTTTATTCTCGCAACATTATTACTTTATTCTCACAACATTATTACTTTATTCTCGCAACATTATTACTTTATTCGCGCAACATTATTACTTTATTCGCGCAACATTATTACTTTATTCGCGCAACATTATTACTTTATTCTCGTAATATTACGACTTTATTCTCATTATATTATGACTTTATTCTTTTATTTTTTTGTCTTAGTTTGGCCCTGATACTCTTCCGTAGTAATCAAGCATTTTCTTAGCAGATCCAGTTCCTTGTTCACCAGACTCTTGTTCCAACATTGAAGCGTCATGAATGACACTGGGCTTGTTCTGAAACTCCTGGGAACCTGACAGTAACCCTTAACCCGGGACTGGCTCACACACTCACCGTACACTTCCAGAGCCTTCTCTTCCATCCTGCTGCTCCTCACGGCATCCCCATCGTCAACAAGTCCAGAAACGTGTAGAATATTGTTTACAGTAAATGACAGCAGAGTGAAAACTATCTCCAATCTCTAGAAACCGCCATCATCAACGGATTAAAGAGCAGGAACACAAGCGGAAGTAGATCTGTAAATAGAAATGAAGGTTAAATCCTGTCACTCCACCAGCGCAGATGGTTTACAGATCTGCGCTTTTCTTCTCAGCCAATCGCCGTTGCAGACGTCACTTCCGGCTCTCAGGCTACGTTAATTGATAAAAGAAAAAAAGTTGCGTATTTTGTAAACATGACGAAAAAAACCATCATACGTTTGTTTTATGAATGTGAACATACCTTAAGTTTCTGGAAAAAATTTGAAGAATTTTTTGACATTCAAACTAAAAATGTAATTAAATTAGAAGCTAAAGATATCTTACTATATTTCAAAAACCAAAATTACAAAATTCAACAATTGGTCAACTTAATGATTCTTATTGCTAAGTTTCACATTCATAAGGAAAAATTCTCCAAATCCTGTCCATCCTTAGTTCCCTTTAAAGTTGATTTCAAAATGTATTTTGAGACGATTAATAACAAGAAATGTAATACCACTGTCAACCTCATAAAAGAAATGTTTACTGATATCTGAATGTATTGCCTTCCTATTATGTTTAGTGTAATTGTTAATGTCACGAACTACTTGCACTTTATTGTAGTTTGTTTTGTGAAGAGAATCATTTTATATTTTTTGGACTATGATGATACCTATGTATGTTTGTGTTTTCTCTATTATTGAATGATGTCTGCCATTTATTTTAATGTTATTGTATTTTCTGAAATTGAAATAAAGTTTCATACAAAAAAATGATAAAAGACACTGACAATTATATTTTTCAACACATTTTTTTATTACATTGAAGATTATATATTAGTACATCTAAGTGTAGTACACTCAGAACTCAGTGCAAATACTTAATACTAAAGCACGGTTTTATTTTCAATCTCTAACACAGCAAACCAAGATTAAGAGGGGCAACTATAAAGTATTTCAAAAGGATATTTTCTGTTTAGTGATATTATGTTTAAGTTTACATTAGCATTAGAAAATAGTATAATATTTTATATATTTATTTTTTAATATATTATTTATAATGTATAAATACTATAATATAAATATAATATAATATAATATCATATTTATATATTTTTTTATATTTCTCTGCTCTTTTGTTCCCAAACTCCTACAATATTATACATTATTATTATTATTATTATTATTATTATTATTATTATTATTATTATTATTATTATTATTATTATTATTATTATTATTATTATTATTTTATTTTTTTATTTTTTTAAATATTTATAATATTTTTCTTTTGGTCGACATCGTCTCTCGATTAGTTCAGTCCTGTGTCGCTATTGGTTAGTTCTAGTCAGCTGACCGTCTGATCACGTGACTGAGCAACCGGTTACAAGGAAACGTCCTCACAAATATCTCTGTTTTAATCGTCATAACGCTAAACGCATTTCAGCGGCGTCTCATCTCATGTTCTGTTAAAGATGGGTGATCGGTGAACTGTTGTGACAGTTAACTGGGCGGGAGTGGAGGATGTTGGAGGCGGAGAAGCGGCTGCCCGGAGCCTCCATGGAGGTGATGGTGGTCCCGGAGAACCAGCGCTGCGGCGCCGTGGGAGACATCCAGAAGGCCGAGCTGAGCCCGGGGGGCTCCCTGCTGGCCTGTCTGCGGCTGGGGGGCCGGCTGGAGGCCTGGGCCCCCGCAGACAGAGACAACCCTGCAGCAGCAGCACAGGGAACATTTGTGGAGTGAGTTCAGTCACCTGACCGCACTTTCAGGACGTCACGGGTCCAGCAACAGTTAAAGGAGACCTATTATGGCATTTAATGTCTATTTTAAACAGCCCTTGAATGTCTAAAAAACAAGCTTTTGATTGTTTTTTCTATATATATGTTATAAATTCAGCCTCTGATCCATGTCTTTATCTTCCCATTCTCTAACCTCATTATCTATGTGGGATTCTGAGTGGGCGGGGCTATGATAATGAGGCTCTGTGCTGATTGGCTGCCTGAATGACGCAATACACCACTACGAAAAAATGGAGGAAGCTCCGGTGTGGGTACCAGATTGTATCGGGCTGCAATATTTTCCCCGGAAGTGTGCATTTTTTCCCCGCGATGGTATTTTAGTCAGAAGCAGCAGATCATAGTGGAGGTAAAAGGGAGAAGAAACATATACAAGGAATTATCAGAATTATCAGTGATCTTACTGACATAGGCTAAAAAAATATTAGAGTTAAAATATTTATTAGGGACTATTTTCATTAGACAATTGGAGATTCATCAGTGAGCTGAAACAATAATAGCCTACTATGTACAGTATAGGGTAAACAATCTTTTTCTTGCTGCATAGCAGTAAGCAGTTAAATATTTTGATCTTAATAGACATTTTAAATGATCGATTTGCTTTATTACATTTATTAATCATCAGTTTTCACAAGACTGAACGTCATCAAAAACGTCATCACGTACGGTCAAAAGCCAATCACAAGACGAAACGTCATCACGTACGAGGAGCCGGTAAAAAAAAGCAGGTGGGAAAAAAAAGCACCGACACCGGCCGGCGGAGTTAAGCCTGAATTATGGTTCTGCGTTAAATCGACGTAGGGTACGGCGTAGGCTCTGCGTTGGTGTAACGCGGAACTGCGCATGTGCAGTATCAGCAGGAGCTACATGTGAAGTGTGTTATGCGGTGAAAGAAAGCAGCAGGTTAAAACATAGCGAGTAAGAAATCAAAGGTTTGGAAACATTTCAAAGTTTTGAAGGATTACCCTAAAAAAGTACAGTGTTTGATGTGTAAACTCGTAGATCCACATCACACTGGACGGCTCATCCAGGCGGGTGTACAGAATCTGCCGAATTTGGTTGCTTTCCTCCTTCTCTGAGTTGGCAGGCTGAGGGGAGACCACTTTATATATGTTAAAGCAAGAGAAAACGAGTTTTTCATAATAGGTCCGCTTTAATGCTTCTCTATTTCTGAGGTTAGGTATATATTATACGGAGAGATATTGTTTCTAAACCTGCAGCAGTTTTCTATTGGAATAACTTACATATTGAGATAGATTAGAAAAAACACATGGGTCTTGTCAAGAAAATGTATTATTACAAACAAAGTAAGAGAGGTTACTTTTAAAATACTTCATAGATGCTATCCAGTCAAGAACAATCTTATTAAATATAAGATAAACATTGACACACTCTGTTCTTTTTATGGTAATGTGGATGAAACAATAGCCCCTTTCACACAGAGATTCCGCAATATTGGTGTAAAGAAGTCCTGCCAATACGCCGCCTTTGTTGGTTCACACAGAACCATACAACGCCGGCATAACGCCGCTCCCGTCTGTAAATTCACACAGCATGCCGGCGTTCCGCAATCAGAGGCGTGACGACAGCGTCAGTCCGCCCGTCATGTCAGCGGCATGCCGGCTGTGTCATTAGCCCCTTTCACACAGCCAGTTCGAGGCGGGAACGTTGCGCCTTTAAGCCGCCTCGCTGTTCTGTGTGAAAGTCACGGAGGCGGAATGGGGGGGCCAAGTGGCCCCACCAATAAGCCGGCAGCGGAGGTAGTCACAGAGCCGAAACGGGGTCTGTGTGAATGACACAGCCGGCATGCCGGCATGCCACTAGACGCTGACGCTGTCGTCACGCCTCTGATTGCGGAACGCCGGCATGCTGTGTGAATTTACAGACGGGAGCGGCGTTATGCCGGCGTTGTATGGTTCTGTGTGAACCAACAAAGGCGGCGTATTGGCAGGACTTCTTTACACCAATATTGCGGAATCTCTGTGTGAAAGGGGCTATTCACACAGACCCCGTTTCGGCTCTGTGACTACCTCCGCTGCCGGCTTATTGGTGGGGCCACTTGGCCCCCCCATTCCGCCTCCGTGACTTTCACACAGAACAGCGAGGCGGCTTAAAGGCGCAACGTTCCCGCATCGAACTGGCTGTGTGAAAGGGGCTAATATCTCACTTATTCTGGAATTGCACATATGTTCTCTGGATTGACCTTAATCATTTTATAAATGCTAAAGTTGATTCTTCCTTTAAGTTGAGCATTCAATATGTACTATTTTGTGTATCAAAAAATGATATGACAAACCCAGACAAAGTATATTTAATTAACCTTCTCTTGATTATTGCTAAATATCATATTCACTGTACTTAATTTGCTAGCCAACGTCCAAATATAATTGTTCTCAAAGCTATATTAATATCGTATTCAGACAGTCTTAAACAGAGCATAAACGCCAAAGCGGTTAAAACGAGAAGCTTATGTGAAAAATATAATATTTCCTGATTTTTTTTTTTTTTTTTTTCCTCCTTAAACCTCGAGCCTTCTATTTTATTTTGATATATAATTTACTGTCCTTAATTTGTAGCTGCATTTCATCCTGAAGTTTTGTACCTTTTCTGTCTATATCTGTCAATAATAATAATAAAAAATCTCTATTTCTGAGCCAGAGCTAGGGCACTTGTTAAAATAGCCCTAAAGTTGAAAAACAAACAAAAACAACCTCTTAGAGTCTTTAGTTTGTCCAGACTATAAAAATGTAATCTGTTGTGGCTCCAACCTTCATAAAACTGCACCGTGACAATGGATTTCACCCTCATATGTTCCATGTTGATGTTTTAATCTGTTACACTTTAGGAAGAAAACATGCTTAATTCCAGTTGAGCGAGCAGAACTTTTGTTAACTAATATAAATGTTCTTGTAGGAGGAACAAACAAATAGCACGCATACAGCTGTGGAAACCCTGATTAGACCACACGTATCCAGAATAATCTTTATGGCCAGTTTATTTCACATCATGATACTTTTGCTGTACCTCATTTAGTATTTTGACTAAAATGTGTCACATAGACTTCACTAAGACCTCATCAAACTGTTGAGACTTTTCAAATAAGGCAGAAAATGTCTCCTGTACTGAATCTGGAAGTTAAGTTGACATCCATGATGAAACACAGACATGCAAACGCAAGGACATGATGAGAATAAGCCGTTTTGTAAACAACTGTTACATAAATGTTGGCTATGAAACATAAAAATGTTGAGTTTATGCTGAAAGGTCATTAATTTAGTTAAGTTTAGTTAAATTTTACCCTATTAATCCCAGAAAAAAATGATATTGTTCTTCTGGGCTGAAGCCAACACAGAAGTTGGAACGTCTGCAGTTCCTCTACTGACCACCAGGGTCTGGATCCATTGATCTCCAGATTAAAATGTCCAACTTTACAACAGAAACAAACGTTTTTACAGTCTGGTACAAAAAACAATTTGGGTCTCCATGGTTAGATTTCACATCCAAGACGACTGTATGGGGGATTTTTATGTTTTTGTGGGAATTATTTGTAGGCAAAATTACTAGATTGGGAACCCTTTGTAATCGCGTTGAGAATTTACTACCTACTACAAATCTCTAAAAGTTTGAAAATACCATTCAACAGAAATGCAGGGGTCCTTCCATTTACAGGTAATCTGATCCCAAGATGGTTCCAGGCTTTGTAGTTGCCTTCATGTTAATGTTCTTAGCCACTTTTACAGTTAACATGTCAAAGGCTGGTACCTGTCGATCATGTTGGGAAACTGCCTTTCTGCTGGACTCTTGTTGGGATGTGAACCCGCCACGTCTCCACTTTGTACTGGAACTTGATGATTACATTATTCTACTTGAGTAACAGTCCATTAATCCCAGAAGAACATTAGATGAACCAAATCCAACCAAACAGGGTGCTGGACTGGCTACTGGACTGACTACTGGACTGGCTACTGGACTGGCTACTGGACTGGCTGCTGGACTAGATGCTGGACTGGCTGCTGGACTGGCTACTGGACTGGCTGCTGGACTGGCTACTGGACTAGCTGCTGGACTGGCTACTGGACTAGCTGCTGGACTGGCTACTGGACTAGCTACTGGACTGGCTGCTGGACTGGCTACTGGACTGGCTGCTGGACTGGCTGCTGGACTGGCTGCTGGACTGGCTACTGGACTAGCTACTGGACTGGCTGCTGGACTGGCTACTGGACTGGCTGCTGGACTGGCTACTGGACTAGCTGCTGGACTAGCTTCTGGACTGGCTACTGGACTGGCTGCTGGACACTGAACTGGCTACTGGACTGGCTACTGGACTGGCTACTGGACTAGTTGCTGGACTGGCTGCTGGACTAGCTGCTGGACTGGCTACTGGACTGGCTGCTGGACTGGCTACTGGATTAGCTACTGGACTGGCTACTGGACACTGAACTGGCTACTGGAATAGCTGCTGGACTGGCTACTGGACTAGCTGCTGGACTAGCTGCTGGACTAGCTGCTGGACTGGCTACTGGACTAGCTGCTGGACTAGCTGCTGGACTGGCTACTGGACTGGCTACTGGATTAGCTACTGGACTGGCTACTGGACTGGCTACTGGACTGGCTACTGGACTGGCTACTTGACTAGTTGCTGGACTGGCTGCTGGACTAGCTGCTGGACTGGCTACTGGACTGGCTGCTGGACTGGCTACTGGACTAGATGCTGGACTGGCTACTGGACTAGCTGCTGGACTAGCTGCTGGACTGGCTACTGGACTGGCTACTGGATTAGCTACTGGACTGGCTACTGGACTGGCTACTGGACTGGCTACTGGACTGGCTACTGGACTGGCTACTGGACTAGTTGCTGGACTGGCTGCTGGACTAGCTGCTGGACTGGCTACTGGACTGGCTGCTGGACTAGATGCTGGACTGGCTGCTGGACTAGCTGCTGGACTAGCTGCTGGACTGGCTACTGGACTGGCTGCTGGACTGGCTACTGGACTGGCTACTGGACTGGCTGCTGGACTGGCTGCTGGACTGGCTACTGGACTGGCTGCTGGACTAGATGCGGGACTGGCTGCTGGACTGGCTGCTGGACTAGCTGCTGGACTGGCTACTGGACTGGCTGCTGGACTGGCTACTGGACTGGCTACTGGACTGGCTGCTGGACTGGCTGCTGGACTGGCTACTGGACTAGCTGCTGGACTAGCTGCTGGACTGGCTACTGGACTAGCTACTGGACTGGCTGCTGGACTGGCTACTGGACTGGCTACTGGACTGGCTGCTGGACTGGCTGCTGGACTAGCTGCTGGACTAGCTGCTGGACTGGCTACTGGACTGGCTGCTGGACTGGCTACTGGACTAGCTGCTGGACTAGCTTCTGGACTGGCTACTGGACTGGCTACTGGACTGGCTACTGGACTGGCTGCTGGACTGGCTGCTGGACTGGCTACTGGACTGGCTGCTGGACTGGCTACTGGACTGGCTACTGGACTGGCTGCTGGACTAGCTGCTGGACTAGCTGCTGGACTGGCTACTGGACTGGCTACTGGACTGGCTGCTGGACTAGTTGCTGGACTGGCTACTGGACTGGCTGCTGGACTGGCTACTGGACTAGCTGCTGGACTAGCTTCTGGACTGGCTACTGGACTGGCTACTGGACTGGCTGCTGGACTAGCTTCTGGACTGGCTACTGGACTGGCTGCTGGACTGGCTACTGGACTAGCTGCTGGACTAGCTTCTGGACTGGCTACTGGACTGGCTACTGGACTGGCTACTGGACTGGCTGCTGGCTGGCTACTGGACTGGCTGCTGGACTGGCTACTGGACTGGCTACTGGACTGGCTGCTGGACTAGCTGCTGGACTAGCTGCTGGACTGGCTACTGGACTGGCTACTGGACTGGCTACTGGACTGGCTGCTGGACTAGCTGCTGGACTGGCTGCTGGACTAGCTGCTGGACTAGCTGCTGGACTGGCTGCTGGACTGGCTACTGGACTGGCTGCTGGACTGGCTGCTGGACTGGCTACTGGACTGGCTACTGGATTAGCTACTGGACTGGCTACTGGACTGGCTGCTGGACTGGCTACTGGATTAGCTACTGGACTGGCTACTGGACTGGCTGCTGGACTGGCTGCTGGACTGGCTACTGGATTAGCTACTGGACTGGCTACTGGACACTGAACTGGCTACTGGAATAGCTGCTGGACTGGCTACTGGACTGGCTACTGGACTGGCTGCTGGACTGGCTACTGGACTGGCTACTGGACTGGCTACTGGACTGGCTACTGGACTGGCTGTTGGACTGGCTACTGGACTGGCTACTGGACTGGCTACTGGACTAGCTACTGGACTGGCTGCTGGACTGGCTACTGGACTAGCTGCTGGACTGGCTACTGGACTAGCTACTGGACTAGCTACTGGACTAGCCACTGGACTGGCTGCTGGACTGGCTACTGGACTAGCTACTGGACTAGCTACTGGACTAGCTACTGGACTGGCTACTGGACTGGCTACTGGACTAGCTGCTGGACTGGCTACTGGACTGGCTGCTGGACTGGCTGCTGGACTAGCTACTGGACTAGCTACTGGACTAGCTACTGGACTGGCTGCTGGACTGGCTACTGGACTAGCTACTGGACTAGCTACTGGACTGGCTGCTGGACTAGCTACTGGACTAGCTACTGGACTAGCTACTGGACTGGCTACTGGACTAGCTACTGGACTAGCTACTGGACTAGCTACTGGACTGGCTGCTGGACTGGCTGCTGGACTAGCTACTGGACTAGCTACTGGACTGGCTGCTGGACTGGCTGCTGGACTGGCTACTGGACTAGCTACTGGACTAGCTGCTGGACTGGCTACTGGACTAGCTACTGGACTAGCTACTGGACTAGCTACTGGACTGGCTGCTGGACTGGCGCGAAAAAAGTTGAAATGTCGAGTTGAAATACAATTTCAAGAATAAAGTCGCCTTTTTTCTCAACATTTCAACTTTATTCACGAAATTTTGCATTCCCAGAACATATGCATGAATGTCCCCTCCATCTTTTTACATCTAGGACACTTTGACGAAAAATCCTTTGATATTTTATGCATTTTTATTGGAGTTAAGTAGAATTTGTGGATGAATTTAAAATTTGCTTCCTTAATCTTATTACTTGTAAATGGAAAATGTACTCTTTCACAGATATTTAACCAGGCATTTTTTTCTAAGAGTCAAATCAAATCTTTTTTAACAACTGAAAAGTGGATCGACCTTCTCCTGATAGGATGTTGTACACTTCACTAATCTTTCCTTTTATAGTATCTGAAGATAACAAAATTTCTTCAATTTCAGATAACCCAAGCCGTAATTTCTTTTTTTTTTCTTCTTTCTTTTGTCATCTTGTGTTTGCAGTTTCTGCTGGGAGGAAGTGGGCCCCCACCCTCCAGCCGTGGGCAGGTTTGGTCTCCTGGCCGTCAGAGCTGAGGGGAACCTGCAGCTGCTGGAGGCGGCTGCAGGTTCTCTGGGCTTCTCTCTGCTCTGTGTGTCCGAGACTCCTGCAGACCAGCTGATCCACGCGGTCCAAGACCGGGACCAGAGTGAGAACCAGCACCCTCTTCACAAGCTAAACACCTTCACAGTTCCCTTCCTGCTTCAAGTGCCACGGTTACATGATGTTTTTTAATTCGGAATTAATTATTCCGAATTAAATCATTCAGAATTAAACGATTTTCCTTCCAGTTTACATGGAAATAGTAATTCTGAATTAAGGTTTACATGGAAAACACGTTTGATCGTCTTTCTCCAATTCCTCTCCAGGTCTGGGGGTTGGGAAGGTTCTGATTCGATAGGGGGGGGACCGGAAGTTAAACTACCGGAAGAAAAACTAACTTAGCCGCTACAACTTTGAAAAGCTCACAATTTTGATGTTTCCTGTTTCCATCTGTTCTTTTAATGATTTCTATTTATTAAATAAATGGTCTCTGCTCTTGACCAGCGTTTACTGCTGCTGCATCTTGAAACTTTGTTAGGAAAACCAGCCCAGTGTGGAATATAAGGTCATGGAGACAGACGGGGGAGAGAACGAGCAGAAAGAAAGACCGGAATTAATTTAAAGAGGAATGAGTGTATACATGATCGCAGAGTTATTCTATTCGGATTTAAAATCTGAATAAATCAGCCATTTTCATTCGGAATTAGGTGTTTACATGTGGTGCGTCCGAAAACCATACTACACAGTATATACTAAAAAGTATACTTAAATTCGGCACACTTTTGAGTAAATATCAGTAGTGTGCATTAATTCGGACGTACTATTAAGAGTGCACACGTCACTTCCTGTCGTTGGGAGGAAGTGACGTGTCAGAGCAGCAGTAGCAGCTGTTACCATGGTAACAGCAGCAGTAGCAGCACCGCTCCGCTATTTCCCGTTTATCCTGGCCCAAACAAGATGACATTATATAATATTATTATATACAAATATTATAATATTAATATTATATAGTAATATTATTGTACTTAATATTATAGTTATGACATATACGTATCACTTAGCAACCAAACACCGCTGCATTGCATTGTGGGAAGTTTCTGCTCGGCTAGTGTCCATCAATCCACACTAATACATTTCTCCAGAATGAGTATAGATAGTACAGTACATACTATTGAGTACGTACTAATGTTTCGGACGCACTAAAAAATCATTAGGGTGGAAGTATGGAATTTCGGACGCAGCCTTCATTTGGAAAACCAGCCCAGCGTGGAATATAAGCGTCATGGAGACAGACGGGCGAGGGAACGAGCAGAAAGAAAGACCGGAATTAATTTAAAGAGGAATGAGTGAAAACATGATCGCTGAATTATTCTATTCGGATTTAAAATCAGAATAAACCAGCCACTTACTTTGGAATTAAGTTTAATTCGGAATGGGCATTTTCATTCAGAATTAGTTGTTTACATGGTAATTTTTACTCATTTTAAATCAGATTTAACTTGAATTCAGAATTAAACTTCCATGTAAACGCACTGATTGAGTCTCTGTTTGCAGGTGTGTCTGAGCTGCGCTCGGTGCAGGTCTTGTCGTTTGTGGCGGGTTGCTGCGTGGTCCTGCTGAACGGAGAGTGGGTGCTGCAGCTGCGCTGGCTGCAGAACGACCACCAACCACGGACCACCTCCGTCTGCAGGCTCCAGCTGAGCGGGGACAAGCCTGCTGTTCACCACTGTGTTTCTGCAGAAACCCTCTTTGTCATGAGGGACACTGGACTCATCTGTATCCTTTATTAGAAAAAGCCTTTACAGTTTTCTGTCAGTAGCAACAGCAATGCTTATGAGTCATTGTCTCAGCTGCGCTTAACTAAACACGCTGAGCTGCAAGGCAACGTTAAAGCCTTGCCTACATAAGGACAGACCTACTCATAAATTACGACTTTTATTCTCGTAATATTACGACTTTATTCTCGTAATATTACGACTTTATTCTCGCAATATTATGACTTTATTCTCGTAATATTACGACTTTATTCTCGTAATATTACGACTTTATTCTCGCAATATTATTACTTTATTCTCGTAATATTACGACTTTATTCTCGTAATATTACGACTTTATTCTCGTAATATTACGACTTTATTCTCGTAATATTACGACTTTATTCTCGCAATATTATGACTTTATTCTCGTAATATTACGACTTTATTCTTGTAATATTACGACTTTATTCTCGCAATATTATGACTTTATTCTCGTAATATTACGACTTTATTCTCGTAATATTACGACTTTATTCTCGTAATATTACGACTTTATTCTCGTAATATTACGACTTTATTCTCGCAATATTACGACTTTATTCTCGTAATATTACGACTTTATTCTCGCAATATTACGACTTTATTCTCGTAATATTACGACTTTATTCTCGTAATATTATGACTTTATTCTAGTAATATTACGACTTTATTCTCGTAATATTACGACTTTATTCTCGTAATATTACGACTTTATTCTCGTAATTTCCAAATTTTTTTTTGTCTTAGTTTGGCCCTTATACTCGTACTGATCCCGCTGGACCTCCTATGTGATTTCTTGCTTGTGTTGTTTGTCTCAGATGTAAGTCACTTTGGATAAAAATGTATCTGTCAGAGATGTCAGATATTTCCAGCGTGATACACTGTTTAACATGTAAACTCGATGGCAAAATCAAAAATGAACGTTGCTTTTAGGCGATGCTGGTTTAATACAAATGGGTGGTTTCTTTGCGAAGCGTGTTAGCATGACGATTATGGACGACGAAGAGATAATGGCTAGCCATTGGCTGAGGCGACTGTCATTCAATTATATTAGAAATACGTTTCTTGCTCAATTATAAATGCTCAAACGCTTGAGACCAAAATAGTTTTTTGAACCAGACTGTATTTCTGCTCCAAAGGTGGGCAGAAAATAGAGATTGACTGGATTTTGCAGCCAGCCTCAGTCGGTCAGTCAAGGAACTACAACCAATCTTAGTTCCGCAGTAGCATCAAGGCAGAAGTAAGATGTTTGGTGCTTGGTAGGGTTGGGCGATATGGACCAAAAGTCATATCTCGATATTTTCTAGCTAAATGGCGATACTCGATATATATCTCGATATTTTTTCTGTGCCATAATTGGGGTTTCCCCCAAAGCATTATAGCATAGCATCTCTGTTAGCTTCATTTTTTTCTGAGGCAAACCCTTAAAAAAACAGTCAGTTTTAATACAAAGCCTCGTGCCAAATGTCACACAGGTACCTTTATTAACAGAGGTCTGCACAATATCAAAATGTATAAAACAAATGAAATAAAATAAACTGCCTGCATACATAGAATAAAAATGCTTCTTGAATAAAATAAAACAAATATCCCTTTCCTGCATAACAATTAAATTAAAATACACTGTGATTAATACAATGTAGACAGTAACAGGCAGACTTTTCCACTGAGGTTGACAGTTGTGCAAATAACAAAACATTTGTGCAAATCTCAAATAAAACATTCAAGTCAATTTGTCACAAAATAAGCTATATCAAAATCATAAAAAAAAAAAAATGTAAAAAAAAAAAAAAAAAAACATTTTTTTTTTTTTAAATCGATATAAACGATATTGTCTCGTACCATATCGTGTTTGAAAATATATCGATATATATTAAAATCTCGATATATCGCCCAGCCCTAGTGCTTGGTAAGAAGCAGTTAGAAGGTAAACGTGGAGCTGTCCAAGAATGAACCACAGTGGGTACATGAGGCTGGTTGTTGGAACAATTGCTCTCCAGATCTCCAGCGTTTTCTTTAACCGTCCCTTTCAGCTGTGCACCATCTCTCCGACGGCTCTCTGCTGGCCACCATCGACCTGCCTGCGTACCTGAACTCCTCAGAGGACGACCTGACTCCCTGCCCCGTGTCTACCTCTCTGCCCTTCTGCACAGTCCAGGTGTCTGCTGATCTGAGCACAGCCGTGGCTGTAACCCAGTGCCACATGGCTGTGGCCGTGGACCTGAATCACTACTTCAGGTACAGAAGCATACAAGCCATTATTGGGGAGGTTTCCACTTCTGGTGGTTTTTCACGGCCCTGCCAGGTCCTTGTCAAGATATGACCATGACTACGTTTCCATGCATCAATAACCCTTTTCTAACCAGAATATTAGCAATAACTTGGTTTTGCACGGCCATGTAAACACCAATAACTCCTTTGAATAACCGGAATTTGCTCATATTCAGGTTTTTAAAAACCGGAATATGAGCCCTGGGGGTTACTCTTTTTCTAACCCGGATATTTGGTCATGTATAAACTAATGGGATTTCTCCATCAAAAGGAACAGGAATTTGTTTTCTGCATGTTCTTTTCGCAAGGAATCCTGGTCTTTTGAGTCCAGGAAGTTCTTATAAACATGGAGAAACACAAGACCAGGAGGAGACTAATCACTTCATAAATGTAATGAAGGATATGAACATTTCTGCATTTGTAGACGGTAGAAAGTACCGGGATAGAAGATTTACAAGAAGGTGAGAGAAAAGTTGCGCGAAGCAGCATTTGTACGAATGCCAGGCCAGATCAAGCTCTGCTGGAAGACGCTGAAAAAGGAGAACTACAGGACCGAGAAACAAAACCACTTCTACTGGGCTGTTGATTATCCGCTGTGCTTATTGTTGTTGTTTTGGATTTGGATACAGGAAGAAGAAGCAGAAATGACGGGAATTGCGTCATGGCGTTCTCCGTGCGTCGCTGGTTTGATCCAGATATCCCAAATGATTAATCACCATGTAAACAGGGATAATCCTGTTTGCTCACGCATGGAAACAGATTATTCCCAATGTTTCAGTAACTGGAATATTGACCTTAACCCCAATTTTGACTGCATGTAAATTTAGTCCATGATGTTGGTGAGCTCAGATAAAGTCAGGTCTGTAATTACCAGCTCTGTTTTCCAGCGTGTATCCTGAGCACCTGTGCGGGGCCGCCCCCCCGCCTCACCCCTCTCTGCGGGGCGTGGACGCAGCAGACCAGGACAGCCTGTCCAGCTCCGTCTGCAGCCTCACCGCTGTGGAATCAGGCTTCAGGGAGGACTGGTAAACCTCACATCACACTAGTGTGTTTGTTAGGCTCTTAAAGCCTGCACAGAACGCTCTCCCTTTGTATTTCTTTTTTTTTTAAATCTTTTTTTATTGAATTTTTGGCACGACAAACATTAACAGTATAAATACACATATGAATTATAATACTTAAGTAAAGGAAATTAACAAAAACAGTCCTAAAAAAAACAACACATCAACAATACGCCTTGACTAAGTTACCTACAGTTGGACCTGATAATACAACGGAATCCTCCTAACCAGACTATTTGCCATGTCTAATCTTCACATCCATCCAGCAGAGTGAAAACAAGTAAAACATATGTAAATAAAAAATAAAAATACCTGCACACAGCAAGGAGAAATAACATTACTATGGAACCACAGGGAAATCAAGCTTCTTAATATACGAGAAAAAAGGGGCCTATGTAGCGTAGAATTTGTCTGTACACCCATTCAATGTGCATCTTATTTTTTTTATACAGTGTAAAATAGATCTGATCCAGGAGACGTGAGTAGGAGCTGCAGAAGATTTCCACATAAGTAAAATTAAACGTCTTGCTAATAAAGAAACAAAGACAATCACATCTTTACTTGCTCTGGAGAGTTGTGGTGCGGCTGAAACTACCCCAAACTGGTCTGGTTCAATGTGCATATTACATATTTCTGACAGCGTGTTAAAAGTTTCTTTCCAAAAAACAACTAAAGATGGGCAACTCCAAAACATATGTAGGTGATTTGCAGGGGAATGGGCACATCTTAGACATTTAGGATCCACATTGTTGTAACCCTTTGTATTTCTACTTACTTACTCTAGATTAGGTTGAGCATGCCTGTAGGGTCTTCTAGTAGGTCACGTTTGTACTTGGGAGTCAACCTAGAAACCTCACCTACGCCCAATTAATTAGTGATTTTGATTTTACTTTCCTCTTTTTCAGTTCAGTCTTATTTTATTATCGGTTGAACATTCCACTATTTAACTAATTTCCATTTCCTGACTTTCCTGTCACATTTCCTGACTTTAGCTGCACATTTCCTGACTTTAGCAGCACATTTCCTGACTTTCCTGTCACATTTCCTGACTTTAGCTGCACATTTCCTGACTTTAGCTGCACATTTCCCGACTTTAGCGGCACATTTCCTGACTTTAGCTGCACATTTCCTGACTTTAGCTGCACATTTCCCGACTTTAGCTGCACATTTCCCGACTTTAGCTGCACATTTCCTGACATTAGCTGCACATTTCCTGACTTTAGCAGCACCTTTCCTGACTTTAGCTGCACATTTCCTGACATTAGCGGCACATTTCCTGACTTTAGCTGCACATTTCCTGACTTTAGCAGCACATTTCCTGACTTTAGCGGCACATTTCCTGACTTTAGCAGCACATTTCCTGACTTTAGCGGCACATTTCCTGACTCTAGCAGCACATTTCCTGACTTTAGCTGCACATTTCCTGACTCTAGCTGCACATTTCCTGACATTAGCTGCACATTTCCTGACTCTAGCTGCACATTTCCTGACATTAGCTGCACATTTCCTGACTCTAGCTGCACATTTCCTGACTTTAGCAGCACATTTCCTGACTTTCCTGTCACATTTCCTGACTTTAGCAGCACATTTCCTGACTTTAGCTGCACATTTCCTGACTTTAGCAGCACATTTCCTGACTTTAGCAGCACATTTCCTGACTTTAGCAGCACATTTCCTGACTTTAGCTGCACATTTCCTGACTTTAGCGGCACATTTCCTGACTTTAGCGGCACATTTCCTGACTTTAGCTGCACATTTCCTGACTTTAGCAGCACATTTCCTGACTTTAGCAGCACATTTCCTGACTTTCCTGTCACATTTCCTGACTTTAGCAGCACATTTCCTGACTTTAGCTGCACATTTCCTGACTTTAGCAGCACATTTCCTGACTTTCCTGTCACATTTCCTGACTTTAGCAGCACATTTCCTGACTTTAGCTGCACATTTCCTGACTTTAGCTGCACATTTCCTGACTTTAGCCTACATTTCCTGACTTAAGCAGCACATTTCCTGACTTTCCTGTCACATTTCCTGACTTTAGCTGCACATTTCCTGACTTTAGCAGCACATTTCCTGACTTTCCTGTCACATTTCCTGACTTTAGCTGCACATTTCCTGACTTTAGCTGCACATTTCCCGACTTTAGCGGCACATTTCCTGACTTTAGCTGCACATTTCCTGACTTTAGCTGCACATTTCCCGACTTTAGCTGCACATTTCCCGACTTTAGCGGCACATTTCCTGACTTTCCTGTCACATTTCCTGACTTTCCTGTCACATTTCCTGACATTAGCTGCACATTTCCTGACTTTAGCAGCACCTTTCCTGACTTTAGCTGCACATTTCCTGACTTTAGCAGCACATTTCCTGACTTTAGCGGCACATTTCCTGACTTTCCTGTCACATTTCCTGACATTAGCTGCACATTTCCTGACTTTAGCAGCACATTTCCTGACTTTAGCTGCACATTTCCTGACTTTAGCAGCACATTTCCTGACTTTAGCGGCACATTTCCTGACTTTAGCAGCACATTTCCTGACTTTAGCGGCACATTTCCTGACTTTAGCGGCACATTTCCTGACTTTAGCGGCACATTTCCTGACTTTAGCTGCACATTTCCTGACTCTAGCTGCACATTTCCTGACATTAGCTGCACATTTCCTGACTCTAGCTGCACATTTCCTGACATTAGCTGCACATTTCCTGACTCTAGCTGCACATTTCCTGACTTTAGCAGCACATTTCCTGACTTTCCTGTCACATTTCCTGACTTTAGCAGCACATTTCCTGACTTTAGCAGCACATTTCCTGACTTTAGCAGCACATTTCCTGACTTTAGCTGCACATTTCCTGACTTTAGCGGCACATTTCCTGACTTTAGCAGCACATTTCCTGACTTTAGCAGCACATTTCCTGACTTTCCTGTCACATTTCCTGACTTTAGCAGCACATTTCCTGACTTTAGCTGCACATTTCCTGACATTAGCGGCACATTTCCTGACTTTAGCAGCACATTTCCTGACTTTAGCTGCACATTTCCTGACTTTAGCTGCACATTTCCTGACATTAGCGGCACATTTCCTGACTTTAGCAGCACATTTCCTGACTTTAGCTGCACATTTCCTGACTTTAGCGGCACATTTCCTGACTTTAGCTGCACATTTCCTGACTTTAGCTGCACATTTCCTGACTTTAGCTGCACATTTCCTGACTTTAGCTGCACATTTCCCGACTTTAGCTGCACATTTCCCGACTTTAGCGGCACATTTCCTGACTTTCCTGTCACATTTCCTGACTTTCCTGTCACATTTCCTGACATTAGCTGCACATTTCCTGACTTTAGCAGCACCTTTCCTGACTTTAGCTGCACATTTCCTGACTTTAGCAGCACATTTCCTGACTTTCCTGTCACATTTCCTGACATTAGCAGCACATTTCCTGACTTTAGCTGCACATTTCCTGACATTAGCGGCACATTTCCTGACTTTAGCAGCACATTTCCTGACTTTAGCTGCACATTTCCTGACTTTACCTGCACATTTCCTGACATTAGCGGCACATTTCCTGACTTTAGCAGCACATTTCCTGACTTTAGCTGCACATTTCCTGACTTTAGCGGCACATTTCCTGACTTTAGCAGCACATTTCCTGACTTTAGCGGCACATTTCCTGACATTAGCGGCACATTTCCTGACTTTAGCAGCACATTTCCAGACTTTAGCTGCACATTTCCTGACATTAGCTGCACATTTCCTGACTTCAGAGGGACTTTCCCAGTCTGCTCAGCTGGGACACCTGTAGGACGTGAACCTTGACGACCAGTTTTCTGACGTGGTAGAGGTCATATAGCTTTTATCTGTCCCCCCCTTTTCTTTTGTTTGTGTTTTATAAACGGTAACCGTGTGATTTAAGGTTCCGAATGAAGTCTACGAAGGAACAGATACTCTCTAATCACCAGATTTACGTTCTTTTACTGTAGTCGTCTGCTTTTTTTTCCAGTTCGTGGGAAGCTCGTTTGGCCTCCATCTACAGCAGAGTGCAACAGACTTCTCCGTCATCCTCTCCCACCACTCCCAGCAGCTTCTGGGGCTCGTCGCTCCCTCACCTCCAGTCCCACGTGGCTCCGGCGTCGGCCCACACCAGACGGCCCCCTGGCGGAGCCTTCGTAGTGTTCTCCGTCCCTGAATCGTCTGCTGCGTCCCTGCTCACGGTCTCTGAGTTCTCTGCCCTCGTGACCTTCGTCACCCCTGGAAACAGGCAGACCACAGTGGCCTTATGGGAAATGGAGTCCGGGAGCGTGAGCTATCACCAGGCGGAGGGAGAGGCCGCCGCGCTTCTCATGTGTGGAGAGAGACACCACCGACTGCTGCTGAAGAGTAAGTTGCTGCTGCCACAGCTTCAACTGCAGAAAATAACAGTATTCGGTCAAGTTTTAGGCAGGGCTGGGGATTGATTCAAATGACAAGAATCGATTCCGATTCTTAAGATTCAGAATCGATTATCAACATTTGGTTCAATGGCTCATTGGTTAGTGTTATTAAAACAGTTTTTTCAGCTGTTGCATAAATTATATGACTGTAGTTCTGCAACATATTAATACTGGTGTTATATTGAGATTCAACAGCAAGTATTGGCAGCTGCACTGCAAAAACTCAAAATCTTAACAAGAATATTTGTCTTATTTCTAGTTAAAATGTCTAATTTTTAGTCAAACAATAGAATAGAATAGAATAGAATCCTTTATTGTCACTGTAAACATTGTTTCCAACATTTCTGTGAAAATCAGTTTAGCAGCTCCACATGACAGCACAACACTCACTCTGAAACAACAAGAATAAAATAAATAAAATCACTTATGCAAAATTGTAATATAAAAAATATCAAATTAACTGTACATTTAGTGCAATATTATCTGGGGCAATTATTGCACTTGGTTGTGTGTATGAGTGTATGTGGGAGGGGTTGGGGGATTGGTGTCAGTCCATGTCAGGTGGGCTGGGTTTTGGGGGGGGGGTGATGGCTTCGACGGCCTGATGGAAAAAGCTGTTACTCAGTCTTGTGGTTCTGGATTTGAGTGTGCGATATCTTTTTCCAGAGGGGAGTGGGGAGAACGGGGCGTGTCCGGAGTGTGTGGGGTCAGTGCTGATGTTTCTGGCCTTCTTCAGTCTCGCGCGTGAGCGCCGAGAGCGCCGAGAGTGCGTGCAAAATTTTTGGGTTTTTCGGGTCAGATCGGGTGTCTATATGCGCAATTTTAACTCTCCAATTAGCAAAATACTGGATACCTTCCCCTGCCTCATCATCATCTCTTGCCTCGACGCGGGGCCCCACGGCTGCTTGAGACCTGGTCGGATCAGTGATTTTTGTAACAAATGTATCAAACGAGCCTTTCAGAGAGGCATTAAACTCTTCCATTTTCTTTAGTTTTTTTTTCTTTTTTCATCCCCTGATGGAAATTTTCTGAATCTGTCTCGTTCTCTCGACATTGTGTGACAGTTTGTTCCAACTCCACCGTCTGGATCAGAGCAGCTTGTGTCTGCGCTTGGTCTGATCAGTTGTATTGAACAGACACGCGCATCATTGCACATATATTTATTGATATGCACAGACTAGTACACATTTATGTCTGTAATGGAACGTGACTGTTGATATTTATAAGGGAAAAAAAAAAAAACATTGAAAAAAACAAAAAAAACGGCCCATAGCGCGAGGCCCCGTGCGGTCGCACGGTTCACACACCCCTTGCGGCGGCCCTGGATGGGGGAGAAGTCGTGGGTGAAGAGGGAGTAGAGGAGGGGGCTGAGAACACACCCCTGTGGCATTCCAGTGTTCAGGGTGAGTGTGGAGGAGGTGCGGCCTCCCTTCCTGAAGCACTGGGGTCTGTTCCTGAGGAAGTCATGGATCCATGCACACAGTGACCTGCCTAACCCCAGGTTGCCCAGCTTCTGGATCCGTCTGTGGTGAATGACTGTGTTAAATGCTGAGCTGAAATCCACAAACAGCATCCTCACATAGGTGTTTCTTTGGTCCAGGCGGGTGAGGGCTGTGTGGAGCCCCATCATGAGAGCATCCTCTGTTGACCTGTCGAACAAATCTCATTACACTTAAAACAAGTGTCATTACCAGAAAAATAACTTATTTGACAATTTTCACCTGTTTCAAGTAGATTTTCACTATAAAATAAGTAGAGAAATCTGCCAGTGAAACAAGATTTTTTTTGCTTGTAATGAGAAGATAAATCTTGTTCCACTCACAGATTTTTTTCTAATTATTTCAAGTGAAAATTTACTTGAAACAGGTGAAAATTGTCAAATAACAAGTTATTTTTCTGGTAATGACTCTTGTTTTAAGTGTAATGAGATTTTTTGACTAAAAATGAGACATTTTAACTAGAAATATTATTTTGAGTTTTTGCAGCTAATGATGCTGTAAGGACCAATCAGCTCCCAGAATGCTGATAGAACTGCTTTCAGAAACATCGTGGGTCAGAATTACCAAACAGATCCAGGGAGGAAACAGAGACGGATGAAATCAGTCTTTTTTTCCAACATTCCGTTTTTTTTTTTTTCCATTTTTGATCTTTTTTGGGTTTTTCATTTTTGAGAATTTGGTTTTTAGCATTTCATACAAATGTAACCCCAAGATAGTATATAAAGTAATTAAATATAGACAATTTATGCAATTATAACTGAAAACTTGAATGTTTTCATACCTTTGAACATATTTAAAGGCAAAAACATCGTGTCCAACAAAACATCCTTTTTTGGGCATAAACACAAAAATACCAAAAGTTGTATGATGAAAAACCATTTTTTTAAATCGATCTTTAGACATACGAATCAATTTTTAGGAATTTATCTGAGAATCAATTTAGAATCGAAAAATCCTTTATTTTTTTTTCAACACAGGCCTAGTTTTAGGTGTGGTCTTTCTTCTTTATTAAATCAGGCGTAGGAGAGTTTAGTGTGTGTGTGTTCAGCCTGTTAAGACAAGATGACTGTAAGAGTTCAGGTAACACCAAAGCTGTGATCATGTGATTGCCCAGTGAATGGATGTGTGTTTTCTCTGCAGAGGCTGGAATCGTGCAGGTCTTGTTCTCCGTGTCCCAGCAGGATCTGCTCAGCAGGCTGATGTTGTTTGGCAGCGCAGCCACCGTGGATGCCGTCTGTCACCTGAACGGCTGGGGCCACTGCTCCATCCCCATCCACTCCCTGCAGGTAAAGCTTCCTCTGCTGCAGGCGGAAAATTTGAGAGTTTTCAAAATGTATTTTGCACTCAAAGATGAAAATTTATGTATATATAATAAATTTGTGCTCAGGAATGAGCAGGAGAATATATCTATCTAGTTTACATATGAATTATGTATTAATTGTCTCCAGATTTAGTCATTGTGAATGTTAAATATAATATTCAGATAAAGAAATTTTATTTTGAAACCATGCATTGTGCAAACTTAATGAAGTTGATATTGACCTACTTTTAATAAAACACGCCATAATGACAAAGCACCACTTTCCACCAAGATTTCCTTATTTAAATATTATATTAAGCATTGAGCACAAGCATTTCAGTCCATAGTAGCCAGTTTGATGTTATAAATAATATTTAAAAATAATATTATATAATAATTTTGTCTGGATCCAAGACGTTTTTGAAGGGGGGGGGCATTACTTTTCTCAGTCAAAAGCATTACCGTGGCGACGATAGATGCCAAAAAGTGCCCCTCCCTTCATCTGCTAAATGTCCAGGCCTGAAGAATCTACATCAAGTCATACCAGCTTCCACTGCAGCCTGAACGTGCACAAGGGTGGAGGCCCGTTCATCGCTGCTTGCAGCTTTAATTGGTCTTGTCCTACATGTTTGATTTTCCTGTGTGAACTTTGTTTTACAGGCAGGGCTGAAGAACCGTCAGCTCGACACAGTCGACTTCTACTTGAAGAGCAAAGAAAACGTCCTGATCCCGTCACTGACGTTCAGCGGTGCCGATCAGCCGTCAGACTCCACGCTGGCCGACGGTAAGAGACGCACTTCAGCTACCGTTCCTAAAAGCATATCTGTATTTGGATGGAGTAAGATTGGTCTCAACTGTAAATGCACAGAGAGTGATCTACAAACTAGGGCTGTCAGTTTAGCGCGTTCATATTGACCTTCATATTAGGGCTGGGCGATATATCGAGATTTTAATCTATATCGATATATTTTCAAACGCGATATGGTACGAGACAATATCGTTTATATCGATTTAAAAAAAAAAAAAAAAAATGTTTTTTTTTTTTTTTTTTACATTTTTTTTAATGAATGTTTTATTTGAGATTTGCACAAATGTTTTGTTATTTGCACAACTGTCAACCTCAGTGGAAAAGTCTGCCTGTTACTGTCTACATTGTATTAATTGCACAGTGTATTTTAATTTAATTGTTATGCAGGAAAGGGATATTTGTTTTATTTTATTCAAGAAGCATTTTTATTCTATATATGCAGGCAGTTTATTTTTATTTCATTTGTTTTATAAATGTTGATATTGTGCAGACCTCTGTTAATAAAGGAACCTGTGTGACATTTGGCACGAGGCTTTGGATTAAAACTGACTGTTTTTTTAAGAGTTTGCCTCAGAAAAAAATGAAGCTAACAGAGATGCTATGCTATAATGCTTCGGGGGAAACCCCAATTATGGCACAGAAAAAATATCGAGATATATACCGAGTATCGCCATTTAGCTAGAAAATATCGAGATATGACTTTTGGTCCATATCGCCCAGCCCTACTTCATATTGATAGCAGTTCCTGACATGTTGTTTTTAGTCATAATGGTTTGTCAGTTCTTGTCATGTACATGTCACTGGAGTCTGATCAACACTCTGAACAGAATTGGATAAAATGAAAGGTGTTATTTTTGAATAGTTAAAATATTTGATCAATATCTTCCTGAAAGACTGTCAGCTTATAGATATGATGACACAGTTCTCCTTGATCTCATATTTTCCAATAGAAATAGCAGTAACTGAATACCTGCTGGTGTCACCGTCCTACAGTACGTGGTGGATGTCGTGACCTTGTTTCTCTGTCTGGTCCTGCAGGAGTGGAGGACTTGTGTCCTGCGCTGGACTTGTTGTGTTCGGCCGTGCGAGAGTCCAGCTGTGACGCTCAGAGCCGGCAGTTCTCCGAGCAGCTGCTCAACATCACCGTGTCCTTCCTCAACACTCAGCTCCGCTCGCTGCTGTCCAGCCCACACGGTAAACACGCCACCGCCGTCACAAACACACCACCGCCGTCACAAACACACCACCGCCGTCACAAACACACCACCGCCGTCACAAACACGCCACTGCCGTCACATGTAGGGCTGGGGATCCATTCAAATGTCAAGAATCGATTATCAAGATTTGATTCGATCCGATTTGATTCCAATATTGATTTGGGTTAAGGTTATTAAAACAGTTTTTTGTTGCGTGAATTATATGACTGTAGTTCTGCAACATATTAATACTGGTATTATATTGAGATTAAACAGCAAGTATTGCAGCTGATGATGCTGTAATGACCAATCAGCTCCCAGAATGCTGATAGAACTGCAAACAGAAACATCATGTGGGTCAGAATTACCAAACAGATCCAGGGAGGAAACAGAGACGGATGAAATCATTTTTATTTTTTCCCACATTCCATTTTAATTCTTTCCATTTTTGGTGTATTTCGGTTTTTAATATTTGAGAATTTGGTTTTTAGCATTTTATGCAAATGTAAACCCAAGACAGTATATAAAGTAATTAAATATAGACAATTTATACAATTATATCTGAAAACTTTAATGTTTTCATACCTTTAAACATATTAGCAGTTATTCTTGTTTCCAACAAAAAATTCCTTTTTTAGGCATAAACAAAAAAAATACCCAAAGTTGTAATGTAATGATGAAAAAAAATCGATCTTTAGACATACGAATCGATTTTTAGGAATTAATATGAGAATCGGTTTGGAATTGGAAAATGTATTTTTTTCAACACAGACCTAGTCACACGCCACCTACTGTCATTTAGCAGACACTTTTATCCAAAGTACATCTAAGGGAAAAAACACAGCGTTTTGCCCAGGGAGGGTTAAGGCCTTGCATAAGGGCCCGAGGTGGTTCATCTTGGTTGCCATTCAAGGGCTTGAACCTGGCTCCTCCAGACCCAAACCCACCTAGGCAGCAGGCCAACGGGAGTTTCCGTGCATTTAAACCATCCCCATCATGCGACCACCTTTTTTTTTTTTTCAAGCACGTCTACAGTTTTTAACAAATGAAATAAAAATGGTTACCACTCATAGTTCTTGCCCCTTTTTTTGTACATCAGTAACAAAAATTAAACAAAAATGTATTGAAAATATACAAACTCTCAAAGAGGATAATGGACAAATATCAATTTAAACACAATATGAAAAGAAAGGAAAAAAAAATTAAAAAAAAGGGGATTCTTGTAAGAAAACAAAAAACAAGGCACTCTAAGAATTAAAAGGTGCATATGAATAACAAAATGAAGCATTTAAATTCACATAATGGAGCATAGAAAAGGAGAGGAATTATTAAATTAGAATAACAAATAACAAGCAATGTCTAGACTTATTTTACTTGCATTTTTGTTTTCTACTCTTTTGAGACATGTGAAAAAAATCTTAAAATTGTTAATAAAACCCCGGAAGTAAGGAGGATTTACAATTTCTCCATTTGGCACAATGTATATGGTACTTACCCAGTAACAAAATTATATTAATATCCGAAACAGAAATTTCCAAATCATCCATGAAGAAAATAATATGGCTTAATTCAAAAGGTGGAACATTATTATTTTTAAGAGAAATCCAATTGTGTATGTCTGTCCAGAAACAATGAGACAAAGAACATTGATAAAACAAACGATCCAGTGTGTCTTCATCCTTTTTGCAGAAGGAACATTGATCTACCTCAAATTTAAATCTTTTTTTAAGAGATTCTGCCACAGGATAGACCTTATTCCTAATTTTAAAATGTACTTCTTTAACTTTAGGCAAAATAGGCCATTTAATACATTTGGAATGAACTTTGTTTAATGTGTTTATATTTACCATGCAAGAATCCTGTCGAATTATCCTACCCTGCAAAAATCAATCTGGATTTAAAAACATTACAAATAAACTTGTTCCCAGACTTTTTATCAGTCAGAGTACATCCTTCTAACCTCTGTAGCCACTAGACGACCACCCCGCCCCCCACACAGTAAACCTGCCACCGCCGTGGAAGCCCCACCGCCGTCACACCGCCGTCACACCGCCGTCACACCACTCCCACTGTTCTGAGTTTTGCCTCGTTGATTCTGGATTTTTGGATTTCTGTCTCTGTGTATCTGACGCCGTTTGGACGCATTACCACTCACATGTCACACTTGACACAAATCCTCAGTTCAGTTTTTTGTCCACTGGTCTTTTGTGGCTTGGAGAGGTGAAAGCTGTCCTGTCGTTGGCAGACGAGCACCCGGACGTGCACACCTGCGTTAGTGTTTTGGAGCGGTACGTCACAGACCTGAGGAGCTACATGAAGAACTTCCCCTGGTGCCCCGCCGGCCACTCCTCTCCCGCTGGAGCCGGGAAAGTTCAGGACGACGACTGGCAGCAACTCTCACCACAGGTACCTGTTGCACGCAGAAATCTGTCTTTGAGCTCAGTTTGAAATGCCCTGTCTGTCCTTCCTTCCTTCCTTCCTTCCTTCCTTCCTTCCTTCCTTCCTTCCTTCCTTCCTTCCTTCCTTCCTTCCTTCCTTCCTTCCTTCCTTCCTTCCTTCCTTCCTTCCTTCCTTCCTTCCTTCCTTCCTTCCTTCCTTCCTTCCTTCCTTCCTTCCTTCCTTCCTTCCTTCCTTCCTTCCTTCCTTCCTTCCTTCCTTCCTTCCTTCCTCCGACGAAAGGAAGGCCTTTTTGTCCCCCTAAACGTGCACCAAAAGTCACCAAATTTTGCACCAAGCCAGGCCTGGCGAAAAATGTGATATTTAATGCTTTGCATTAATGGGCGTGGCCTAATGGCTCAACAGCGCCCCCTAGAAAACTTTGTGCCTCAAGCCCCACAATACGGTTTGACGTACATGCACGAAAATCGCTACACACCTGTATCATGTGGCAACTTAAAGAAAAGTCTCTTGGCGCCATGGCCCAAACCGAACAGGAAGTAGGCCATATTCAATTAATCGTATCATTTTGGCGCAATTTATGCCATTCCTTTGGCAGTTAATACGGCCCGAACCGTAACGTGCACCCAGGTGTGTTATACATCAAAATGTGCGTCTCCATCCTGTGACGACGCGCATTACTTTTCTCAGTCAAAAGCGTTACCGTGGCGACGATAGATGCCAAAAAGCGCCCCCTCCCTTCATCTGATTGGTCCATATTTGATAGTTCTACTTTCTGCCATAACTTTTGAATGGTTTGATATAGAGAGTCGTGGCTGGTGTCATCTGCTAAATGTCCAGTTCTGAAGAATCTACATCAAGTCATACAAGCTTCCACTGCAGCCTGAACGTGCACAAGGGTGGAGGACCGTTCATCGCTGCTTGCAGCTTTACTTGCCTGGATGGTTGTGGAGCTCTGCACCACGGCTTCACCGCTGTGGTGTGGACTCCTCTTTCCGTCCGGGCCGGGATGGTCTCTGTGGGCCCCCCCCCCCCTTGTAGCTGCGGGCTATGAGACCTCCTGGCGTGGACGGCTCCCTGTTACCGTTTCGTCACCTGGATCCTCTGTGCCTAGCCATGTCTACACCATGTGTCTGCGTGCGTGTCTGTGTGTGTAATTTAGGAATTTAGGTGAATTGTAGTGTGCTTTTGTCTGCGGGGGGGGGGGGGGGGGGGGGGGGGGCATTAATAAGTTTTATGTTTATTTGTTTTTTCTTGTTTTTTTTTTTTTTCTGTTAAGCACTTTGTGTTTCATTATTTGTAGGAAAAGTGCTATATAAATAAAGTTTGATTTGATTTGATTTCTTTTTTTTTTTCGTTGTCTTTTTTTCTTGCATGTTGGTGGGGGGGACCAAAACCCAATCTTTTAGCATGATTTTTTTTAGAAGATGTAGGAGTTTCCTATGTTGTGGCCATGGATGTGTTTGTTGCAGGAAGTGGTGAAGCGGTCCATCCTGACCAGTCAGATCCCCAGAGCTCAGGCCATGCTGCGGAAGAGGAGTCTGCCCGGGCACCGCCTGGCAGACCTGAGGACGGAGGGGCTGCGTCTCGTCTTCTCCTGCCTGCAGGGCAGAGACCTGCAGACTGCCAGCACGCTCCTCAGCAACATGGTGGGTACACCTGGATCCGGGTAAAAAGTCAAGAGTTTATTCTCTGTGGTCATCATGACTCTGTTATGGCGCTTTTACACTAGTACAGTACAGAGACAGCCCTTTTAAAAGTTTCAAGTGACTTAATGATGGCATCTGATGTTGGAAATTGTTCAATCCTGGTTTTACTTGACATGAGTGCTGCTTTCGACACGCTAGACTACTCTATTTTAATAAATAGACTCAATAAACAGGTAGGGATCACAGGAAAGGCTCTTAATTGGTTTTCCTCCTACCTCACGGGTAGGAGTTTTAATGTGGCTGTTGGCACACATGTGTCAGCATCTGCCCCCCTTTCCTATGGGGTCCCCCAGGGCTCCGTTCTTGGGCCAACGCTATTTGCACTTTACATGCTACCACTAGGACACCTTATCAGCACTTTTAAAGGTATATCTTATCACTTTTATGCAGATGACATCCAGCTTTATTATTCTTTTAACCCAAAGAGCCCAACTGATTTTAATTTCAGCATTTTACATGAGTGCTTGTCAGCTATAAAGGCCTGGATGTCGGACAATTTTTTATCCCTGAATGAGACGAAAACCGAGGTGCTCATTGTGGCACCTGATAGCCTCATTCCAAAGGTGGTGGACTGCATCGGGCCCCTTAAAGACTATGTCCGTCCAAATATCAGGAACCTAGGTGTCAACTTCAACCAGACCATGCAACTCAACACTCACATCAGCTCAATAACCCGCACCTGCTTTTTCCATCTCAGAAATATTGCCAAGCTCAGATCTGTTGTCTCATACCCAGAGCTAGAAATGATCATTCACGCATTCATATCATCACGTTTGGACTACTGTAATTCACTCTTCACCTGCCTCAACAAAACTGACATGGGACGTCTTCAGCTTATCCAAAATGCAGCAGCCAGATTACTCACCAGATCCAGCAGGAAGTGCCATATCACTCCCATCCTGGCCTCCTTGCACTGGCTCCCTGTCAAGTTCAGGGTCCATTTTAAAATTTTAGTTATTACCTACAGAGCACTGCATGGTCAGGCTCCTCAGTACCTCATAGATCTGGTCCCACGCTATGAGCCACAAAGAGCCTTAAGGTCGGCTGATCAGGGCCTTATAACAACGCCAAAAACAAATCTAAAAACCAAAGGTGACAGGGCTTTCCAAGCAGTTGCTCCACATCTTTGGAACATGCTCCCACAAGCCCTGAAAGATGCAACATCTGTGGACATTTTTAAAAACAAATTAAAAACGCTATTTTTTGAGCAGGCATTTATTGATGTATTATGATTTTTGTTTCTTTTCTTTTTGTCTTTTTCTTTCTTTCTTTTCTGTTTGTTATTTTCCTTAGAGACACATTGTGCAGCTTTTTAATTACCTCATGTTTTTACTGTTTTTTCTGTATGTAAAGCACTTCGTGAGTTTCTCTCTGTGAGAGGTGCTATATAAATAAAATTTACTTACTTACTTACTTACTAGTACAGGGGTCGGCAACCCAAAATGTTGAAAGAGCCATATTGGACCAAAAACAAAAAAAAACAAATATGTCTGGAGCCGCAAAACATGAAAAGTCTTATATGTATAAGACTTAGAATGAAGGCAAATGGCGAAAGTCAAAATGTCGAGAAAAAGTCGAAATGTTGAGAAAAAAGTCAAAATGTTTAGGAAAATAGTCGAAATGTCGAGAAAAAAGTCGAAATGTCGAGAAAAAAGTCGAAATGTCGAGATTAATGTTGAAGTACAATCGAGAAAAAAGTCGAAATGTCAAGAAAAAAAGTCAAAATTTCGAGAAAAAAGTCGAAATGTCGAGGAAAAAAAAAAGAATCCTGATGTTAACCCTGTCCAGAGGAGAAATGACTGGACTTTGAAGCATCTGGGATGGACCATCACCATCGAAACATTGATTTAGCTCCCTGAGGAGTACCACAAGGCTCTGTGTGAAGACTTCTGTTTCTTTGATTCTGTATAAAATTCTGTATAATGTGGTGTTAATTATTACAAATGCCAGTTGATATGCAGAGATCCGGGGTTGCATCAGTGTCCTTGTCAAAGGTCATCTCCACTTCTGTGATGGCACATTTCTGCAGAAAAACTACACTTGCGATTTTAGAGCAACATCAGCTGCTTTCAAAACCACATCTGTTCCAGAGACATCCAGGAAGTTTTGTATAAGACACAAACACATTCTGGACACATAACAAAGATACGACTGAAGAATGAATAGTGTTTGATACCGGACTGGTCTGGCTGCAGTCCTGACCTGTACTGTCGTCTTAATGGACGACGGTAAAGAACTCTGAAATCAAAGAAGTGACAGGGATGAATGACCCTGTACTGTTTTACACATTAAGATACCAAAATGATACCGTATTTTCTAGACTATAAGCTGCACCTGCATATAAGCAGCATCCACTCTATTTAAAAAAAAAAAAAAGATATGCAAGCCGCAGATATTTCTGTTGTTAGATTAGATATTTACTACATGTACAGAAGGATTTTGAACTGTAAATGATGTACATGTTTGTACCCAAATAGATCCTTTCCTAACAGTGTCTTTTAACACGGTAGCAACTTTGCTGATTAAAACGGGACAGAACCAAGAGAAAATAACCAGTATTTATTTATTTATCTGTTTGAAATCTGCTTCTACCTACTTCTATCTGCTAAAGAAGAAGTAGCGTATTCTTCTTTGCATTTATTTTGTCTTAGTTTTGATTCTAATTCCGGTTAGAGAGCCCTGAGCGGTAGAAGCAAAATCCACAGAATAGCTGCACCTTTGTATAAGCTGCATGGTTGAAAACCTATGATAAAAGTCGCGGCTTATAGTCCAGAAAATACGGTATGTTTGCAGAAAGAATGGAAAAAAAAAAAAAAACATTTTCATTTAATGTCCTCATCAGATCTTGCACGGTAGCTGAGTGTCAATCTGTTGTAAAGTGAATACTTTTTTTCTTTAAAACGGGGGAAGTTGGCTGAAAGCTTTTCTCTCATTTCAGGGTCTGAATGTGAAGAAGCAGCTTCACAGCATATGCCTCTACACCAATGACAAGGAACTCAGGGAACTAATGGTGAGTCTGGTATTTTCAAGGAACACAACAGACCACAATGTTTCTGCTACAAGACTGTATCGTTCCTTACTTTTTTGTTTTTAACTCGGCCTTGTATTTTACCAAAGACTACTTTATCTGGACTTCACATGTATTGAAGAGTACCCTTTGTTTTGCAAAATGATGTTTTATCCAGATTACCACCTAGTCAGTATTAAAACAACATAAGTAATGTTTTTGACCCCATCACGGTTTTATTGATTGATTAGGTGGAGGAACTGTCGGATCGGAGCTCCTTCTCAGAGGAGGAGATGCAGAGTGTTGTGTTCATCAGGGAGATGGAAGAGCTCGGGTTATTGCCAGCCTTCCGCGGCCCAACTCCCACCTCTCCACTAAGGTGAGAATGCTGAAATGGACATTTATGCAAGATTATAATATATAAAAAATGTTTTAGGTCATAAACAGAATGCAAGCTTGTGGAAATGAAAAAGGTGTACATTTTGATGTTTATGTATTTGTCATCAATCATTCAATCATTTATTTTAACTCACCACCATGATCACATGGTATGGAGCACAAGAACACAAACATTTGTACATTTGTAGCAAGTGGCAGCTGTACATGTTCTACAAAAATACTCAATTTGGCAAAGAAAAAAAAATCATTTAAACAGAGGAAGGACATTCTTCAAAAAGGCGCCTAATTTATAAATAACATTTATCTAAGACTGGCAACTTTTTCTAACTCTACGGAACCCTCTACTCCTTTGTTCAGAAAACTCAAACTTCTTTCAGTATATAACATAAATATTCATCAGATATGTGTGTTTTTTGCCTTTTTCTTTACCACTATCGTTTAGTAATTTTTTCACTTATAATTCTCAAATACATTCACATAATACTAGACAGGTTAATCATTTTCATTTTCCTTTTTATAAAACTAAACACGGCCAGTTTTCCCTCAGATATCGTGGTGTACAGATATGGAACTCCAAATCTCACATTATCAAAAGCTCTGTTTCTCTAGAGATTTCTAAAAGAAATGTATCATCTCATTTAATTCACATTTAAAAAATGTCAAGTTTTTTTTTTTTGTTTTTTTTTTTTGTTTTTTTTGTGTGTGTTGATGATCTGTAACTATGTAGTCAAACCTTCTTTGTTTTTGTTTATAGTCTTCGTCTTGTTGTTTTTGTTTTTTGATTTTTTGTAATTACTGTTTTACTTCCTAAATTGAGGGGAGGTCCGTTGCATAAGCCTGTTGGCTTTTTGACCTCTCCTGTCACATTTGTTTTACTATTTTGATTGCAAGTGTTAATTTTATTGTGTGCAAACTAATAAAATAAATAAATAAAATAAAATAACTTATTAGATTGAAGTAACAAATCAATTTAAACATACAGTAGATGGTTTGTATAATACTTTGGTAAGTATTTTTGTCTGAGATTCATTATATTTACATTTTTACATTCAAACAAAATATGAAACTCATCTCCAATACGGTTGACGTTACAGAATCTCTGACTTCTATCCAGACCTTTATACCTTCCAGTGACTCTTGGTATTATACTGTTATTCATCCTAAAATTACAAATGGCCTGTCTATACTTTTGATTTTGACATAATAAATACTGTTCTAGGTTAAACTCTTGATTAATCTCTACATTAATATCACATGACGTCATCCTATAGAGTTCACTTAGCTATTTTTGCAGGAATTGATCTTTCAACCTTTGCTCAACAGTTAGTTTCAACCAGTCAAGGTCATTACATGTTTGAGAGAGCCAGAGGTAAGATAAACCACAGGAACAGTTGTGAGTAGAACTAAAATGATTTCCTTAATTGAACAACATAAAAGCATAAATGATTCACAATGACGATATCTAAAATAATCTTCAGTTCACACATCTATTGCCAAGGGAACAGGGCATTGCTCCTGTCAATAAGAATATACAAACATGTGTAAAAACACTACTGCTGTGTGGCAGCTGTAGATTCAGGTAAACAGTGGTTACACTAACTGTACTGGACGAACCGTAGGACTGGTCAAGATAAAGCAATGAACAGGCCAGTCGCTACATTAAACATTCCCTTTTGTTTGTTGAATGAGATGAGAAAACTGGCAGCAGACCAAGCAGTGAGTGCTTTTACATGGGAAGTTTAATTCCTCTTTAATTCAGAATTAAAATTAAATCCGATTTAAAATGAGTAAAAATGACCATGTAAACACCTAATTCTGAATGAAAATGGCCATTCTGAATTAAACTTAATTCCGAAGTAAGTGGCTGGTTTATTCCGATTTAAAATCCGAATAAAATAATTCCACGATCATGTTTACACTCATTCCTCTTTAAATTAATTCCGGTCTTTCTTTCTGCTCGTTCCCTCTCCCGTCTGTCTCCATGATCTTATATTCCACTGGGCTGGTTTTCCAAACAAAGTTTCAAGATGCAGCAGCAGTAAACGCTGGTCAAGAGCAGAGACCATTTATTTAATAAATAGAAATAATTGAAAGAACAGATGGAAACAGGAAACATCAAAATTGTGAGCTTTTCAAAGTTGTAGCGTCTAAGTTAGTTTTTCTTCCGGTAGTTTAACTTCTGGTCCCCCCCCTATCCAATCAGAACCTTCCCAACCCCCAGACCTGGAGAGGATTTGGAGAAAGACCATCAAACGTGTTTTCCATGTAAACCTCATTTCAGAATTACTATTTCCATGTAAACTGGAAGGAAAATAGTTTAATTCTGAATTATTTAATTCGGAATAATTAATTCCGAATTAAAAAACATCATGTAACCGTGGCCAGCGTCATGGTAACGAGCCTCATAAACCATCAATCAAACGCTGTTAACTTCTAAACACGTGGAGTTTGGTCAAAGAGCCTCTATACAGAAGATAGCGCATTACCGTTACTGCCATTGGTATGAAATGGTATACACTTCCTGTCTCCTAAGTGGGCATGGCCGCCCCTCTCCCAGCCCCCCAGTCTCGCGCTCAGAAGGTGTGCCGATTTTTTCCAGTGTCCAGCCGCGGTACTGCAACAAAAAATCCCATGGGGCCCAGAAAGCTTTTTTCCCATAGACCGCAATAGTAAAAGAGAAGCCTCTAAAACTGTTCACAGGAACCTCCAGCTGTAATCACCGGCAATTACTAATCTTTGTATTCTATATTTTTAAGTCATGGACTTTATATCCGTCAAAAATGTTTTCTAACGGCCAGAAAAGTCAAAGAAAAGTCTCTTTCTGGGCGTGACGTCACGGCTGACGTCACGGCCGTGTCCGTGCATTCCACGGATGTTTATATTAATATATATTATGTAATTATATTATATTAATACATTAATAATATATGTAATACTATACATGTAATAATATACATTAATTCATATATTATATTAATACATATTATATTAATATTCGCGTCATTGCCCCGGGGCATGATGGGAGGCCCCAGAGCATCATGGGAGGTGACTCAACTGAGCATGCTCTATGGGCCAGTGTACCAGGAAGTAAACCCGGAAGTCAGAGATTTTTTCGGCGTATGCGCTGGCTGAGCAGAATGCATTGAAATGAATGGGCGGCCATTTTCAATTTCCCATCCAGTTTTATAATAGATCCATGCTCAGGAGCTGCTGTTAGTCTCCTAAAGGGGCGTGGCAGTCACGTGACACAGATACAGGAAACACAACCGGAGTGGGCTGTAGAGTTTATTGAACGTCTCTGGTTTGGTCAACTTTAATGAAACACGTGGTGCTCTTGGTGTCATGGGAACGCCCTTCCACCGTCCTGGTGGTTTGTGGAGGATTCCAGAAATGTTTTGGAGTGATGGAGGAATGTAACATAGAAATTTAACTGATGTTACACCTGATGCTATTTTTTCATCCTGAGCAGTGATTTGTTTTTTTTTTTTAATTAAGGAAATAAACCTTTCTATTAAAAAACCTTCTTTTGCAGAATTTCTAGTTTATTCCCAATGATTTTAGTCAGGAAATTTCCTGGAGTTTTTCAAAGGATATTCTCCATTACGTGTTCAGATTCAGCTGCTGGAACATAAATATTTCTTTGAAAAACCTGCAGGTTTGTTCTGATGGTTCCGAAGGAGGTGGAGGGCGAGGGGCTTCTCAAGGAGATCCTGGACCAGAGCAGGCCCGCGGACGGGGGGGGACTGTGGAGGAACGTCTGCCTGGACTGGGTCAGGAACTGGGACGGGAGCAGCCGGACAGCCGTTCTCCTGTCCAGACACCAGCCACTGGGTAAGATGGAGCCAAACTGGGGTCCAGATTCGGGCTGCAGCTATCAAATATTTTAGTAATCGAGTATTCTACTGAAAATTCCATCGATTAATCGAGTAATTAGATAAAACATACAACATACTTACACCAGTTGACCAAATTCACTGCCTTCACTCAAAAAACTAAGGTTCTTACAAACACGGTTCATACGTTTTGAAAAAACCTGGAAAAGTCATGGAATTTGAAAATGTCATTTTCAAGGCCTGGAAAAGTTTTGAAACATAAGTTCACTCCAAAAGTTTTGGAAAAGTCATTGAATTTATTTTTATCACCTAATGATAACATTAAAGGAGCCGTCTGTAAGAAATGTCCAAAACTGGTACTGCAGTCACTTTCCAAACATTGTTGAGCGGCGTGTACCCTCCCCCTCCTCCCCCCAACCAGAGGTTGCCAGGTAGGCTGCAGAATGCAGCAGGAACGTAGGCTGCCATGGCTGCGATAATTAGAGCCGAGCTGGCAACCCGGATGCTGAAACAATACTGACTTGGTGATTGGGAGATAGGTGGAGGGTGGAGCTTCAGAAACAATACTGACTTGGTGATTGGGAGATAGGTGGAGGGTGGAGCTTCAGAAACAATACTGACTTGGTGATTAGGAGATAGGTGGAGGGTGGAGCTTCAGAAACAATACTGACTTGGTGATTGGGAGATAGGTGGAGGGTGGAGCTTCAGAAACAATACTGACTTGGTGATTGGGAGATAGGTGGAGGGTGGAGCTTCAGAAACAATACTGACTTGGTGATTGGGAGATAGGTGGAGGGTGGAGCTTCAGAAACAATACTGACTTGGTGATTGGGAGATAGGTGGAGGGTGGAGCTTCAGGCCAAAACAAAAAATGACAACATAAACATCAGTTGAGGGCTGCAACTCCTCTTTTTAAACTGGAATATCCTGGCTTGAGTGCTGTTGTCAGTGACATAAGTATTTGAAATGAACATGATTTTTAAATGTCTGTTGACATATCGGGGTCATTTTATGATTCGTTTTATTATTGCTCTTACATACAGCTCCTTTAATGATAACATTAAGTAATAACAGCCTATAAGGTAGATTTAAAATTGATCAATAACTATTTCGTGTAGAAAAGTCTTGCACGTTCTCACGCGTGACGTGCCGAGCATCTTGCACGTCATGCGGATCGGTTATTACAGTTATATTAGATTACTATAAAACATATACTACAACATATTGCTGGTATATCAGTGTTAGTTTAAACAAATGTTTATTTTGTATAAAACCATAATTGTCATTAGATCTCCACTGTGGTGACTTTTTACATAGTTTTATTCCTATATTTCATTCATACATTGATGTTTTAGAGGTCATGTATAGTCATGGAAACTTGCTGCCAAGTCATGGAAAAGTCATGGAAATGTGTTGGTTAAAATGTGTATGAACCCTGGACCAAGAAATGTTCTTATTTCTAACCTAAAAATGCCATTACACCTGATAACACACATCACCTAAAAGGTTAGGTGTCATTTGTGTCAAGCACATTTTAAGTTCTAGTTAAGTTTTAAGTTAAAGTCTTGATAAGATTTTGAGTTTTGGCAGTGTTCAAAATAAACAAAATAAACTTATGAGCCCTGCTGTATTGGAGCACATTAGACACCAGCGCTACTTGGTGTTTTATCCAACAATGTCTACCGAGCTAAAACTGATAACTACCCAGTTAGCTTTATTAGGTTTTTATTTTTCACCCTCATCTCTCTACAGCTCTGTGTTTTTACAGATAAAATGCGTTAGCCGCATCTACAGTCGTCATAATTAATAGAAACCCAGCCCTCCACAGGCTAACGTTATGTTAACAAGGTACCGTAACATTAATCTCATTAATTAGTGCTACGTTAGCTTAATTGTACCGTGTCTGGGTGACGGTCCTCCCTCTGGGAGTAACCAGGGTGTTGGTGGAGATGCTGCAGCGTTGAGGACGTACTGTTGTGTATCAGCTCTGTCTTACAGTGATACATGCAACAGTGTTGCCTTTGTGTCCAGCTGGAAATGCTCCCACACTTTTGACATTTTCTGCCTTTTCTTTTAGTTAAAAACAAACATATTCGCCGCCTCTTCCTTTACGTGAGTGGCGTCAGTGCACTGAGTGGCGTCAGTGCACACTGCAAAAACTCAAAATCTTACCAGGAATATTTGTCTTATTTCTAGTTAAAATGTCTCATTTTTAGTCAAAAAATCTCATTACACTTAAAACAAGACTCATTACCAGAAAAATAACTTATTTGACAATTTTCACCCGTTTCAAGTAAAATCACTTGAAATAAGTAGAAAAATCTGCCAGTGGGACGAGATTTATCTTCTCATTACAAACAAAAAAATCTTGCTCCACTGACAGCTTTTTCTACTTATTTTAAGTGAAAATCTACTTGAAACAGGTGAAAATTGTTGTTTTTTCTAGTGATGAGTCTTGTTTTAAGTGTAATGAGATTTCTTTTGACTAAAAATGAGACATTTCAGGGCTCCAGACTGCGACCAAATGCTCGCATTTTGCGACCAAAATTTGAGTATGTGCGACTGAATTTCATGTCCACTCGCACACGTGCGACCAGTAAATTTGCCAGCGTTTTTTTTTTCTTTTACACGTTAAACGTGGAAGGGGTGCGTGAATGAACCCGCATATTTGCAGGCCAATGAGTGTGAAAGGGAATGAGTCGGGGGATCTATTTATTTATTTATTTATTTATTTATTTATTTATTTATTTCGTTTAATTTCACCAGCTCAAAGCAGGTATTACGCCCGGACCACATTTAATGCGACACAACGCGCTGCGCCGCGCACATAAAGTAAGAAAGAGACGGCGGATATGTTTGGTTTTAGTAACATCATGCTCAGGCAATGAGTCTGCAACGGCCCAGACGGGAGACACATGTAGCTCAGTGCTTAACTTTTATTTTTAATCCACTCTATATTCTTCTGGTTGTTCTCCGATATGCTCCTCTAAAGCCTGAATTATGGTTCCGCCTTAAATCGACGCAGAGCCTACGCCGCACCCTACGCCGTAGGCTCTGCGTTGTTGTAACGCGGAACCATAAATCAGCCTTCACCCGGTACATACATAGGTTTCTCAAAACATCTGTCCCCGCTACAGTTTTAACTAAAAGAAAATGTGCTCCAATACAGCAGGTCTCATCATTGTATTTTGAACACTGCCAAAACTCTAACTTAAAACGTAACTAGAACTTAAAATTTGCTTGACACAAATGAAAGTTAAATTGAAACACGTGGGAAAAACACCTAACCTTTTAAGTGATGTGTGTTATCAGGTGTAATGGCATTTTTAGGTTAGAAATAAGAACATTTCTTGGTAAGATCCTTAGTTATTTGAGTGAAGGCAGTGAATTTGGTCAACTGGTGTAAGTTCAGGGTTTTAGTAAAGACACAAGTAGGAAATGTTATTGGCCAGTACCCCCAATATTTGTACATTTGTTAAGTACTGTGTTTAACAGTTAAATTCATGGCTGAAAGGTTACTAAGCACTTTGTTACCAAGCACTTTTTTATCATGTGAATGTATGTTTTTTTTATATATAATGACAGCAATGGTGCTGTCAGTTTACTTTATGTTGCGGCATCTTTAAAAGTGCACAATAAAATGTAACACTGCATTTGAAACAGCACATTGAGGTAATTCATTAATCTATTATGAAATACGTATTACTAATACACTGAAATGTAGTAGAAATGTAAACATTTGGTTAGCGTGTCGATAAACGATGTGCGCTCCTAAAATTTCTGATTGTGCCCCTAAAAATGTTCAGTTAGGGGCTACTGTGCTCCTAGTGAAAAAAGTTAGTCTGGAGCCCTGCATTTTAACTAGAAATAAGACAAATATTCTTGTTAAGATTTTGAGTTTTTGCAGTGCATTAAATGTAGTCCGCTGCTTTGAGCGTTCGTTTTTTGTAATCGAATTACTCGAATTATTCGAGGAATCATTTCAGCCCTAGTCCAGATCATGTCGTGGTTCATAAAATTCCTGATTTAGTTTTCATGGTTTAATTCGTGTGTTTTGTCCAGCAGAAGTGAGCGGCGTGGATCCTGCGGTGCTGTGGCGTTACCTCACAGCCCTCCATCACCTTCCCTGGGTGGTGGACTGGATTGGGAATAAGGAAAGCTGCTCACGCTGGCCGGAGATGACCCCGGAACTGGTCAACGACAACACGGTGTGCAGCTCCCCCATGAAGGAGAACATCCTGGACCTGCTGGCCAGGTACCACCAATCATTTCACCTCTGTAGCTGAGATCCAATGGCCATTACATGATGTTTTTTTAATTCGGAATTAATTATTCCGAATTGAATAATTCAGAATTAAACTATTTTCCCTCGAGTTTACATGGAAATAGTAATTCTGAATTGAGGTTTACATGGAAAACACGTTTGATGGTTTTTCTCCAATTCCTCTTAAAGGTATTGTGACATAATTTTTAACATGCTTTTAACACTATTAAAAGTCTTGGCCAATATCCCTCAAATGTGTCTAAAAGAGTGTAACAAGAAAAACTTCACTCCAGTACTCCATGCCTGGCTTCTTTTATGACGGTGTTTTTTGTGAAAAACGTGTCCTTTTCCCCCTTTCCTGTCAATCATTGCCCCCGCTCCTCCTCCCAACCCCCCCCCATCTTCCACTCCTCCTCTCCCCCAAACTCCCCGCAGACAGTGGATCAATGGTATGTGATTTTGTCTTGCACACCGTCCACGGGCTGAGCCTGATCAGAAGGACTCAGGCCCCCGACCGACACCGGGCAAGCGGTCTTCCGTACGCCACATTTCCCACGCCCGCCGCTCGGACGGGGATTCGGCGCTGAGCTCTTCCCTCTTCCCTCTTCGCTCGCCGCTACTGAGCTGAGTTTCTTTTCCTCCGCTTAGTAATATGCTTATGCAGCGGGTTGTCTCGTCTGATCTGAGGTCGTAGGCGAAAAAAAAAGCAGAGCGCGGGTGGAGAGGAGAGACGTCTCTCTCCCTCCAGCCCGCGGCTCAGCGCTGATGGGCAGGGAGCTGGGTGGAGGGGGCGGTGATTTAGCGGGCCGTGACGTCAGGGCCCGCCACCAAACCAGATGCGCCGTTTTAGCACAGTTATGCGGAAACTCCCAGAATGCACACAATACACTGAATGTTAAAAGTTCGTTTTTTTTGGGTGTAATTGATGTCAAGACACCCAACTAAACACAAAAAATCAAGAAAAATGTGTTTTTCATGTCACAATCCCTTTAAGGTCTGGGGGTTGGGAAGGTTCTGATTGGATAGGGGGGGGACCGGAAGTTAAACTACCGGAAGAAAAACTAACTTAGAAACTTACAACTTTGAAAAGCTCATCATTTTGATGTTTCCTGTTTCCATCTGTTCTTTTAATTATTTCCAGGTCCTCCAAGCTATTTATTAACCCGTGTACTGTCTTTGGGTCAAAATGATCCAATTCTTCTATCCTTCTTTCCTCCTGCTCTCTCCTTCCTTCTTCCTTTCCTCTTTTCCTCCTTTTTTACCCTCCTTTACTCCTTTTTCTTCCTACCTCCCTTTCGTCATTCGTTCCTTTATTACCTACTTTGCTTTTCCTTCCTTCTTTCCTTATTTTCTCCATTCCTTCCTTCTTCTCTCCCTTCTTTCTTTCCTTTTCTCCATTCCTTCCTCCCTCCCTTCTTTCCATCTTTTCTCCCTTCCTTCCATCTTTTCTCCCTTCTTTCCTTCCTTTCTCCCTTCCTTCCATCTTTTCTTCCTTCCTTACTCCCTTTTCTACTTACTTCCTTCTTTCCTTCTTTTCTCCTTTCTTCCTTACTTCCTTCTTTCCTTCCATCTTTTCTCCCTTCACCCTCCCTTGACCCAAAGACAGCACAAGGGTTAAATAAATGGTCTCTGCTCTTGACCAGCGTTTACTGCTGCTGCATCTGGAAACTTTGTTTGGAAAACCAGCCCAGCAGGAATATAAGCGTCATGGAGACAGACGGGCGAGGGAACGAGCAGAAAGAAAGACCAGAATTAATTTAAAGAGGAATGAGTGTATACATGATCGCAGAATTATTCTATTCGGATTTAAAATCAGAATAAACCAGCCACTTATTTGGAATTAAGTTTAATTCAGAATGGCCATTTTCATTCAGAATTAGGTGTTTACATGGTAATTTTTACTCATTTTAAATCAGATTTAATTTTAATTCTGAATAAAGAGGAATTAAACTTCCCATGTAAAAGCACTTTTGGGGGGTTGTTTTGGTTTTTTCCACAATAGTTGTCCTTATCTCTTTGATTCACTGTGACCGGAAAAACTGGAAGCTAAACAAAGTATCAACTAGTGCTCTGGGGGGGTACTGCACCACGGGGAGTGACGGAGAAGTCCAAAGGATTTACGACGGCGTCACGGCACCGAAATCAGGCTTTAGGTGTTGTTTGTTGTTATTTGTGTGGTTCCACCACCTACCACCGGGGGCAGTGTGGGTACTTTTCTGTTGCTCTGCTGCTCTCACTGCAGTTTAACCACGTCTGTCTCGGCTGCACTTCCAAACGTCCAGCTGTTTGTAAACGGACTGATTTTTTTTGGCCTGCTTTTTCTTCCAGGACCGGTGTGTTCGTCCCGGAGGAGCGTTCCGACCTGGAGCAGCTGTTCTGGAGACTGGCCCAGGGCGGGGGCCTGCTGGCCCCCTCCCCTCCCGTCCCTCAGTACCGCTCCCTGCTGGGCCTGGACCTGCACAGCGCCGTCATCCTGTTCTGTCTGGAGCACGACCTGCAGTACCTGCTCTACTCTTACCTGGGCCATTACAGGTGTGTGAGCTCTCACTGTCACCAACACTGACCAACTAGCTTTTTAGTTTGAGGCAAGGCAAATGTATTTATATAGCACATTTCACACGACGAGCATGGACTCAATGTGCTCAAATACATATCAACCAAACACAATTACAGGGTTACAATAACAGAACAGAGTTTAGTCAAACGCCTGTGCAAAAAGGTACGTTTTTAGTCTGCTTTTGAAAGAGGGCTGTTGGAGCAGACCTTAGTTCCTGCAGAGAGGAGTTCCAGAGAGTTTAGTAGTGACTGAAGCACCATGAGCAGATCTAGTGTAAGTTCTAGGTATGATGAGAAGACTCTTATTTGGTGATCTAAAGCGGGGGTCGGCAACCGCATGTGGCTCTTTAGCGACGCTCTAGTGGCTCCTGGAGCTTTTTCAACAATGTTTTAAAATGGAAATAGATGGGGGAGGGAAATATATTTTTTGTTTTAATATGGTTTCTGTAGGAGGACAAACATGACACAAACATAAAAGTGTATGATAAATATAACATTTCAACATTTCTGTTAACGAAGATTTGCATTGAAGAGTATCAGGGCCATGCAGGAGAAAAAATATTAGAGAGGGGAAGGGGAATTGTGTACTTTGAGAAAAAAGTCGAAATGTCGAGAAAAAAGTTGAAATGTTGAGATTAATGTTGAAATAGAATTTCAAGAATAAAGTCGAAACTTTGCCTTTTCTCTTGACATTTCGACTTTTTCACGAAATTTGGATTTTTTTCTCGACATTTCGACTTTTTTGTGTCTGCCTGGCCCTAATACTCTTCCATAGATTTGCGTAACAAATAGAGTCATGTGGAAAGACATTTGCTACATTTGCAGCCGAGGACCCAGTTCTAACTAATATGGATTTATGCAGCATGTGTTGCCTTCATTCTAAGGCTTATACAAGACTTTTAATTTTTTGCGGCTCCAGACAGATTTGTTTTTTGTGTTTTTGCTCCAATATGGCTCTTTCTACATTTTGGGTTGCCGACCCCTGAGTTAGCCTGTCAGCCATGTAGGAGGGAGCTAAGCCATTCATAGATTTAAAGACAATAAGAAGTACTTTAAAATCTACTCTTTGTTTAACAGGGAGCCAGTGCAGAGAGGATAAAACAGGAGTGATGTGTTCATACCTCCTGGTTTTGGTTAGAATTCTGGCTGCAGCATTTTGAATAAACCGGAGTTTATGTAACACTTGCTTTGTTAGTCCTGCAAAAAGTGCATTTCAATAATCTAATCTACTGGAGATAAAAGCATGAAGCAGCTTTTCAGAGTCTGATTGTGACAGAAAGCATCTTACTTTAGATATATTTCTGAGATGATAGAAGGCAGTTCTGGAGACATTAGCTATGTGTTTCTGGAAGTTAAGATCAGCATCTAAAATAACACCCAGGTTTTTGACAAGTTCAAGGTTTTACTGACAGAGGAGTTAATAAAGGGAGAATATGTTGCCTCAGAGCACTTGGACCAACTAAAAGAATCTCTGTTTTATCCTCATTGGAGGTCATGGTTAAGTATCTGGTGTCTCCCTTCCGCAGACTCACTCCCAGAAACTGCCGTCTCCTGACTCATCCCAACCCGTCTGCAAGCCGGCCCTGGTTTGAGATGCTGGTGAAGATCCAGGAGATAACCAGAGACCTGTCAGGTAGAGTTCAGCTCATTCATGGAAGAAAAGGAAAAAAAAACAAGTGGTTCAAGTTAAATTCTCAGTTTTTTAAGTCTTAGAAATTTTTTCTCTTTATTATGAGGGACATATTTTTATTATATTTTGAAAATCAGCACTTTTTAAAACTGTACAACACTGATCATAAGTTGCAGGCAAATTCCAGTTCTCAACTGAGTTTTCAAATATTTATCATTTTAATATAAAATGAAATTAATTATGGCAGAGGTTTTCAACTGGTTTTGTCCCAGTCCCACCATTATAACCAAGAAGCAACTCGGGGACCACTGCTTTTGGGGATGTTTGTTTTATTTTGCACCTTGCTTTTAAATAAGAGTATGGGGCTATATAGGCTATTTATTTGCATCAGTGTCTATTTTTATTTGCAACTTTTGCTATAAAAAAACAAAACAAAAAACAGTCAATGAAAAATGAACAATAGGAAGCAAAGAGGGCTTATAATATTACAACGTTCACTCTCACTCATTTGACATAATTTGGATGGGTAAATTATTCACAAAAATAAATAGTAAATGGAAAATAAATTGAGTCTAAAGAATAAATATATATTTTTTAAATTATTATTGTTTTCCATTTACAATTTCACGGACTACCTGCAATACCATCACAGACCACCAGAGGGCCGCGGACCACCGGTTGACAATCCCTGGTTTAAAAATATCGTATACTTATGACTTAGTTAAAGATCAGATCACATTTTCTGTCAAATGAATATGGAAGAGCAGTAAATACAGAGGGGTTGGCCTACGTTTAGCTTCTGTGCATCACTGTGGCTCATGGTTTGAGGATTAGAAGAGTCTTGGTTCCCATTGCTTCCTTCAGGACTGGTTGTGTGTGTGTGTGTGCTTCCAGATCCAGGTCTGGTGTTTCAGGCCTCTTTAACCATGGCTCAGGTGCTGTTGCCGGGCAACCAGGCGTCTCTGAACAGCCTGCTGTTAGAGGGCCACAGTCTGCTGGCCCTGGCCGCCCTCATGTTTGCTCCCGGAGGGATCGATCAGGTGAGCACCGCTGCAGCACCGCTGCAGCTGCTGACGTCTGTTCAGGCCTACGTATCCATGCTGGTGGCATTTAGTTGTGCTACTATGTATGTATGTACTAATAGAAGTAATTATAATGCATAATATTACATTATCATTACTATAATACTACAATATAATAGAGAACAATAGACAGCAATGGTATAACAATATACTTGAATAACTATATAAGAGTAGATATGCTATATATACACTGGATCATATATTTACCTAGATAGATATCTCGATATATAGATTTATAGTATTTTTTTATGTTTATAATTAGAGGTAAATACATGAACCAGTGTATATATAGCATATCTACTCTTATATAGTTATTCAAGTATATTGTTATACTATTGCTGTCTGATTTGTTTGATTTTGACTTTATTTACATATACATATAATTAACTTGTTTTCTAGGTGTAGGTTATCACTTTTAACCTACACCTGCCAGCCAATCAGAATGGAGTATTCATACAGACTGTGATATAACTACATATAATTGAGTATTATATCACTATATAGAACAGTTATTAAAGTAGGTATGGTGTTTTATAAGTAAGCTTATTGAAACTCTTATTATATGTAAGAATGTTAGATGTAAGAATGTATATAGATTCAGGGGTAGGACTCGATAAGTGTTTACTTCAATCCTACTCCGTTTCAAACATGTCGGTGGATCCGTGAGGTCTGCCCAAGTGCTGTGTGTATGTGTGTGTGTGTATATATATATATATATATATATATATATATATATATATATATATATATATACACATACATATTTGTTTTCTGTTTTTTTTTTTTTACTTTTTTGTATGTTCGAAATAAAATGTTCAAATCAGACACATGTGACTGGTAGCGAGTAGGAATCCAGCTGGGTATCCTACAGATTCAGATGTTCTGAAATGAGCCGGTTGTAGCGATCTCTTCTCTGATGGGACATCCCAGGACTGTACTATCTTCCCTGTGGTTGCAGGTGATGGTGAAGGGAGGGAGGTCGGAGGGGACAGTCGACCCTCAGCTCCTGAAGATGGCGCTGGCTCCTCACCCCAAACTGAAGGCTGCCCTGTTCCCGGCAGGTCCTTGTGGACCTGGTCCATCTTCTGACATCTCCATCTATCACCTCCTTCAGGTAGGCCTGTGTTGGAAAATGGATTTTCCAATTCTAAATTGATTCTCATATTAATTCCTAAAAATCGATTTGTATGTCTAAAGATCGATCATTACATTACAACTTTTGGTATTTTTTTTGTTTATGCCCAAAAAAGGATGTTTTGTTGGACACAAGAATAACTAGCGCCATGTTTTTGCATTTAAATATGTTTAAAGGTATGAAAACATTAAAGATTTCATCAAGTTACATTTGCTTAAAATGCTAAAAACCAAATTCTCAATAATTTTAAACCGAAAAAGACAGAATATGGAACAAATAAAAACGGAATGTGGGAAAAAATAAAACCTCTTTCCTCCGTCTCATTTCCTCCCTGGATCTGTTTGATAATTCTGACCCACATGATGTTTCTGTTCTTCAGTTCTATCAGCATTCTGGGAGCTGATTGGTCCTTACAGCATCATTAGCTGCAATACTTGCTGTTGAATCTCAATATAATACTAATATTAATATGTTGCAGAACTACAGCGTCATATAAAAAAACAGTTTTAATAACACTAACCCAAATCATAGGAATCAGATCGAATCAAATCTTGATAATCGATTCTGAATCTTAAGAATCCAATTGATTCTTGACATTTGAATGGATCCCCAGCCCTGCCTTCAGGCCTTTTCTCTTTGTTTGTTTGGCCAGAACAACCCAGCCAATCAAACAATCTGTTAAACTGTTGGTTTATTTCTGTGTTCTTTCATGTGATTGTTCCGGTAGCGTGTGCGTTCTCTGAACACATGTTGGTGTGTCTTCCAGTCTCTCCATCCATTGGACCCATCCAGGCTTTTTGGCTGGCAGACGGCGAACACCGTAAACTCCACGGGTAGGATCACGATCAGCTCGGGCTGAGCTTCTTCTGCTTTAGTAACATGAAGACTTTTGGTCTCTTATTTTTAGAACAATTTCTGATTGCCTTAATAAAGTAATTTCTCAGTGCTCATCTATAGCAGTCTTCGCCGTTCCCCCAGACACAAATGTACTTTCAAAGGCAGAGGCTGACTGCGTTGCTTTCGCCACTCTGCTCGCCATGCGATTCATTTTATTCAAATGGAAGGAGGCACACGCCCCCCCCTTTACTCACTGGATAAGGGATTTACTCTATTTTTTTTAAACTAGAGAAAATAAAGCATTCCATGAGAGACTCTGCTAAAACCTTTTCTAAATTGTGGAACCCTTTCCTGAAACACATTAAAGAAAATATTCAATTGTCTGCAGTCCCATAATCATTTAATCCTGCCTACCAATTTATAAAACCACCAAACTTCATTTCTTCTTCTTAGATGTAATGCATTACAATACAAAATCATACCTTCTTTAAATAGCATCAACCAATTCAAATAATGTATAGTCATCAACAATGCGTTTAAGTTATAATCACTTATCGTAACTTGATTCTTTAGTTTAGTTAATTCATTTTTAGTAAACCAATAAGCATTTAATAATAATTAAATACGTTTTATATGTATTTATTTAAGAGATTCTTTACTAATAATTTGAATTCTTTTATGCGAGTAGTTCGCTCAAAGTGTTTGGGAAGTAAGTTCCATTCATACATAGCTGTTGACCATAATCTTGGTTTTTGTCTTTGTTTTTTGTACCTGTCTTTATAAAAAACTGAAAATCTTAATAAACAAAGTTTAAAAAAAAAAAAAAAAAAGGTACAAAAGAGCAGATATTTTAGATTGAATGATCCGTTAACTGGAGAACTAAGAGTTCTATGTACATGTGACTGATACCTGGCTAGTTGGTGGACTACAGATCTTCTCTTCAAACATATTCATATTCAAGGCTTCAACATTCAAGGTCGTGGACATCCCGTGTTGTCAGACTGACTTCTCTTTGCTCGTGTAACTTGGGTCTGGAGTGACATCCCTGCAGAGATGACTGAGTGTTCCTGTTCTCTACAGAAACATCAGAGCTGCTCCATTTCTGCAGCCCTCATCTGGTCAGTAAGTTCGCTCTGGTGGAGAACCTGGACTTCCTTTACTACATCCGTCATGGCAGACCGTCTTTTGCATTTGGCAACTTCCTGCTCCAGCAGCTCGGCAGCTGCAGCGATGTGAAGCTGATGTGAGGGAAACATGTATGACGACACATATTGTGCTCATGAAAGTGAGTTTGAGGGTTAATAGGACGGGTGTGTGTGTGTGTGTGTGTGTTTCAGACTGCAGCGGGCTTGGCAGCAGCTCTACCGGCTCGTGCTGCAGTGCTTTAATGAGCCGTCGGTGATGTCGGCAGCCGTTTGTTTCTGTGAGCTGCTGGGACTCAGCAGCCTGAAGCTGAGAGTCCACGTCAGAGCCATGAACTCCATCCTGCAGCACTGGAACCAGGACAATACGCACGGTCCAGCACAGAACCTGCGTTCACTGGGTAAACGGGACAAATACACGCACAATACTCCAGACAGAGCACCATCCAGTCAGATTGAACACTCACTGGCCACGGTTACATGATGTTTTTTCATTCTGAATTAAAGGAGCTGTATGTAAGAGCAATAATAAAACGAATCATAAAATGACCCCGATATGTCAACAGACATTTAAAAATCATGTTCATTTCAAATACTTATGTCACTGACAACAGCACTCAAGCCAGGATATTCCAGTTTAAAAAGAGGAGTTGTAGCCCTCAACTGATATTTATGTTGTCATTTTTTGTTTTGGCCTGAAGCTCCACCCTCCACCTATCTCCCAATCACCAAGTCAGTATTGTTTCTGAAGCTCCACCCTCCACCTATCTCCCAATCACCAAGTCAGTATTGTTTCTGAAGCTCCACCCTCCACCTATCTCCCAATCACCAAGTCAGTATTGTTTCTGAAGCTCCACCCTCCACCTATCTCCCAATCACCAAGTCAGTATTGTTTCTGAAGCTCCACCCTCCACCTATCTCCCAATCACCAAGTCAGTATTGTTTCTGAAGCTCCACCCCCCACCTATCTCCCAATCACCAAGTCAGTATTGTTTCTGAAGCTCCACCCTCCACCTATCTCCCAATCACCAAGTCAGTATTGTTTCTGAAGCTCCACCCTCCACCTATCTCCCAATCACCAAGTCAGTATTGTTTCAGCATCCGGGTTGCCAGCTCGGCTCTAATTATCTCAGCCATGGCAGCCTACGTTCCTGCTGCATTCTGCAGCCTACCTGGCAACCTCTGGTCGGGGGGAGGAGGGGGAGGGTACACGCCGCTCAACAATATTTTGAAAGTGACTGCAGTACCAGTTTTGGACATTTCTTACAGACGGCTCCTTTAATTATTCTGAATTAAATAATTCAGAATGAAACTATTTTCCTTCGAGTTTACATGGAAATAGTAATTCTGAATTGAGGTTTACATGGAAAACACGTTCAATTCATTAATTAAGGACTGCACAACAAGTCGGCAGAATTAGCTTTGGGCACAGCATAGTGCCAGCACATAGTACTGTGTGGCAACGGACATCGGTTTATACATTTAACATAAATGAGCAGACATCGACATTCAAGCAGACATTTACATACAGACTATACATTTAACTCAAGTATGGAGTATGGAGATGAGATCAGTAGCCTGATGGCAGTGGGAAAAAAGCTGTTTTTGAAGCGGGTTGTTTTTGTTGAAATGGACCTAAAGCGTCTGCCAGAGGGCAACAGTTGAAACAGGTGGTTAGAATCAGAGATTATTTTATGTGCTCTTGTTCTTTGATTATTCTTGTTTGATGGTCTTTCTCCAATTCCCCTTAAGGTCTGGGGGTTGGGAAGGTTCTGATTGGATAGGGGGCGGGCCGGAAGTTAAACTACCGGAAGAAAAACTAACTTAGCCGCTACAACTTTGAAAAGCTCACAATTTTGATGTTTCCTGTTTCCATCTGTTCTTTTAATGATTTCTATTTATTAAATAAATGGTCTCTGCTCTTGACCAGCGTTATTATTTATTTATTATTTCCATGTCCTCCAAGCTATTTATTAAAGGGGACCTATTATAGCATCTAATACCTATTTTAAACAGGCCCTGATTGTCTTTAAAAACAAGCTTTTGATTGTTTTTGCTAAATAAATAAGAAATTCAGCCTCTAAACCATGTCTTTATCTTCCCATTCTCTAACCTCATTATCTATGCAGGATTCTGAGTGGGCGGGGCTATGATAATGAGGCTCTGTGCTGATTGGCTGCCTGAATGACGCGATACACCGCTATGAAAAAATGGAGGAAGCTCCGGCCGGCGGAGTTAGTTGTTGTTGTTCCGGCCAGAGTTAGTTGTTAGTGGTTTCATGGATCGGAGGCCAAACTATGTAAATCACATTTTAATTACGTAACGACGGGAGCAGAATCTTATTGGCTCGTAGATCCACATCACACTGGACGGCTCATCCGGGCGGCTGTACAGACACTGCAGAATTTGTTTGCTTTCCTCTTTCTCTGAGTTGGCAGGCTGAGGGGAGACCACTTTATATATGTTAAAGCAAGAGAAAACCTGTTTTTCATAATAGGTCCCTTTTAAATAAATGTCTCTGCTCTTGACCAGCGTTTACTGCTGCTGCATCTTGAAACTTTGTTTGGAAAACCAGCCCAGCGTGGAATATAAGATCATGGAGACAGACGGGCGAGGGAACGAGCAGAAAGAAAGACCGGGATTAATTTAAAGAGGAATGAGTGTAAACATGATCTGGAATTATTCTATTCAGATTTAAAATCAGAATAAACCAGCCAATTACTTCAGAATTAAGTTTAATTCGGGATGGCCACTTTCATTGGGAATTAGGTGTTTACATGGTCATTTTTACTCATTTTAAATCGGATTTAATTTTAATTGTGAATGCCTCTGCCTCCAGTGTGTAAAGGGCTGAAGCTGGTGGAGGCGGAGCCGGGAGCAGCAGAAGAGCTCATTGGTTACCTGGAAGCTGCAGTGACGGACAGTCTGGAGCAGAGGGGCGTCAGCAGGTCGGTGCTGCCAACTGCTCATCTGGCATTCTAATCTCTTTTTACTGTTTCGTATACTTTCTTTAGTGCACATTCTTCACATTAGCAAAATAAGCTGATGACAGGCTAAATCTTAACAGGGAAGCTGAAAGGATGGTGTTATGAAGTCGTATTGAATGTTGTGTGTTTTTGTTTCAGGTGGTCTTATGAAGCGGCTCAGGAGTGGGCCTTACCTGTTCAGTTCTGTCAGCTCCACAGTCTGAAGCTCAGCTCCGTCTATCCGCTCCACTGTGCACAAGACGGACAGCTCATCCACTTTTTATTGTTTGTCCAACTGCATAACTTCCCACCTCAGCAGGTTAACGCATCTGTATTTTGAATAGAATGTTTCTTTGTATCTTTTTTTTTAAATGGTGATATGTTTTGACTTTGTTTTAGCTCCATGTTCAGACTGTTCCACAGTTTCACTCCGCAGATCGACATACAGACGCTCTTCAGTGTTTGTGCGTCTGTTGAGAACTTTAAAATTAAACTGACCCCTGAGGTCGTAGCCTCCCTCTCTTTCAAAAAATATCCCCTATAAATGTCCCGGTAATTAATTATTTTTTGCTTTGAACATTAGTTGTGCTGTATTGAAACTGACAAGATCCAGAAATGTTAGTGATTTGGATTGTAGAAATAACTGATTAGTGTGATCCTGTGTAAATAGTAATTAGAGCGGGGGTCGGCAACCCGCGGCTCTAGAGCCGCATGCGGCTCTTTAGCGCCGCCCTAGTGGCTCCTTGGAGCTTTTTCAAAAATGTTTGACCTTTTTTTTTTTTTTTTTTTCAATTTTTTCTTCTTTTTTGCCTTTTTTTTCTATTTTTTCCTTCTTTTTCCTTTCCTTTTTAATCTCGAAATTTTGACTTTTTTCTTGACATTTTTACTTTTTTCTCGAGATTGTACTTCAACATTAATCTCAACATTTCGACTTTTTTCTCAACATTTTGACTTTTTTCTCAACATTTCGACTTTTTTCACGAAATTTTGACTTTTTTCTCAACATTTCGACTTTTTTCTCGACATTTCGACTTTTTTCTCAAATTTGTACTTCAACATTAATCTCGACATTTTGACTTGTTTCCTCGACATTTGGACTTTTTTCTCGACATTTTGACTTTTTTCTCGACATTTCAACTTTTTTCTCGAAGTGCATAATGAAAAAAAAATCTTCCCCCAGTTATAACTAATATAGAAAGATCCAGCATGTGTTGCCTTCATTCTAAGGCTTATACGAAACTTTTCATTTTTTGCTAACCCTAACCCTAACATTTTGGGTTGCAGACCCCTGAGTTAGAGTATCCAGCTGTGTAACTCCTTGCTTCGGTGTTGATTGTGGTGTTTGTTTTCCCCCTCCAGGTGAGGTCCCTGGTGTCTGAGTTTGGCCCCACCCTGCAGGCCCACCTGACCCTGGCCCTCCAGGACCTGCAGGTGTACAGCCAGAGGAGTGGTCACGAGGGCCAGGACCAGCGGGGTGGTTCCCCCGGGGGCCTGGAGCCCCCCAGGGAGCTGTTCCTGGTCCTCCTGCAGAGCCAGCAGGAGCCGGTCCCCTGCAGGTACCTGCTCCACCAGGCCCTGGTTCAGCGCTGCCCGGTCCTGGCTATCCTGGCCGCCTGTTTACAGGTAAATACAAACCCAGCAGTCAGCTACTTTCCTGACAAAAACTACTGACTACGTTTACATGCAGTCAAGATTGGGGTTAAGGTCAATATTCCGGGTTACTGAAACATTGGGAATAATCTGTTTCCATGTGTAAGTAAACAGGGTTATCCCTGTATACATGGTAATTAATCATTCGGGATATCTGGATCAAACCAGCGACGCACGGAGAATGTCATGACACAATTCCTGTCATTTCTGCTTCTTCTTCCTGTATCCAAATCCAAAACAACAACAACAATAACAGCAGCACGGAGGATAATGAACAGCCCAGTAGAAGTGGTTTTGTTTCTTGGTCCTGTAGTTCTTCTTTTCCAGCGTTTTCCAGCGGAGCTTGATCTGGTCTGGAGTTCCTACAAATCCTTCTTTGTGCAACTTTTTCTCTCACCTTCTTTTAAATCTGTCTATCCCGGTACTTTCTACCGTCTACAAATGCAGAAATGTTCATATCCTTCATTACATTTATGAAGTGATTAGTCTCCTCCTGGTCTTGTGTTTCTCCATGTTTAGAAGAACTTCCTGGACTCAAAAGACCAAGATTCCTGGTGAAAAGAACATGCAGAAAACAAATTCCTGTTCCTTTTGATGGGGAAATCCCGTTAGGCTAAACATGACCAAATATTCAGTTAGAAAAGGAGTAACCCAGGGCTCATATTCAGGTTTTTAAAAACCGGAATATGAGCAAATTCCGGTTATTCAAAGGGGTCATTGGTGTTTACATGGCCGTGCGCAACCGGATTATATACTTAAATTACCTTCCAATTCTCTTCTAGAATCAATGGGTATCTCACAAAAAGTGGACAAACCGACGCACTGTTTGAATCATACTCTTGATCTCGTTCTCACCTACGGTGTTGAAACTGATGGTCTGTTGGTGTCACCTGCAAACTCCCTTTTATCCGACCATTATTTAATAACGTTTGAATTTAATATTGTCGATGTTGAAGCACAAAATATGAGGTATTATTTTAGCAGATGTTTGTCTGATGAAGCTATTGCTAAATTTAGGGAGGCCATTGCTCATCTTACGACAGTGGAAAATAGTGATGTAGTCGAGGCCAGTGACCTGGGTTCTACCTCTGCAGATGTTGATTTCCTTGCTAGTAACACTGCTGATTTACTGCATTTAGCTTTAGATGAAGTTGCTCTTTGAAAGGAGGGTTTCCAACCATAGGAGCTTAACTCCTTGATATAATTCAGATATCCGCATGTTGAAACAAAACGTGCGTAAAATGGAAAGGAAGTGGCACTCTTGTAAGTCTGTAGACTCCTATCGTGAATGGAAAGATATTCTAATAGTATATAAAAAAGCCATTCGCAAGGGGCCGTTCATCGCTGCTTGCAGCTTTAATTTATATTTATTTTTGGGAATAATCTTTTATGGAACCAAAGTATGCTAAACCCTATGCAGGTGTGTTTTCATGTGCTGTGGTTTCCTCCCGCTCGTTTGCCTGACAGGGCTCGGAGCCGCTGTGCTGCCTGTGCGTGTGGGTGTTGACGGCCGTGGATGAAGCCACGGCCACAGAGGCCACGGCCCACCTGGCTGAAGCCCCCCAGCACCACCACTGGACCCTGCACGACCTGGCCCTCATCTGGAGGACGCTGCTGGGCCGGGGCCACGTCAGACCCCTCCTGCAAGGCTTTCAGCTCTTCCACAGGGTAAAAACACCACAGGAAGGAAAAGCTACAGTCAAATACCATTTAAAGACACAACTGTTAAATAATTAAATAATTCCGAATTAAACTATTTTCCTTCGTGAGACCGGGACCAGAGTGAGAACCAGCACCCTCTTCACAAGAGCTTAACACCCTCACAGTTCCCTTCCTGCTTCAAGTGCCACAGTTACATGATGTTTTTTAATTCAGAATTAATTATTCAGAATTAAATAATTCAGAATTAAACTATTTTCCTTCGAGTTTACATGGAAATAGTAATTCCGAATTAAGGTTTACATGGAAAACACGTTTGATGGTCTTTCTCCAATTCCTCTCCAGGTCTGGGGGTTGGGAAGGTTCTGATTGGATAGGGGGGGGACCGGAAGTTAAACTACCGGAAGAAAAACTAACTTAGCCGCTACAACTTTGAAAAGCTCATAATTTTGATGTTTCCTGCCATCAGTTCTTTTAAATATTTCCAGGTCCTCCAAACTATTTATTAAATAAATGGTCTCTGCTCTTGACCAGCGTTTACTGCTGCTGCATCTTGAAACTTTGTTTGGAAAACCAGCCCAGCAGGAATATAAGATCATGGAGACAGACGGGCGAAAGACCAGAATTAATTTAAAGTGGAATGAGTGTAAACATGATCACAGAATTATTCTATTTGGATTTAATTTCATTTGGAATTTGGTGTTTACATGGTAATTTTAACTCATTTTAAATCGGATTTAATTTTAATTCTGAATTAAAGAGGAATTAAACTTCCCATGTAAATGCACTCAACATGTTTGTTGAATACAAGTGTATTTTTGCAAAGTTATATCATGATTGGACTAGAGTTGTCAGTTCTGTACCATTTGTGACTCAGTTTCACCTTTCATTCCCAGGATTCTCCTCTGCTACTCGTCTTGACCATGTTTGAGTTGTGTTGCGACTACAGGAAGTTCTCAGAGGCTAAGTCAAAACTGCTGGACTTTCAGAAGATGCTCATCACTGTAAGTCAACACAGCCAGCCTCCTTTTAATCAAAAAACTGCTACTAGATCTGATGGTGGACAGAAACTCTATGTTCACCTGATCTCTAAGAATCCTCTCATTCTTCTTCTCTAATGCTCCTTCTTCTCTGTTTCTTGGCGGCTCCAGCTGAGGAACGGAGGCCCGGCGCCGTCGGGGGGTCCCCCGCTGCAGTGGGTGGAGAGCCAGGCGTCGGTGCTGCTCCTCACCATGCTGCAGCGCTGCTCCTCCCAGTACGACCTCCACCGGCTGCTCCTTCTGTTGGCCGACGTCGACAAACTCCTCAAATCCAACGGTGAGAACGCCAGCTTAGATTTGATTTGCAACTCAGGAAAATGAACCAGTGTTTCTAGCGTTTGGCCCCGTTTCTCCATGTAGTTGTCTCATTGATTAAACGAGACAAAATGCAGTAGTTGGTTGTCTTGCTGGAGGAAACATCATGTGCAGACTGATGTGGACGGGAGTCCTTGGGGGGAAGAATTGTGGCTTGAGGAGATGCTGAGACCTAAGATGTTTCAGCACACAAAAACCCGAACGCGGGACTTGGAAAGTGATTAAAGAAAAACAGGTTGTTGAAGAACCCCAAATTAAATAGAAATTATTCTGACTTTTGTTTCAAGATGAACCCAATTCGATTTTATTTATATAGCGTCTATTACAACAGAAGTTGTCTCTAGGATCTTTCCAGAGACCCAGAACATAAACCCTCGAGCAATTATTACATAAACAATGGCAGGTAAAAACTCCCCTAGTGGGAGAAAAGCCTTAAGCCAAACAGTGGTAAGAAAAACTCCCCTTTAGGAGGAAGAAACCTGGACCAGGACCTGGATCATAAGAGGGGAAACTCCTGCCGAAGGCCAGACTGAGGTGTAAAGCAGCAGGTGGAAGCAGCAGTGGGATGATCAGAGGGGGGACTGCAGGCCAGCACGCAGCTCCTGAAGCTCCAGCCTGCAAACATGCACAAAAGAGAAAAAAAGGGGGGCCAGCACAAGAAACTACAAGAACCATGGACAAAAATGATTGCTATGAGATACTTATAATAAATAAATTAAAAATGGAAGAAGAGAAGAGAAGAAGGGTGAGAGGCACCGCCCAGTGGATCATGTCGGTGCCCCCTGCAGCATAAGCCTATAGCAGCATATCTACCACCAAGCTATATTTGAGACTAACTATTATAGTCTTGTTCTATAGCTGCAACTATGACTACTGACTCTAACACACTAGAGTTTACACTACCTAGAGATTTACCAACACCACCTAGAGGTTTACTAACACTAACCAGAGGTTTACTAACACTAACTAGAGGTTTACTAACACTAACTAGAGGTTTTACTAAACACTAACTAAGGTTTACTAACACTAACTAGAGGTTTACTAACACTAACTACAGGTTTACTAAACACTAACTAGAGGTTTACTAACACTAACTAGAGGTTTACTAACACTAACTAGAGATTTACTAACTCTAACTAGAGGTTTACTAAACACTAACTAGAGGTTTACTAACACTAACTAGAGGTTTACTAAACACTAACTAGAGGTTTACTAAACACTAACTAGAGGTTTACTAACACTAACTAGAGGTTTACTAACACTAACTAGAGGTTTACTAACTCTAACTAGAGGTTTACTAACACTAACTAGAGGTTTTACTAAACACTAACTAAGGTTTACTAACACTAACTAGAGGTTTACTAACACTAACTAGAGGTTTACTAAACACTAACTAGAGGTTTACTAAACACTAACTAGAGGTTTACTAACACTAACTAGAGGTTTACTAAACACTAACTAGAGGTTTACTAAACACTAACTAGAGGTTTACTAACTCTAACTAGAGGTTTACTAACTCTAACTAGAGGTTTACTAAACACTAACTAGAGGTTTACTAACACTAACTAGAGGTTTACTAAACACTAACTAGAGGTTTACTAACACTAACTAGAGGTTTACTAACACTAACTAGAGGTTTACTAACTCTAACTAGAGGTTTACTAACAGTAACTAGAGGTTTACTAACACTAACTAGAGCTTTACTAACTAGAGGTTTACTAACACTAACTAGAGATTTACTAACACTAACTAGAGGTTTAGTAACACTAACTAGAGGTTTACTAAACACTAACTAGAGGTTTACTAACTCTAACTAGAGGTTTACTAACACTAACTAGAGGTTTAGTAACACTAACTAGAGGTTTACTAAACACTAACTAGAGGTTTACTAACACTAACTAGAGGTTTACTAAACACTAACTAGAGGTTTACTAACACTAACTAGAGGTTTAGTAACACTAACTAGAGGTTTACTAAACACTAACTAGAGGTTTACTAACACTAACTAGAGGTTTACTAAACACTAACTAGAGGTTTACTAAACACTAACTAGAGGTTTACTAACACTAACTAGAGGTTTACTAACTAACTAGAGGTTTACTAACACTAACTAGAGGTTTACTAAACACTAACTAGAGGTTTACTAAACACTAACTAGAGGTTTACTAACACTAACTAGAGGTTTACTAACACTAACTAGAGGTTTACCAACTCTAACTAGAGGTTTACTAAACACTAACTAGAGGTTTACTAACACTAACTAGAGGTTTACTAACTCTAACTAGAGGTTTACTAACACTAACTAGAGGTTTACTAACACTAACTAGAGCTTTACTAACTAGAGGTTTACTAACACTAACTAGAGATTTACTAAACACTAACTAGAGGTTTACTAACTCTAACTAGAGGTTTACTAACACTAACTAGAGGTTTACTAACACTAACTAGAGGTTTACTAACTAACTAGAGGTTTACTAACACTAACTAGAGGTTTACTAAACACTAACTAGAGGTTTACTAACACTAACTAGAGGTTTACTAACTAACTAGAGGTTTACTAACACTAACTAGAGGTTTACTAAACACTAACTAGAGGTTTACTAAACACTAACTAGAGGTTTACTAAACACTAACTAGAGGTTTACTAACTCTAACTAGAGGTTTACTAAACACTAACTAGAGGTTTACTAACACTAACTAGAGCTTTACTAACTAGAGGTTTACTAACACTAACTAGAGGTTTACTAACACTAACTAGAGGTTTACTAACACTAACTAGAGGTTTACTAACACTAACTAGAGGTTTACTAAACACTAACTAGAGGTTTACTAACACTAACTAGAGGTTTACTAACTCTAACTAGAGGTTTACTAACACTAACTAGAGGTTTACTAACACTAACTAGAGGTTTACTAAACACTAACTAGAGGTTTACTAAACACTAACTAGAGGTTTACTAACTAGAGGTTTACTAACACTAACTAGAGATTTACTAAACACTAACTAGAGGTTTACTAACTCTAACTAGAGGTTTACTAACACTAACTAGAGGTTTACTAACACTAACTAGAGGTTTACTAACTAACTAGAGGTTTACTAACACTAACTAGAGGTTTACTAAACACTAACTAGAGGTTTACTAACACTAACTAGAGGTTTACTAACTAACTAGAGGTTTACTAACACTAACTAGAGGTTTACTAAACAAACTAGAGGTTTACTAAACACTAACTAGAGGTTTACTAAACACTAACTAGAGGTTTACTAACACTAACTAGAGGTTTACTAACACTAACTAGAGGTTTACTAAACACTAACTAGAGGTTTACTAACACTAACTAGAGGTTTACTAACTAACTAGAGGTTTACTAACACTAACTAGAGGTTTACTAAACACTAACTAGAGGTTTACTAACACTAACTAGAGGTTTACTAACTAACTAGAGGTTTACTAACACTAACTAGAGGTTTACTAAACACTAACTAGAGGTTTACTAAACACTAACTAGAGGTTTACTAAACACTAACTAGAGGTTTACTAACACTAACTAGAGGTTTACTAACACTAACTAGAGGTTTACTAACTCTAACTAGAGGTTTACTAAACACTAACTAGAGGTTTACTAACACTAACTAGAGCTTTACTAACACTAACTAGAGGTTTACTAAACACTAACTAGAGGTTTACTAACACTAACTAGAGCTTTACTAACACTAACTAGAGGTTTACTAACACTAACTAGAGGTTTACTAAACACTAACTAGAGGTTTACTAAACACTAACTAGAGGTTTACTAAACACTAACTAGAGGTTTACTAAACACTAACTAGAGGTTTACTAAACACTAACTAGAGGTTTACTAAACACTAACTAGAGGTTTACTAACACTAACTAGAGGTTTACTAACACTAACTAGAGGTTTACTAAACACTAACTAGAGGTTTACTAACACTAACTAGAGGTTTACTAACACTAACTAGAGGTTTACTAACTCTAACTAGAGGTTTACTAACTAACTAGAGGTTTACTAACACTAACTAGAGGTTTACTAAACACTAACTAGAGGTTTACTAAACACTAACTAGAGGTTTACTAAACACTAACTAGAGGTTTACTAACACTAACTAGAGGTTTACTAACACTAACTAGAGGTTTACTAACTCTAACTAGAGGTTTACTAAACACTAACTAGAGGTTTACTAACACTAACTAGAGCTTTACTAACTAGAGGTTTACTAACACTAAGTAGAGGTTTACTAACACTAACTAGAGGTTTACTAACACTAACTAGAGGTTTACTAAACACTAACTAGAGGTTTACTAACACTAACTAGAGGTTTACTAAACACTAACTAGAGGTTTACTAAACACTAACTAGAGGTTTACTAAACACTAACTAGAGGTTTACTAAACACTAACTAGAGGTTTACTAAACACTAACTAGAGGTTTACTAACACTAACTAGAGGTTTACTAACACTAACTAGAGGTTTACTAAACACTAACTAGAGGTTTACTAACACTAACTAGAGGTTTACTAACACTAACTAGAGGTTTACTAACTCTAACTAGAGGTTTACTAAACACTAACTAGAGGTTTACTAAACACTAACTAGAGGTTTACTAACACTAACTAGAGGTTTACTAAACACTAACTAGAGGTTTACTAAACACTAACTAGAGGTTTACTAACTCTAACTAGAGGTTTACTAACTCTAACTAGAGGTTTACTAAACACTAACTAGAGGTTTACTAACACTAACTAGAGGTTTACTAAACACTAACTAGAGGTTTACTAACACTAACTAGAGGTTTACTAACACTAACTAGAGGTTTACTAAACACTAACTAGAGGTTTACTAAACACTAACTAGAGGTTTACTAAACACTAACTAGAGGTTTACTAAACACTAACTAGAGGTTTACTAACACTAACTAGAGGTTTACTAACACTAACTAGAGGTTTACTAACACTAACTAGAGGTTTACTAAACACTAACTAGAGGTTTACTAACACTAACTAGAGGTTTACTAAACACTAACTAGAGGTTTACTAAACACTAACTAGATGTTTACTAACACTAACTACAGGTTTACTGACACTAACTACAGGTTTACTAAACACTAACTAGAGGTTTACTAACACTAACTACAGGTTTACTGACACTAACTACAGGTTTACTAACTAACTAGAGGTTTACTGACACTAACTAGAGGTTAACTAACACTAACTAGAGGTTTACTAACACTAACTAGAGGTTAACTAACATTAACTAGAGGATTACTGAACACTAACTACAGGTTTACTAACTAACTAGAGGTTTACTGACACTAACTAGAGGTTTACTAACACTAACTAGAGGTTTACTAACACTAACTAGAGGTTTACTAACACTAACTAGAGGTTTACTAACACTAACTAGAGGTTTACTAACACTAACTAGAGGTTTACTAAACACTAACTAGAGGTTTACTAAACACTAACTATAGGCTTTACTAAACAGAAAGGTTTTAAGTTTAGTTTTAAAGGTGGAGGTGGTGTCAGCCTCCTTAACCCAGATTGGAAGTTGGTTCCATAGTAATGGTTCCTGATAGCAGAAGATCCGCCCTCCAATGTATTTTACTCTATGTTTATCATTTTATTTGTTAATGTTTCTGTTCCACAAGAGGCACGTCAAACTTTCTGGAATGGATTTCTAGAGGGTTGAGGTTTCTACTTCACAAGCCCAAAGAGATAGGAGTTCTAAAAGTGGAGGATTTACTCCTTATAGACCTTATAGACACCAAGATAAACTCATACTAGATGACACTCGTCGCTTTAGAGCAGGGATATTGTAGTTTGGAAAGGGTTAAAAAGGGGTTTTCTTCTTAATGAATTGTATTTTTAATTAGCTTCATTAGTCCTATCTAAGTGAATGTTGTGTACCTCCAGGTCCAGACTTCAGGAAGCTGAGTCAGCTCAGTCAGCTGCTGCAGGGATCGGGGGTCCGTCTGCCTCCCAGGCTTCTGCAGTGCACTTCCACCTCCATCCAGCAGGAGGAGCTACAGCTGACAGTGGACGCTCTGCAGGCTAGAGGGCGCTACGCTCAGGCCAGGCAGGTGGCCCTGCTGGCCGGGCTGCCGGTCCACCGCCTTCTCCTCAGCCAGGTCTGATATATCTACTTCTGACAGTCAAACACCTGAACGTTTAATCCAACTTTGTATTCTTATTAAACATTCCTGAATATGGAACCACACTTGGTCTTGATGAAACCACCGCCAGCACCCGAGGAATCATCTCAGCAGGAGATCAATCTTCCAACCAGGAAAGAAACTTCAACAGCTGAACGTTACGGCCCAGTCAAACAGTCCTGAGTTTCATAAAACTACTGGAAATAATCATAAACTTACTTTACACACAAACTCCACCTACTCCAACTACTCAACATGAACTTACTTTACACCAGTGGTCACCAACCCGTCGATCGCTATCGACCGTTCGATCGCGGAGACTTTCCCTGTTGCTCTTCAAAATAAAATAAAAATAAACTAGGAAACATATGCGTGAACATTTTCTGAAGTGTCTTCTGAAATGTTTTCTTACGGACTTCTAAAGATCAACGTCAGAAAAGATCGCCGTCTAATTCACAAATGCCTGTACCGGTCACGGTTCTGTTCCAGACCTGCACTGCAAACACTCAAAATCTTAACAAGAATATTCGTCTTATTTCTAGTTAGAAGTCTTATTTTTAGTCAAAAAATCTCATTACACTTAAAACAAGACTCATCACTGGAAAAAAAAAAACTATTTTCACCAGAAAAATCTGTCAGTGGAACAAGATTTTTTTTGCTTCTAATGAGACGATAAATCTTGTTCCACTGGCAGATTTTTCTACTTATTTCAAGTGAAAATTTACTTGAAACAGGTGAAAATTGTCAAATAACAAGTTATTTTTCAGGTATGACTCTCGTTTTAAGTGTAATGTGTTTTTTTTACTAAAAATAAGACATTTTAACTAGAAATAAGACAAATATTCCTGGTAAGATTTAGATTTTTTGCAGTGTTCTGTACCAGACCTGTAACAACTATGGTTCTGGACCGGTTCTGTGCCAAACCAGTCCGGATCCTGGTCCTGTGCTGGTTCTGTAGCAGACGGGTTCAGGCGTACACAGTTCTCACTGGCTCACTAACAGATCTGGGTAGAGGAGCCAAAAATTGTACTCAAGTAAAAGTACTGTTCCTTCAGAATAATATGACTCAAGTAGAAGTAAAAAGTAGTCATCCAAATAATTACTTGAGTAAAAGTAAAAAAGTACTTGGTGAAAAAACTACTCAAGTACTGAGTAACTGTTGAGTAAAGTCTGATTTATTTTTTTAACAACCATTCAAACAGACAAAAGTACAAAATAATCATCTTCAGGCAAATTAAATCAATAAAATAATAAAATAAATTAAAATTAATAAAAAAAATAGCTTAAATTAAAATAATCTTAAAGTAAATTCAAGTACTTTAATAAATAATAAAATAAATAAAATAAAAACAATAAAAAAATTAATTAAGCAAAAGTAGCACAAAATTTCAAGCCAAAACTACTCCTAAAAGTAAAAAATTTCCCAAAACTTACTCAAGTAAATGTAACGGAGTAAATGTAACTCGTTACTACCCACCTCTGCTCACTCATGACTGTGTGCTTGCAGCTCTCTCAAGAGGTCTCCTCCCAGAAGGCCAAGCGGCAGTGGAGGAACCTGGAGAAGCGTGTGTCCTTCTGGAAGAGGTGCCACCGGCAGCTGGAGGAGGACGGCACCGATCCACAGTCGGCTGCCGGATTCTTCCTGTCCCACGCCGAGCCCAGAACCAACGACCAGGCTCAGACGGAGGTGCTGGACGTCCAGGAGCGCATCCTGCTGCTTCTGCTCGGAGCTTGCTGGCTCTCCCTGCTCAGCCCGGCTCCCTTGGACCAGATTGAAAACCTGGAGAAAGAACTCTGGCTCTGCCAGGTCCGTCAGCAGCTCCTCACCACTGCCATTGAGAAAGAGAGTGTGTTTAACCTGCCGCCGCCGGCCCACTCGCCTGACGGGAACTCGTACGTGGAGTTCCTGAAGGAGTTCTCCTTCTCTAACATAGCAGAGCTGAACAAGGAAGCGTGTCTCCGTCTGGACGGGATCCCCGGTCCCTCGGAGGAGCTGGACGTGGACGCTGAGCTGAACCCCGAGGAGAAGAGGGTTCTGTTTTCACTCGTAGGTCACTTACTAGATGACGGCAGCATCTACGAAGCCAGTCGGGTGTGTCGGTACTTTTCCCTGCGACACCCGGAGATGTGGATGGTGCTGCGCTGCCACGGCCTGGCCAGCGGAACGCTGAGCCCGGAGCAACCGGAGCAGCCGGACGCAGACACGGACGCTCCTGCAGGGAGGAGCATCATCAGCTGTGAGTAGTCCCGTCCCGTCCCGTCCCGTCCCGTCCCGTCCCGTCCCGTCCCCACTCGTCCCCACCCGTCCCCACACGTCCCTGTTCACTAGGGGTGTAACAATATGCCACGAAATTTAGCGATACAAAAACGTCACCAAACGTGTCGTGGAGGTGACAAACTGAGTGCGTTTACATGGGAAGTTTAATTCCTCTTTATCTCAGAATTAAAATTAAATCCGATTTAAAATGAGTAAAAATGACCATGTAAACACCTAATTCTGAATGAAAATGGCCATTCTGAATTAAACTTAATTCTGAAGTAAGTGGCTGGTTTATTCTGATTTTAAATCCGAATAGAATAATTCCACGATCATGTTTACACTCATTCCTCTTTAAATTAATTCTGGTCTTTCTTTCTGCTCGTTCCCTCTCCGTCTGTCTCCATGATCTTATATTCCACTGGGCTGGTTTTCCAAACAAAGTTTCAAGATGCAGCAGCAGTAAACGCTGGTCAAGAGCAGAGACCATTTATTTAATAAATAGAAATCATTAAAAGAACAGATGGAAACAGGAAACATCAAAATTATGAGCTTTTCAAAGTTGTAGCGGCTAAGTTAGTTTTTCTTCCGGTAGTTTAACTTCCGGTCCCCCCCCTATCCAATCAGAACCTTCCCAACCCCCAGACCTGGAGAGGAATTGGAGAAAGACCATCAAACGTGTTTTCCATGTAAACCTCAATTCAGAATTACTATTTCCATGTAAACTCGAAGGAAAATAGTTTAATTCGGAATTATTTAATTCGGAATAATGAATTCCGAATTAAAATAACATTAAAACAACACCACGACCGCGCCTCGACCCGCGGACCAAAATCTTCCTCCGCTCAGAAGAAACTAGTACTGTTTTGGTCCCGATCACGGGACTCTTGGGGGTTTTGAGCTCTGAACTTTTACTTCTAAGGTGAGCATGAATCAATCTTTTTTATAATGTAAAGATTGTGTCGTCCCCAAAGGTGTGAGGATGAAACGATACCGGGGTTCACCTTACGGCCTCAGGCTGGAGCAGGTGAAGCTCTGAGCTCTGGTACAAGATCAGTAACAGTCATGATGACTTTGGAGTTTGGGACTTTTCATAGTTGGTGATTTACTTTTATTTATTTATTTAATTTTAGTTGTTACATTTCTGGAAAAGAAAAAAGTCAAATCATACATGAGAGAAACTATTCAGTTTGTGGCAAAATATTTGTACTTGTATGAAACTGAAGATGCATAATGCAAACCTGACATTTACTTTTAGTTCAGTTTGTGGAAAATGGATGGCCTGGCTTTCTCTTTTGTCTTTCTCTGTTCCTCATTCAAGGTTGTTAAAAAAATACTGCTATAATATCGTATCGTTATTGTGACCTCAATATCGTGTATTGGTAGATTGGTAGATCAGTGCATCGTTACACCCCTACTGTTCACCTCCACTGCTTCCTCACATCTCAAATGCTCTTCATGTCTATTTCTGGTCCTCAATTCTCTTTTTGGTCCCCATGTGTCTCTCTGGTTTTTCCATCCAGCGACATCTTTCAGCAGCTTGTCCTCATTTGTCATGCTGCCCCTCCCTGAAGACGCAATCTCTGTCCAGCTACAGAAAATAGTGGACCAGTGTCATCATGGTAATAACTACTGCAAACAGATCCTCAGCCTCTACCAGCTCTCCAAGGTAAAAATACTGTCTAAAACTCACTTCCTGTTTGGAATATAACCTCCATTTTTCACCTTCACTCCCCTTACTAGCACTAAATTGCTTCACAAAATGCGCGAGCGTCTTAAATGTGTCCCATTGAGGGACCCGTAGTTCACTCTGCAGTTACAGGTCACTTCCCTCCTGCTGCTGGTCAAACTAACAAAGCAGTGACAGACCTGGACGACTCAGGGGAGACTCAGCAAATCTTTGCTGGGCCTTTGAACGGCAAGTTTATGTATAAAAAGAAAGAAGACGGGACTATCAACAAGAACGCAGTGATTTGTACATTTTGTAAAAAAGAATGTTCCTATCAGCGGAGCTGCTCCAGCCTGAATGATAATTTAAACACTAAACATGTCCGTCCATGTAAACGTTACAGCTACTAGTACTTGAATTGCTGTATTGAGTCAGCTTTAGTTTTCATTTTGAATTGAGAGTCTGCTTAAGACCCCGTCCACACGTAGCCGGGTATCTGCTAAACCAGAGATATTTTCCTACGTTTGGACCTGTCATCCACATGAAAACGCAAATAAACGAATGTTTAAAAAAATTCCGGGCAAAGTGAAGATTTTTGAAAAATCCGTTTATGTAGATGCGTGTAGACAGAGACAACCGGAGTTTTGCGTTTTCCAACGTCACATTATGCGCCAAAACAACAACAAATCTGCTCCGACGTGCAACCTTTGTTCACTACAGAACTACAGATGATCCAGCATCTGTTCTCCAAGCTATTTATTAAATAAATGGTCTCTGCTCTTGACCACCGCTTACTGCGTTACACCGACACAGAGCCTACACCGTAGGGTACGCGGCGACGCGCACCTCACGCCGGACTCTACGGCGTAGGGCTGCGTCGATAACGCGCCAGCTCCGTGGTGGGACACGGGGGGACTCGGGCTCGTTAACTGCGGTTTACCGAGAAGGAGACGCGCCTGCCGGGGCGCAGCATCCCCGGGAGCCCCAGATCAGGGCCGGTTCTAGAAAATGATGACTAGGGGTGCATTTCAGATCAGAGGGGGTGCACATGCCTGGCACGTTATTTAACACTAAATTATGCATTTTCCCATAATTTCAAGCGGAATAATAATAGCAAAACAAGAATATTTGAAGTGTATTTCAAGTGCACTTTTGCAGCAATATCGCTGCAGAACAAAGAAAATGCTACATTTAGTCTGGACTACCTCACCCATCAGACAATCTAGCAACAGAAAATAAAACATAGCAACAAAAATAAATGTAACCATAAATATACAAGACTGTCTCAGAAAATTAGAATATTGTGATAAAGTCCTTTTATTTTCTGTAATGCAATTAAAAAAAAAAAAAAAATGACATACATTCTGGATTCATTACAAATCAACTGAAATATTGCAAGCCTTTTATTATTTTAATATTGCTGATCATGGCTTACAGCTTAAGAAAACTCAAATATCTAAAAAAAATGAGAATATTCTGGGAATCTTAATCTTAAACTGTAAGCCATAATCAGCAATATTAAAATAATAAAAGGCTTGCAATATTTCAGTTGATTTGTAATGAATCCAGAATGTATGACATTTTTGTTTTTTTAATTGCATTACAGAAAATAAAGGACTTTATCACAATATTCAAATTTTCTGAGACAGTCCTGTAAACTTGCTTGCGTCGTTGTGCTTGAACCACTTCCGAATATCCATCGTTACTTTGTGTTAACGGAGCAGTAGAGAGCAGAGTCTTGCTGGTGCAGGTAACTGCACGGACACTGGCTGATTTATGGTTCCGCGTGGCACCAACGCAGAGCTTACGGCGTAGGATACGCGGAGACGTATCGAACGTATTGTGCGCGTCGCCGCGTATCCTACACCGTAGGCTACGCCGGTGATTTAACGCGGAACCATAAATCAGGCGGACGCGCGAGCATTTGTCAGTTTTCTTTTCGTCTTTTCATTTGAGCATGCAAACACATAAACTGAGGGTGCAATGGATGCTTTTGCACCCTCGTAGACCCGGGCCTGCCGCAGATGATCTACAGGTTTGGAATGCTTATGAATGTGGTCGAAAACGCAGATCTTCGGTTATGTGTGGAAGGGTTTTTTTTTAAAAAACGATGTAATGTGGATTCAAATTATTTTATAAACGGAGGGGGGGAAATATTCGGTTTTAAAAATACCCGGCTACGTGTGGACGAGGTCTTGGTGCCTATTTGAGACTCTGAATTTTATTTATTTAACTGTATTTGTATTGCATTTTTGAATAATACACCTGGCCTAATTGGTTTGCTGATGTGTTTGAGCTTTTTCTTTTGAATTTCATTTATGGAACACATTTCACCAATAAAAATGTGGATTTAAATCTTCTCTTCTCAGTGTATTCAATTGATTAGTCATGCACAGGAATTCTGCAATGTCCTAGAATTCTAGTTCTTTATTTGGGGACTTAGCAGGATTAATTAGATTAATTAATTATAAATCCTGTAATTAATTAGATAAATGTTTTCGCCTGACAGCACTAGTTAATACTTATTTAATTGATCTAATTACTGATTGATGTTGACTCTAACTGCTCTCCTCCTCCTCCCCAGGAGCTGCAGTGTTCCTTCCTCCAGGTCTGCGGGGAGGAGCATCACCTGGTGCTGCAGAAGCTGCTGCTGTCGGACCAGCCGGAGCGCTTCAGGAAGGCCCGGGCCTTCATCAGAGCCCAGGCTCTGTCTCCAGACTCCGTGGCCGAGCTGGTGTCCTCCGCCGTGGTCCAGGGTCTGCTGGCGTCCAGCCCGGACCTCCAGCCCGCCGAGAAGCAGCTGTTCCGGCCGTCTGAGGGCCGGGACTCGCTGCTGCAGCTCGTCAGACTGTGTGATGACCCGAGTCTGGTCGGTCTGAAGCTGATGGAGAACCTCAACTCTGTTCCTCTGAGAGACCTCAGCTGCAGTACGGAAACACACACTCCATTTCGGGATTCATTTGCATCAAAACGAGAACCGTTTTATCTTTTATACGCCAAGACGGTTCTTCCGTTTCTGAGTAATGGTGCGTCCGAAATGCCATGATAAACAGTATATACTAAAAAGTATACACACTTTTGAGTAGGGATGGGCGGTATGGGCTAAAAAATGTATCACGATAATTTCTGGCATTTATCCCGATAATCTATCTCCCTCTCAGATCCGCCATGTTTGTTACACAAAAACGTCATCAACGGGAATTTATCCTTCTTTCTTTCTGGCTCATTTATTTATTTATTTATTTATTTATTTATTTATTTATTTATTTATTTATTCATTTATTTCAGGCTCATTTCCTTCCTTCTTTTTTCCCTTCCTTCCTTCTTTCCTCCTTCTTCCCTTCCTCTTTTCTCCCCTTTCTTTCTTTCTTTCTTTCTTTCTTTCTTTCTTTCTTTCTTTCTTTCTTTCTTTCTTTCTTTCTTTCTTTCTTTCTTTCTTTCTTTCTTTCTTTCTTCCTTCCTTCCTTCCTTCCTCCTTTCCTTGTTTTCTCCCTTCCTTCTCCCCTTTCCTTCCTTCCTTCCTTCTATTTTCCCTTCCTTCCTTGTTTCCTCCTGCTCTCTCCTTCCTTCTTCCCTTCCTCTTTTCTCCCTTCCTTCCTTGTTTTCTCCCTCCCTCCCTCCCTCCCTCCCTCCCTCCCTCCCTTCCTCCCTTCCTTCCTTCCTTCCTTCCTTCCTTCCTTCCTTCCTCCCTCCCTCCCTCCCTCCCTCCCTCCCTCCCTCCCTCCCTCCCTCCCTCCCTCCCTCCCTTCCTCCCTTCCTTCCTTCCTTCCTTCCTTCCTTCCTTCCTTCCTCCCTCCCTCCCTCCCTCCCTCCCTCCCTCCCTCCCTCCCTCCCTCCCTCCCTCCCTCCCTCCCTCCCTTCCTTCCTTCCTTCCTTCCTTCCTTCCTTCCTTCCTTCCTTCCTTCCTTCCATAAATCAGCTTTACACAAAAACATCAACGGGAATTTATCATTTTTATTGCGAGATGACAAATTCTTATCGTGAGGATTTTTTTTGACGGTTTATCGTGAACGATAAAATATCGCCCATTCCTACTTTTGAGTAAATATCAGTAGTGTGCGTTAATTCGGACGTACTACTAAGATCGGACACGTCGCGGAGGAAGTGACGTGTCGCAGCAGCAGTAGCAGCACCGCTCCGCTCTTTCCCGTTTACCCTGGCCCAAATGACATTATATCATATTATTATATACGAATATTATAATATTAATATTATATAATAATATTATTATACTTAATATTATACTTATGACAGTAAGTCTTCTGTAATGCGATTACAAAAACAAAAATGTCATACATTCTGGATTCATTACAAATCAACTGAAATATTGCAAGCCTTTTATTATTTTAATATTGCTGATTATGGTTTACAGTTTAAGATTAAGATTCCCAGAATATTCTAATTTTTTGAGATAGGATATTTGAGTTTTCTTAAGCTGTAAGCCATGAGGGTGGAAGTGTGGAATTTCAGACGCAGCCTAAGACTAGTTTTTGATGGTAAAGAGTTGTTTTCCTTTGTTGTCTGCAGTTGTGGAGCTTCTCATCGTGGCTCACGACTGTTTCAGTCTGACCTGTAACATGGAGGGGATTGTACGGGTTCTTCAAGCGGCTCGTCACCTCAGCCACGCCTACCTGGCTCCAGGAGAGCACCACAGCCTGCTGGTACCGCTCCACCTCTATCTACTCATCACACACACAATCAGCAACAATCATTGTTTTAATCATTCATTTTATTTAGAGGCGCCTTTCAGGTCACCCAAGGTCACCTTACAACATACAACATACATTTTATAAATTAAAATACAATTAATCCAGAACAAAAAAAGCAGCAACAGAGAGAATCAAAAAGTACATAAATTCATAAATAAAACAAACTGGTGTAGTGCACAGTGACTGGTTAAAGTGAGTGAGAGATCAGCACCGCCTCGCACGTATTCCACTGCTCTTCTGAGCCGCTGCATCCTGACTCGCTCTATAGCGTCTTTTTCTCCTAAAGCCGCGGTGCAGCTGTGTTTTTTCCAGAGAAGAAAATAGTTATGGGTCGTTGTTGTCGCTCTTTTTTCTTCTGGGCAAAAAGATTCTTATAAGCCGACATGCCACCATGGATTATATCTGAGACTGTAATGAACGAATCATCAAAAGTCCCGTTCTTGAGCTGCTGCTGAAGCTCATTGGTCGTTCTCAGCTTGTTGCTAAGCAACCAACGTTATTGACACAGGAAGTGAAGAAGCGGGGAGACTGTTTAAGTTTAAGACTATTTAACTATTCAAGTTGATCAAAAGTTTGTATTATTCTCCATACAGAACCTGCTGAATTGAAGGCTAGAGGGGCATTAATGGGAGCATTTAAAATAAGGTTTTTTTTTAAGTAACTAAAAAGTTACTTTTCATAATAACTCAATACTTTTTGGTCTACTTTTTTAATGAAGTAACTAGTAACGGTAACTAGTTACTATTTTTCAGTAACTAGCACAACACTAGTCATATTAGACAGCCAGCTGACTGTGTGTGTGTGTGTGTGTGTGTGTGTGTGTGTGTGTGTGTGTGTGTGTGTGTGTGTGTGTGTGTGTGTGTGTGTGTTCAGGTGCGTCTGCTTACAGGTATCGGCAGATACAATGAGATGACGTACATCTTTGACCTCCTGCATCAGAACCACTGCTTTGAGATGCTGCTGAGGAAAAAGGTTGATGTAAACAGAGGACAGGTGGGACACACACACGCACGCACACACACACACACACCTGGGGCCTCATTTATCAACTGTGCGTATGCACAGATATGTGCGTAAAGTGTGCGTATGAACATTCCCACGCAAAGTGTGGAGTTTATCAACATGTACCTGTGTGCAGAAACGCGTGTAAATGTAAGCACAACTCCGACCATGCGTACACACAAAACCCAGTGGTAGAACAGTGAAACTACAAATAGAACCCATTAAAAGAGTCACAGTGTTCAGCGATCTCAAACTTCACACATGTTCCCTGTTTCCTCCAATTAATAAAAATTCTCCATTAGTAATTTAGCAGACATTTTGAATAATTGGTGTGACAAGCTATAAAAGACAGCTGGCAGGACGACCTGAAAAGAAAATACAAGTACCATGGCTTATCTTGCACTGGAGGAGGATTTGGAGAAGCGTGCGTTTTCAAAGAGCTGATCTGTTCAGTGAGAGCACGGAGTGGCTTCTCAGCAGGTACCGCTTCCCCAAAAACATTCTGATGGATCTATGCCGTGATTTACAACCTACTGTATGTTGGAGCGAGAGACAAAACGCACCAAATCCATCCCAGTCACATCCAGCTCCTGTCCACCCTGGGATGTTTGTCCACCGGAACATTTCAGAGAGAGATTGGAGACATATGCGGCATTTCGCAGCCGACACTAAGCAGAATCATGCCGGCAGTGTTGGATGCAATAACTTCTCTGGCCCTAATTTACACCCAGTTTCCATACACACATCACAAAGTCGAAATTAAACAAGGATTTCACGCCATCGCCGGATTCCCAAACATAATTGGAGCTATATTGCACCCACATCACCATAAAAGCACCATCACACAATGAATTCAGTTACGTGAACATGAAAGGATTTCATTCAATCAAGGCACAAATAATCTGCGATGCAACTATGTCTCTGTTGCCCGTCGTTGCCCGGTGGCCTGGAGGAACGCACAACTCATTTATTCTGCAGAACAGCTCTGTTGGTGTGAAACCTCCAAGTAGGAGCTGTTGTTGCTCCATATATGGTGAATTGGAGGCGTTTCTGAATGTAATGAGCCTAACCGTGCACGAGCACGGCAGGTAAGAACAGGTGGGATTTATCATCACTGATTACTTACTAGTGTGCGTACGACCGGTGTCCGCACGTTTGATAAATTCTGATTTTTTTTGTACTTACACACATTCTTAATTTCATTCCTACGACAGAATTTAGAACCTTTTCTCCTCACGGTTGATAAATGAGGCCCCTGGTCTCCAGAACAAAGACAAAGAAAGCAGAGAACTCAAAAATGTGACTCTGAGATGTGAGGATGATGTTCCAGCTGTACAAGTGGCAGCAGACGCTGACTTGTCTCTCCTGCTGCAGAGTTCCAGTCTGAAGACGGCGCTGCTGGATTACATCAAGCGCTGCCTTCCTGCAGACAGCGAGAAACACAACATGGTAGCGCTTTGTTTCAGCATGAGGAGGGAGATCGGAGAGAACCACGAGATCGCCGCCAGGACGCAGCTGAAGATGATCGAATCTCAGGCCTGGGGTGAGCCGGGACCCCGACACCTGCAGGACTGCAGCGCTGCAGCTATACAATACTTTAGTAATCCAGTATTCTACTGAAAATCCCATCGAGTAATCGGATAAAACATATTTTTGTTTAGTTAAAGAGCAATTATAAATACATAAGATGTTAGATGTTAACTGACATCACTAAAACTAAATTATATAATCCAGTAGGTTCATGGCTGTGCATTTAAAAACCCTGAACACACATCACTTAAAAGGTTAGGTGTTTTTCCCACGTGTTTCAATTGAACTTTCATTTGTGGCATGCTAATTTTAAGTTCTAGTTAAGTTTTAAGTTAAAGTCTTTAAGATTTTGAGTTTTGGCAGTGTTCAAAATAAAATGATGAGCCCTGCTGTATTGGAGCACATTAGACACCAGTGCTACTTGATGTTTTATCCATCAATGACTACAGAGATAAAATTGAAAACTACCCAGTTAGCTTTATTACGTTTTTATTTTTCACCCCCATCACTCTACAGCTCTGTGTTTTTACAGATTAAATGACATTTTCTGCCTTTTCTTTTAGTTAAAACCAAACCACGCGTTGTGCCGCATTAAACGTGGTCCGGGTGAAACACCTGCTTTGAGCTGCAAAATTAAACGATTTCTCGAGGCAGAGAAAATTCCTCTATCATTTTTTGTAATGGAATTACTTGAATTATGGGAGGAATGGTTTCAGCCTACAGGACTTTTTGAGCTGCTGTGATCCACACCGTTCTCATTCCTGTCATGTGTTTGTAGTGGTGACTCCTGAGCTGAAGACTTCTCTGGTGAAAGTTCTGGCGCTGTTGAAGGACGCGGCGGAGAGTTTCTCCAAGGTACCGTACGCCGCTCCTCTCTGAACTCTCCTCCACCGTCCACCACAGCGCTCTAATGCATGTTTAACCTGCAGGACTCGTGTGTGCGTCAGGCCAGTCACTGCGTCCGCATGGCCAAGCTGGTGTCTCTGCAGCTGCACCTGCTGAACCAGAGCTCGGAGCTGCGCGTCATCAACCTGAAACCTGCAGAGCTGCTGAACGCCGTCGTGGCGCTGCCGCGCTGCTACCAGGTGAGCTGCTGCTGCCGGTGTTCTGCCAATTTCTGCTGCTTTGCCAAAAAATGCTCCCTAATGGTTTTCTACCTTTGTAGAGCTACATTTTGACTGTGTTTTACTCCCTAAACCACTTCCTTTCCCCCCAAGTGGTCTTTGTCTCTTACCAGGCCGTCATTGTAAATAAGAATGTTATTAATGACCTGCCTGGTTAAATAAAGGAGAATGACTGAATGAATATCAAATAAAGCGATAGAATTGTTTCTTTTTTCTCTTTATCGTATAATGTTCACAAAGTGTAATGCAATTCATGTCATGGGTAGTTTATTTTGAAGCATCAAATACTAAACATCCCATATTATCAATTTTACATCGTGCAAGAAATGATGGGCAATCAAACTTTGAAAATTGACTGTGCGCGTGCGCAAGAACCACAAAGTAGCATGGATTGGCAGAACACCGGGCGTACGTAGAGAGGTGGACTACAGACAGACAGATGATGAAGACCTGCTCCAACCCTCTGTGGCATCACCTGAAAGTTTCTAGAGGGTTTTCTAAAGAGCGCTGATTGTGGGAGCTCTGGCGACGATGTCTTGGGAAGGCGGATTCTCCTAGACCAGGCGTCGGCAACTCAAAATGTAGAAAGAGCCATATTGGACCAAAAAAAACAAATGTGTCTGGAGGCGCAAAAAATGTAAAGTCTTGTATCAGCCTTAGAATGAAGACAACACATGCTGCATGTTTCTGTATTAGTTATATTAGCCTAATATCAAAATGACTAAGTTGGCTACAAATACATAAGAGTTCATGTACCTGCATAAAAGCGCAGTCTGCTCAATATCCTAACCCTAACCCTTTATTCAAAGTATACAGACAGGAAGAGGATAGAGAGAGAATGGGGATGACATGCAGCAAAGGTGCGCAGGCTGGGATTCCAACCTGCGACCGCTGCAGGAGGAGGACTGTAGCCTCAATATATGAGCCGCTGCTTAACCCACTGCACCACCGAGCGGCTCTAGACCGGAATTAATTTAAAGAGGAATGGCCATTTTCCTTCAGAATTAGGTGTTTACATGGTCATTTTTACTCATTTTAAATCGGATTTAATTTTAATTCTGAATTAAAGAGGAATTAAACTTCCCATGTAAACGCACTCAGTGTGGACAACTGTGGTTCCTCAGCAGTGAAACTAACCCCCACCAGAGCTGCTGTTGACCTGGTCTCCTGTGTGTCAGGTGCTGGTGGTGTGCGAGGCGTACGGCTACAGTCCAGACTGGGCTGAGATCCTGTACCAGCGCGTCGTCCTGAAGGGAGACTTCCTTTACCTGGAGGAGCTGAAGCGCCACCGCCCACTCACCTGCACCCTCTTTGAGGACATTTTCAAAAAGTAAGAGGATAAGCCCTTTTTAACATCTGCATGGATGATCTTTCTCACCAACTGGGAGCGTGTACAACAGGATGTGTAATTGGAAACACTATTTTAAACCATCTCGTGTATGCTGATGATTTGGCAATTTTTTCCCCCAGCAGTGCCGGATTGCAACAGTATAATAAACAACAGTTGTTTAATATATGTACTGAGTATGGGATTAACCATGATATACTGTATCATTATTTTGTCAGGGTTATGTATTATATCACTGCACTTAAATATTTGTGTTTTTTGTTTTATTTGCTGTTGTTTGTTTCTCTATTTCTCATTGTTCTTGACAAGTTTGTACTGTTTGTAAAGCACTTTGAGCTGCCATTTTCATATCAAAGATGCTATCGAAATAAAGTTCATTATTATTATTATTATTAATGCCAAGAAGAGTATGGTTATGCTGTGTCGTACTAAAGAAGACTGATACCTCACATTTCCAAAATGTTATCTTATAGGACAAAAGGTTAATATCTGTACTAAAATTAAATACCTTGGTCATTTTATCAGAGACCAAATAACTGATGACGAGGATATTAATAGACAGTGCCGAGTCCTTTATGCTCAGGCAAACATGCTCAGAAGGAAATGTAACATGTGTTCTGACCATGTGAAGATCTGTCTCTTTAGGTCATACTGTACCCCACTCTATATAATATATAATACTGCTCCTTTATGGAGTACATTTAAGAAGGCAAGCATTCATAGGTTGCAGGTTGCTTACAATGATTGCATGAGGAAACTATTGAAACAGCCCAGATGGTGGAGTGCAAGTGAGCTGTTCTGTAAAGTGAGTCAACTCATTTCAGGCCTTGCTTAGACATCTCATGTATAGTTTTATCTGCAGACTGAATGTTTCTCAGAATGACATAATGAATAAACGATGATGATGATGATGATGATGATGATGATGATGATGATGATGATGATGATAGTACCTTCTGTCACCAGTGCTCCTCCATCCAGGCCCGTGACACCAGTCTAACCTGTGTAACCGTGTTTCAGGCTGGACGGCCCCTCCGGAAGTGTCACGGCCAACGTGAAGCGCCTGCTCACCCACTGCGAGGACGTGTACGGCCGCTACAAGCTGGCCTACCAGCAGAACCTGTACGACGTGACCAAGACGCTCCTGCAGGACCCCCAGACCTCCAACTACCTGAACGACAGACTGTCCAGCTGACCCACGTCCTGACCCAGCCAAGAGGAGGTGCACTGATGGTACGGGTTTATACATTACAATAAAATCTGCAGTTTGTTCAACATGTTTCTGACACTGCCCCTAAGTGGAAGTAATGCGACATGACATGTAATAATCCTGTCTGAATTTAACCACTTGATGCTGGAAAATCCAAAATTAAAGACTCTTTTGAAGTATTTGAGTCAGTTTAATCAAACAAACCTGCAGCTGAATATGCCTTGAACTTGTATTCTGATAAGACAGGAGTACAGTGAACCTGTTCCCTCTGTACTGACCCGTCTGCAGTTAGAGATGCACCGATCAGGATTTTAAGGGCCGATCACCGATCTCCAAAACCAGTATCGGCCGATCCCGATTTTGCCGATCACCGATCACAGCGTGAAATCCATAAATTCGTCAATATTGTTGTCTCATGTACACGACAGTGACATTGTATTATTAGGTATAAAAATTAGGAGATTAGGTGTAAAACTCGGCTTACAAAGAGTAAGTGTAGTTTAGTAGCTTCAGCTTTCCTGTGGTAATAATTATGTACAACATGTCACCAACACAGAAACAGCAGACATGTCACTCTCTTAGAGTTGATACAAGTTGCAAACTATAAACCTCAGTTTTCCTGTGGAAAGAGGAATTAAATCTTAAAATTAATTATGAATTATTAAGCTTTGTGAAAGCTTTAGCGGTAGCATCCGCTGCATGTGAGGAAACTCTTGAGTGAAGCAAAACTCTTCACACTATAAACTCCAAATGTCACTGGTGAAGCGACTGACACGACTGTCGTCCTGCATGAGGATTTGGACTGTATATAGTCTGGTAAAACTCTGACAGGATTTCATCAGTGAAATATTTACGACGCGGCTCCGCGGATCCAAGCTGCAAACGTGTTTAAACCCGATCTCTTCTACAACTGAAAGCGGTTGATGAGCAAAGCATATGAATTAATTACCTTACGATGTAGTTCTTTATTTTTCTTGCTGTCGTTTATAAGTCTCTGTTACAGGTGTTGCAGCTGAGTTAGTGTCGTTGCTGCGCGCTCCTTTTTTTCTCTCCCTTTTTTCTGCTGCAGCCAACTTTGAAAACTCAATATACTCCGTGTGAAGAACTTTCAAACGTTTTATCAGCTTTGTTGTGTTTAAATTCTTTTGTAACATTCCTCTTCATGGTATCTCCTTTGGACACACTTTGCAAACTGCAAATTTGTTGTCCTTTTCAGACATTATAAAACTCCCGCACCGGCGAGACCCACGCGTCCTCAGGACGGCTCGGTTTGAGATGCGGGAACACCCGCGCGGGCGGGGGTTTGTTGTTGTAAACGCCATCAGATCGGCCGCTCTGAACTATTATTTTCCGATCTCCGATCAAAACCGATAGGGGCATTATCAGCCTGATCCCGATCAGGGGCCGATCGATCGGTGCATCTCTATCTGCAGTCAGGAGGACGTCCCAGCAACTGGCAAGGAAACTGTCACAAGCAGGGTTGCCACCTTTCAGAAATAGAAATAAGGGACGCTCCGATTTCAGCAGCGCAGGCGCCAAAAAAAGGGACGTCCCCAAAACTTCTAAAATGCAGAGAAATGTATTTATTTTATATGAAAAAACTAAATGCTTTGATTTAAAGTTTAAAGTGCTTTAATAGCATCGAACCTGACTACAGACAGACTACTATACTAGCAACTGAAATGCTATGTATGTTTGTCTACATCAGCCAAGACGTACATGCAAGTAAATATAAATATAGTTACAGGTGAAGGTCGGAACATTAGAATATGGTGTAAAAGTTAATTTATTTTGATAATTCAACTTAAAAAGTGAAACTAATATATTACATAGTCTCATTACATGCAAAGCAAGATATATTAAGCCTTTATTTGTTATCATTTTGATGATTGAATAGTTTATTTATTATTTTTTTTAACCTTGTCTGCATATATATTAATGGTTAATACCATATATATATATATATATATATATATATATATATATATATATATATATATATATATATATATATATATATATATATATATATATATATATATATGTGTGTGTATATATATATATATATATATATATATATATATATATATATACATACATACATACATACATACATACATACATACATACATACAGTCAGTCCGGAAAGTACTTCACTTTTCCCACATTCTTTTATGTTACAGCCCTATTGATATTAGGAATACATTCATTTTTTTTCTCAGAATTCTACACAAAATACCCCATAATGACAACATGAAAGAAGTTTTGTTATGATTTTTGTAAATGTATAAAAAATAAAAAACTATAAATATCACCTGTGCAGAAGTATTCAGAACCATGAAACTCAAAATTCTGTTTCCACTGATCTCTCTCAAGTTGTTTCTACAGCTTAATGGGAGTCCACCTGTGGTGAATTCAGTTGATTGGACTTGATTTGGAAAGACACACACCTGTCTATATAAGCTCTCACAGTTGGCAGTGCATGTTGCAACACAAACCAAACATGAAGTCAAAAGAATTGTCTTCAGACCTCCCAAACAGGATTGTTTCGAGGCACAAATCTGGGGAAGGGTACAGAAAAATGTCTGCTGCTTTGAAGGTCCCAGTGAGCACTGTGGCCTGCATCATCCTTAAATGGAAGAAGTTTGGAACCACCAGGAATCTCCCTAGAGCTGGCCGCCCGCCTAAGCTGAGCAATCGGGGGAGAAGGGCCTTAGTCAGAGAGGTGACCAAGGACCCGACGGTCACTCTGTCAGAACTCCAGCGTTCCTCTGTGGAGAGAGGAGAAACTTCAAGAAGACCAACCATCTCTGCAGCAATCCACCAATCAGGCTTGTATGGTAGAGTGACCAGGCGCAAGCCCCTCCTTACTAAAAAGCGTATGGCAGCCCGACTGGAGTTTGCCAAAAGGCACCTGGAGGACTCTCAGACCATGAGAAAAAACATCCTCTGGTCTGATGAGACAAAGATTGAACTATTTGGCATGAATTCCACTCGTCGTGTTTGGAGGAGACCAGGCACCGCTCATCACCTGGAGAACACCATCCCTACAGTGAAGCATGGTGGTGGCAGCATCATGCTGTGGGGGTGTTTTTCATCAGCAGGACCTGGGCAACTAGTCAGGATTGAGGGAAAGATGAATGCAGCCATGTACAGAGACATCTTGGATGAAAACCTGATCCAGAGTGCTGTTGACCTCAGACTAGGACGACACTTCATCTTTCAGCAGGACAACGACCCAAAGCACACAGCCAAAATATCAGCGGAGTGGCTTCAGAACAACCATGTCAATGTCCTTGAGTGGCCAGCCAGAGCCCAGACCTGAATCCCATCCAACATCTCTGGCTGTACACCGACGCTCCCCATCCAACCTGATGGAGCTTGAGAGGGTCTGTAAGGAAGAATGGGCAAAACTGCCCAAGAATAGGTGTGGCAAACTTGTAGCAACCTATTCAAAAAGACTTGAGGCTGTAATTGCTGCCAGAGGAGCTTCTACAAAGTATTAAGCAAACGTTATGAATACTTATGCTCATATGATTTCTTGTTATTTTTATTTTTAATACATTTACAAAAGTCGCATCAAAACTTCTTTCATGTTGTCATTATGGGGTGTTTTGTGTAGAACTCTGAGGGAAAAAAAATTAATTTATTCCTATTATCAATAGGGCTGTAACATAAAAGAATGTGGGAAAAGTGAAGCGTTTTGAATACTTTCCGGACTGTGTGTGTGTGTATATATATATATATATATATATATATATATATATATATATGTGTGTGTGTGTGTGTGTGTGTGTGTGTGTGTATATATATATATATATATATATATATATATATATGTGTGTGTGTGTGTGTGTGTGTGTGTGTGTGTATATATATATATATATATATATATATATATATATATATATATATATATATATGCATGCATTTTTGATATAAAACATATATTTATTTTATTAATATATATATATATATATATATATATATATATATATATATATACATATACATATCCAATTTTTTTTTTTTAGTTTATTGATTTTATAAACTATTCTAATTTTTGGAGATTTTTTATTTGGGGTTTTCATAAACTGTGAGCCATAATCATCAAAATTATAACAAACAAAGGCTTGAAATATCTCACTTTGCATGTAGTGGGAAATAATATATTTGATTCGCCTTTAGTTGAATTTACTGAAACGAATGAAGTTTTGCAATATATTAAAATTTTCAACCTTCACCTGTAGATTATGACCAATAAATAACAGAGAGCGCACCAACATATGTTGCTGTCTTAAATGTATCCTGTCCTTTATTTTGTTCATTATTGTTAGTCTGTTGTTCATGTGTGTGAGACGTTCATGGTACAATTAAGAAATACGGAATAAACTGCGTTCCGTTTTGGTTCAATACGGAACTCAACTTTTAATTCCCAATTACGTAACAATTCCGTATTTCAAGGGACGGGTGGCGACCCTGGTCACAAGATTAACGCATTATATAAGGTGAGAAATGCACATCCAAACTGAGCACAGGCATCAGACTGCACCCTGCCTCCAATAACTAAAGGTGGGGACCAACAACACAGCACTAATTTACATTTCTTTATTAGAACTCCAGCTTCATATCAAACAATATCATCTCAATAGTCTCAGGAAAAATTGTACTGTTTATGTTTTGTACAACAAAATACACCAGATATTGATTTGGACTGATACATTTTTGAATATAATGCATTTATATTCTCTTAATATTTCAAAAAAGTAAAAATTATACTAAATCAACCCTGGTGCATATGGTTCATATCATTGTCCTCTCTCCTCCACCCCCCACTCAGATAACACGTTGCCATGTTTTGCGTTTCACTTGGAGACTTTTATGAAAGCATTCACATTTCATATATTCCAACTTGTTGAATTAATGATTAAATAATCCTTTTTTCTGCTTGGATTTCTTCCCACCAGCGCGCCACATCTGTTCCACTAGTTCCTGTTTTATTTATTTTTTTACACGGCAAAAACTCAAAATCTTACCAGGAATATTTGTCTTATTTCTAGTTAAAATGTCTCATTTTTAGTCAAAAAAATCTCATTACACTTAAAACATGAGTCATCCCCAGAACAATAACTTATTTGACAATCTTCACCTGTTTCAAGTAAATTTTCACTTGAAATAAGTAGAAAAATCTGCCAGTGGAACAAGATTTATCTTCTCATTACAAGCAAAAACATTTTTGCAGATTTTTCTACTTTATTTTAAGTGAAAATTTACTTGAAACAGGTGAAAATTGTCAAATAACAAGTTATTTTTCTGGTAATTACTCTATTAGTGTAATGAGTTTTTTGACTAAAAATGAGACATTTTAACTAGAAATAAGACAAATATTCTTGTTAAGATTTTGAGTTTTTGCAGTGTATGTGACTGTCTCAGAAAATTAGAATATTGTGATAAAGTCCTTATATTTTCTGTAATGCAAAAATGTCATACATTCTGGATTCATTACAAATCAACTGAAATATTACAAGCCTTTTATTATTTTAATATTGCTGATCATGGCTTACAGCTTAAGAAAACTCAAATATCCTATCTAAAAAAATTAGAATATTCTGGGAATCTTACTCTTAAACTGTAAACCATAATCAGCAATATTAAAATAATAAAAGCCTTGCAATATTTCAGTTGATTTGTAATGAATCCAGAATGTATGACATTTTTGTTTTTTTAATTGCATTACAGAAAATAAAGAACTTTATCACAATATTAAAATTTTCTGAGACAGTCCTGTACATGTGAATTACAGATGTTCATCTTAAGATGGATGTGTTGACTGTAGTTGGAGCTGGTTTCCGGGGGTTGTTCATACATACGTGTTTATTATATCAAATATGATAGTTCTCTACTTTCTTGCTCTAATAGATCTGTAGAGCCTCTGATTGGTCAGCCGGGGCCTTAACCGGTTGTCTTTTCTGCTCTTTCAGGTTGATGTCTTTGTGGGGCAGCTGAAGACTCGTCATGATGCATTCAGGTTTTCTCCAGTTGCTATGGAAACCCCAGATGTAACAGAGGTTGCCCACACATCACAGTGGCTGCTCTGCCTTCCCGTCGGCGCCGGGCTGCTCGTCTTCCTCCCGCTGCCTCCGTCTGTTGAAGAAGCCAATCTGACGAGACAACAGACAGCGTCATGCTCTGGTATCAGTCAGTTCAATCTGATGAGATAATCCACTGCAGAAAAAGAACACGCACTTTGAAAAGAAAAACAGTGATTCTGACATTTTAATTTGACTTTAATTTCTTTGCAAAAAGTCTGAATAATAAAGTATTTAATACTGATGTTAAAGGTCTCTGTTTCTTTAATTCTACGTGCTCTTGCTCCACATCATGTTGATAATACAAATGTCTTTTTCTATAATCAATTCACTTCAGTTTTGTTTAAATAGCGTCTATTACAGAAACCGGAACATGACTTGCATGTAGATTCTTCTGGCCTGGACATTTAGCAAATAACACCAGCCACGACTCTCTATGTCAAGCCATTCAAAAGTTATGGCAGAAAGTATATCAGTATATCAGATATCCACCAATCAGATGAAGGGGCGGGGCTAATTTGCACCAATTATGGTCAAGTACTCAAAACCGAGTCCGATGACACCACCCACGAGTCTTTATATCAAACCATTCAAAAGTTATTGCAGAAAGTGGGAACTATCACATATCGACCAATCAGAAGAAGGGGCGGGGGTAATTCATGCCAATGAAGGTCAAGTATTCAATACCGAGTCCGATGACACCACCCACGAGTCTCTATGTCAAACCATTGAAAGGTTATGGCAGAAAGTGGAAACTATCAAATATGGACCAATCAGATGAAGTGGGGGCGCGCTTTTTGGACTCTAGCGTCGCCACAGTAACGCTTTTGACTGAGAAAAGTAATGCGCGTTGTCGCAGGATGGAGACGCACATTTTGATGTATAACACACCTGGGTGCACGTTACGGTTCGGGCCGTATTAACTGCCGAAGGAATGGCATAAATTGTGACAAAATGACACGATTAACTCAAAATGGCCGACTTCCTGTTCGGTTTCGGCAATGGCGCCAAGAGACTTTTCTTTAAGTTGCGACATGATACAGGTGTGTACCGATTTTCGTGCATGTACGTCAAACCGTATTGTGGGGCTTGAGGCACAAAGTTTTCTAGGGGGCGCTGTTGAGCCATTAGGCCACGCCCATTAATGCAAGCCATTAAATATCAAGGCCTGGCTTGCGTGCAAAATTTGGTGACTTTTGGGGCACGGTCAAGGGGCAAAAAGGCCCTCATTTCGTTGGAAAAAAAAAAAGGAAAAGAATTCCTAGATACAATAGGACCTTCGCACTGTAAGTGCTCGGGCCCTAATTAAACCATCTTTAAATGAAACAGGACAGTGCTGGCTCGCCTCTCAGACTCTAATTCCAGTATGAGTAAACCCTATAGCCTGTGATGTCCCCTGCTCCACCAACCGTCCGTTTATGAAAAAAACCTCATAGTACTTTCAGCTGTATCAAAATCAGAATCAGAATCAGAAATACTTTATTTATCCCCGAGGGGCAATTTCAAGGCAACTGGGCAGCAAAACGTTGAAGGTATCAAATAGGATAATAAAAAATAAAGTAAATAAAAAACAGATAAGTGGGGCATGTCTCATATGTACAAGAAATGTACCAAAAAGTATATAAATATAAGAATGTCAGAAAAAATGTACAATAGAGTGACTGTGGTTTACATAAAATATACAGTATACAGTATATAAAGTGTCGACAGTGGAGTAAACAATTTAACAGAGTATGGAGTAGTCCGGGGGGGGGGGTCTGTGGATGTGGGGGATGTGTTTAGCAGCTGGAATTAAAAAGCAGGGTAGCTTTGGGGACAAAAGTAGCTCTCCTCCTCTCAGTCCTGCAGGCGACAGCGCAGGCGCCTCCTGGAGGGGAGCCACTGGAATGCAGGATGGAGTATGTGGGAGGGGTCCTTCATGATTTTAGCTGCCTGACTGAGGGCCTGCTGGATGAAAACCACAGACAGAGTTCTGACCGGCAGGCCGATGATTTTCGAGCAAAGTGCTGCTGTGCTCTGCAGTCTGTTCCTGTTCTGGATGCTGAGGGAGTGGAACCAGCAGGTCATGGAGAAGGTCATGATGCTTTCCAGGAAGGCGTAGTAGAAAGTCATCATGATGTGTGTGCTGACTCCACAGGAGTTGAGTTTCCTGAGGAGGTACAGCCGTTGGTGACACTTCCTGAGAATCTCCTCTGTGTTGGCAGAGAATTTCAGGAGGTTGTCGAAGATGGTGCCCAGGTATTTGTATTCCACGACTGTCTCCACTGGCTTCCCGTGGATGATGGTGGTGACTGCAGCAGCCAGATCCCTCTGTCTGCTGGAGAAGGTCACCACCATCTCTTTGGTCTTGCTGGAGTTTAGTTCCAGTTTGGAGCTGTCACACCACTCCACGAACTCCTGCAGAACGGGTCCGTGGTGTTGTGAGGGGCCTGACAGCAGTGACAGGAGAACTGTGTCGTCAGCGTACTTGACCAGATGGCGGTTGGGCTGTGTGGCTCTGCAGTCATAGGTGTAGAGGATGAAGAGCAGGGGGGAGAGCACACAGCCCTGGGGGGAGCCAGTGGAGGTGGAGCAGAGGTCAGAGAGAGAGTTGTTGACCCGAACCCTCTGATTTCTGTTGGTCAGAAAGTCCAGGATCCACAGGATTAACTGGTCATCCAGGTGAAAGTGGGAGGAGAGTTTAGTGGCCAGGATGTGGGGCTGCAGGGTGTTGAATGCTGAAGAGAAGTCAGCGAACAGAAGTCTGGCGGATGAGTCGGGGAGCTCCAGGTGTTTGTGAATGGACTCCATGATGAAGATTTTTGCATCATCCATGCTTCTGCCTGCGCCATATGCAAACTGGAGTGGGTCCATTAGGGTGTCAGTTTCTCTCATGATGTGCTGTTTGATGATCTTCTCCATGGCCTTCATCACCAGGGAGGTGAGGGCCATGGGACTTAGGACTTAGAGTCTTAGGTTTATTCTTTTTGGGGATAGGGATGACTGTGGAGTGTTTCCACAGCTTTGAAACGGTGTGACTGTCGAGGGAGTATTGAAACAGAGTCGGGAACACACTCCCTAGTTGCCCTGCACAGTGTCTCAGGAGTCGGCCGCTGATGTTGTCGGGACCGGGTGAGCTCCTCTCTCTGGTCCTCCTGAGGGCACTCACCACATCCTCGGTCCTGAAGGTGAGTGCAGAGCTGCCAGGTTTGAGTGAAGATCTGGACTCCTCCAGCTGGGTGGAGTTGTCCGACTCAAACCTGGAGTAGAAGGCGCTGAGGTCGTCAGGGAGGGAGGAGGGGGTGCTGCACTCCACCTGGATGGTTCTGGGGGAGGTGGAAGCAGTGTTCACGGAGGCCATGGTTTTGAGGCCCTGCCAGGCTGAGCGGAGGTCCCGTGCGATTAATTTTTCCTCCACTTTGTTTTTATAGTCCAGCTTGGCAGTTTTAATGGCCCTCTTGACCTCTCTGTTGACCTTCTTTTTTTCCAGTTCGGAGCCGGTGAAGAAAATCCTCCTCCTCCTTGGTGATCCAGGGTTTATTGTTAGGGTAGATTGTGACTGTTTTTGATGGAATAATAGTGTCCGTACAGAAGGAGATGTAAGATGATACCGAGTCGACCTGTACGTTGATGTCATCGGAGGGAGAGAGGAGGCTGTCCCAGTCAGTGGCTTCGAAGCATCCTTGCAGGGTGAGGATACTTTCCGCTGTCCACTGCTTGATCTTTTTCTTGGTCTTCTTGATCCTCCTAATGACTGGAGTGTAAGCAGGGGCCAGCAGGATGGTGTGGTGGTCTGCAGAGCCAGGGGGGGCTTTGAATGCGTCTGGTACAGTACCATAGCGTTTATCCAGAGTCTTCCCCTGCCGAGTGTTGCATGTAATATATTGTTCAAATCCTTTAAGGGATTTGTCGGGGGAACAGTGGTTGAAGTCACCTAGTATGAATTTAGGAGAGTCCAAGGATAAGTGTTCCAGGTTATGCAGAGTGCTGGTGAGATGCTCAGTTGCTATAGCTGCGTTAGCTCTGGGGTGGATGTAGACCAGGATGAAGAAGAGCTGAGGGAACTCTCTGGGGAGGTAGTAGGGGCGCAGGGAAACAGCCAGAAGCTCAATGTCTGCGGTGCAAAGCTTCTCCCTCACAGTAACTGTAGAGCACCAGTTGTTATTTACATACAGACACACACTTCCGCCATGTTGTTTCCCGGTGCGTTCACTGTCTCTGTCCAGACGAACGGTTGCTGAAAAGCCGTCTATGTGCAGCATGCCGTCCTGATCGCTGTTATTAAGCCATGATTCCGTGAAAGCCAAAACAGAAGCAGTTCTGAACTCGTGCAGATGGTTCACACAAGCCTGCAGCCCGTCAAGTTTGTTGCGGAGAGACCGCACGTTGGCCAGGATAATGGACGGGAGCGCTCTTTGTTTGTGCGTCTCCCGTTTAAGTCTTGTTCTCAGTCCACCCTTCTTTAAACCCCTCCTGTTTACCTTTGGTTTGCGATTTTTGCAGACAGAGATGTGCTGGTTATTGGGGTATCCACGGAGTATAATCCCAGGATAGTAATCCGTCGGAGCGGGGCGGAAAATCCGGAGTTCAGGCTGCGGCTGCAGCTGGATGAGAAAGTCTCTGCTGTACTTGAGCCGCGGCGCCATGTCGGGTGCGGAAAAAAAAAACACAGGTAGCGTCGCAGAGAAATAATCCCAAAAAAGTGC